>NW_023494800.1:14233700-14558700 GCF_904425465.1 Colossoma macropomum
GGTCCAGGAGGATCTCAATGACCCGCACGTGGCCATTCCTGGCCGCACAGTGCAGCGGGGTCAGCTCATCCTGAAAGGAAACAAAAGAAATGAAGAAAGAGACTGATTAACAAATGTACTGCAGTCCTTTTCTACATATCCACAGCATCCACCAGTTTTCTGGAGTCTCTTTGGGAGCAAAAGCCTTTGTATGTTACTCACTGACAGGCCAGTCCCACAGGACATCATACTAAAAAGAAACGTGCATTCCTAGCTTCATAATCCATCATTAAAATGTACCACTTGGCGTATGTATCCCAGCTTTAACCATGAGAAAACACCTGATTTCCTCCCAGGAGGAGATAAATAGGTCACCCTCTGTAAGCTAGACATAAATAACCCAGCAGTCTGCTTTGCAGAAATTTCACACTGTATCTGATAATTAAACTCTCTGTAAGGTTGTGTGTCCCAGTATTGGAGGCATAAGCAAAAAGGGATACAGTACCTTCGTCCTGGCATCTATCTGAGCCCCCCTGTCCAAGAGCAGACGAACCATGATCACATTCCCCCTTCTGGCAGCAATATGCAGTGGAGTGATGCCATTCTGAGAGTGAGCATATAGAGAGGGCAGAGACACAAATGAGACGATTCATTCAGTTTCTGTTATAATTTGTCTGACTAATAGTGTCCAATGATACTTATAAAAACAAATTATGGAACCCAAAACTTGATAGGACCATGACAAGGTAACACACCCATTTATGTCCTTGAGAGCTATGAGGGTGAAGCTTTAGCATGGCTAGAAAGGAGTCACTAAATGATGTATGTTTATAGCCATTAGCATTTTCAACTCATTTAAACAACACATTCAACAATTACGTCTGAAAGTGCCTGGCAAGTACTTCTGTCAAATCACTACAGACACTTAAAATATAATGTAAAAGATAATGCTAATAGATAATCAAAGGTGGGCTCACCGATGCAGCAATGTACAAAGATGCTGTCACCAATGTAGCATAATAAGTACAAAGTAGATTCCTTTCCTCACAAATACAAGTAAAAGTAAACGTATTATCAACTGAAAATATTGAAAAAAGTATAAATGCATCAATTACACTACATAAATCATCATCATTTTACTTGAGCACATGTAACTGAGTAAATGTATCTATTTACTATCCACCTCTGCAGATTAAAAATACCAAATAATGATGAAAAGCCCTTTGCCTGCCAGAAGAGGACAAGGCTGAGGCTGTGCTCATTGTAAAAATATTGCGTGTGCCACTGCTGTATGTGAGGTGGGCATGGGCAGAGGAGCAGTAAGATTACACTGAATGCAGTGGCACACCAACCTTAGGTGTGAAGTTCACATTGGCTCCTCTGTTCAACAGCAGCTGTGCAACACTCAAATTCTCATAATGTGCTGCAATGTGAAGAGGAGTAAAGCCAGTCTGCGGGAAGAGAGAATGAGAGACTGAGTGAGAAATGAGTGAGGGCAGAAAAAGACGCACAGGGAAAGAGAGAATATGAATACTTTAAAATGAGAATTTTAAATGTGAAAGCAAAAACTGATACATTATTTATTTAAGAGGCCATACTCAGAACAAGCATCACGCAGTGTGAAATTTCATACATTTGTATATCAGCATTAGCGATTATACCCTAGTGCACCTGTTTTGGGCAAATTCATCAATGTCATACTAAGTGTCTATAAATATCCCATTTCCCGTGTGATGTGGTCATTATTGCTGTTCTGATGAGTCATAATCCATCACCACGCACACAGTGGGATAAACCCTCATACACACACACACACACACACACGCTGGTGGTACCTTGCTGAGGACGTCGGGGTTGGGGTCGTTCTGCAGCAGCACAGCTGCGGTGCGTGTGTCGTCGTTGCGGGCAGCAATGTGGAGAGCAGGCAGGCGCACTTTGCCTTTGGTGCCATAGTTAATGAGGAGAGCCACCACATTCTCATGGCCCTGCTGCAGAGCCACGGCTAGCGGCGTGAAGCCATCCTGACACAAACCAGAGAGCAGAGAACAAACAGTTAGAAGAGGAGGTGTTAACACTATTTTGATACTATTTTGACACTGTAGTTGCTTTGTAGATGCTCACTTTGTCTTTAATATAATTAAGGGTACACAATAATGCAGGAGTATGTATATTATCCAATGATACATAGGAAAATGTAAGTTTTCTCTGATCTGCATTTATTAAGGTCTAATCAAATGCATTATATTGGGTACCAAACCAAAAAACACTTCCAATGCACACACAGAAAAGCAGAATTCCTCATCCACACAAAAATGTTAGTGCTATACAACAATACATTTGCATGTCAGTGTAGGAAGCTCTACAAGAGTATCTAAATATAGCTAAATATACAATGGCAGTCAAAAATAAATGCTCACATGCATGTATGTCACACACTGATGTTTAGAAACCATTTTTGATGTGTTTATCCTGTCTGTTCACTTAAAGGAGGATGCCACACAGTTCATTAGGTGAAATTCAGGCGCAATATAAAGCCAAATGAGATTTTGTGGGGTTACTTTAGCAAATGTGTGGAGAATAAAGATCCAACCATTATGGATGGTCTGTGGACAGCATTAAAGGACGTGTGGAAAGCAGTTTCTTTAAAAATCATTAAATAAAAACACTTCAGGAAAGTAAGACAGTGTGAAGTTGTCTTTAAGTATAGATGAGCTATGAAATGCTGATAAACACTAGAGGTGTCTAGTCTTATTCACAAAGGACGAGTGTGGCTGCAGGTTCTCATTCTAAGCAAACAGGAGCACACCTGATACCCATGTTTGTCTTTAACAACTGATCACATGTGCTCCTGCTTTGTTGAAACAAAAACCTGCATCCACACCAGCCCTTTGTGAATAAGATTAGACACGCTTGCACTACACAATCAAAAAGAACTGCTCAAAGGTAAAAAAAAAGACAAAATAAGAAATAAACACTAGCAGTTTATAGTTTTGTTGTAGATTTGTTGTAGTCTTGAAGAGGACCTCACACTGCTGTGTAGAGCTGCACAACACAGGCATAAAATGTGTTACTCAATAAGGCTGTTAGATATCATGATGCGATATGAGAAGCAATATATTATCATTAAAGTAGTCTGCCTCTGACTGGATCTTGTTGTTTTTTTTGGGGGGGGGGTGTAAACAGAAATCAGAAATCCAACTAATCAAAATATAATGAAATAATAATAGCTACATTTTTTGTGCACCGAAAGGCTGAGAAACAGTCAGCTTTTTCCATAAACACTAGAAAAACAAACAGGCTTACAAGAATGAATAAATACACATTTAATTCCTTATAATGATGCAGGTTTGTTGTGACAGTAGCCATAACTACTTCACACATTTTACATACTGAGAGTGAGATTATTCATTATGTTTTAAGCAGTTTTACAGGCTAGTAGTTCAGCCTTTTTCTCCACACAGAAAAGCGGGGTTCAGACCCAGCACAGGGAAGCACTACACCGGCTCTTAATGCTTCATTCCAGCCCATCTAAATACATCTCTCTGGCGCTGTGCATGTGTGGAATATTCATCAAGTCTGTAATCGTGCAGCCTTACTGCTTTGTCAAGCTTTTCTAAAGTTTTTTAAATTATTTAAAAGAACTGATTCCTACACATTCTTCACTGCTGTCACAGACTATCCACAGTGGTAGGATTTTTCTTCTCCACACATTTCCCAACTTAGACCCACAAAATTGCAATGAGCTTTAAATTGTGCCTAAAGTTTACTTGATGAACTGTGTGGCATCTTGCTAGGTCTTGCATCTTCTTAAATTCTCTACAAGGTGTTATTTGTTATCTTTACCAGCCCAAGCATTCCATATCAGTCCATGATCCAGTTCACATCTCTCTAAATCCTAATCCAAAACCTGATCCTAATCCTAACTCTGACCCTAATATTGATGAATGCTATTTTAGCAGATATTTCATAAACAATATAGAATACAGAAAAAACAGAATACATTTGTTTTTTAGTGATGTGTCACTTACCTCAGTTGGAAGGCTCTGATTGGCTCCATTCTCCAAAAGAAATTTCACAACTTCCAAGTGGTTCTCTTGTGCTGCCATATATAAGGGACTGAAACCTTTCTGCAAAGGTGAGATGAAGGAGAAAACACCCATCAGCATCTTGTCTAGACTTTACACACCAAGATTAAGCCCAGAGGCTCATTTATATTGTTCTGGGACTTGAACACTGACCTGAGACTGGGCATTGACATTGGCACCATAGTGGACTAGCTCAGCGACAACTTTCTCTTGACCAGCCAAAGCAGCAATATGTAGGGCAGTATTCCCTTTCTGTAAGATAGAGTAGCAAGAGTATAGCATCATGGTCAGTATAGATAAACATATAGCATCATGCCAACTGCATATAGACATTGATTTTTGCAGATACCTTTGTGGTGCTCTCTAGTTCAATCCCATGGTGCAGCAGCTCCAGCACCATCTTAACGTGGCCTTCCTTCGAAGCCAAGTGCAACCCGTTAAGTCCATTCTGTCAATGAGAGGTTGAACAAGAACTGTTTAAAATCTTATCTCTAAAAACAGACATATCTGTACCTCTGCCTCTGTCCCATATATCCATCATCTGACTCAGAAAGAGACAAGCTAAAAATATCTGGCTAAAGCAGCAAAGTGACTGTAGAAGCGAAGCCTCATTAAGCAGTGTGTGGAGAATGTCTGGGAGGAAACAGAGAAGCTTGTTTTATCTATGGATTATGTGGGAGACAGGCTGAATGGTGACCAATACAGCATTGGATTTCTCCATACGTTTCTCAATAAACTGGATAACTTAAGCCAAACACTGAAACATATCCAATAGAAATGGGTTAAGAGGTAGTAGTCTTCACCCATACTCAAATAAATTTGCTGTTAACTCATTGAAATGATATCTAAAGTAAAAGACAAGGTCACACAGTGTCATTGATATAAAACAACAATTTTAGAGGGTGACCCAGGTGGGGTACTGATGGATGCAATTTCACTTGGTAAGTAATATAATTTAACTTTGTAGGTAACACAGCTACTAGCTAACTAGGCTACAAATCCAAATGCCACAGAGCAGGTTTAATATTGGCTTTCTGTCATTCCAACACCAGCTGCTCAACTTCACTCCCTCAGATTTGAGTCACTTTCATCTAAACTTGTATCAGTGTAGCTTTTGTTAGCCAGAATCAAACCTGTTCTGTGAGGAGCAGAGCTGTTAACATGCTAACATGTAACGCTAACATGCTAACATGCAAATATTTAAAATAAATCTTTTTGCTCAAGTTCACTTCCAAAAAAGATGGTTCTTCAAGGGCTCTTTAGTAAAGTTTATGGTTCTATAAAGTACCACAAACACTCAAAAAACCCTGTGCATGATTGAAGGGTTCTTTGAATCATGAAAAGGTTATTTGCATTGTGAAAGCATTCTTCAGATTGATGGACAATGTGTTGTATATCATTCTGTATAGAACCTTTTTGAAAAGGGTTCTATAAAGCACTAAAAGAGTTCTGCTATTGTTAATATACAAGCTTGTAACAACAGAAGAACCCTTTTTGGTGCTATATAGAGCCCTTTTCAAAAATGTTCTATAAAGAACCATGTACAACACATTCTCCATCAATCTGAAGAACGCTTTCTTTGTACAAAGCCATCACAATGTTGCTTGAGTACATTTAATTGAGTAAGGGTAACTAGTTATTGCCCACATTTGCCTTTACCTCTTCTCCTATTGGACAGGTATGATTTTTGGCTTAAGCTATCTTACTAATTGAGAAATCCACCTTTGTAAACACCCCCTGAGACCGAGTGTGTGTGTATGTGTGGAGCTCTGGCTGACCATAGGGGGGCTCTGCTATGCTAGCCGCACTGGAATTCCCTCATTCCGCAGTGTCACTGTGTGGAGAACAACTCCATACTGCAGCTCTACTGGGCATGCGCACAGAGAGAGAGTGAGAGAGAGGTGAATGTAGAGGAAGGGAGGGTGATGATGGAGGAATATTTGCAGAGTCTTAGAAGCTTAATTTTGGGATTCGCAATTCAGCAACACGTGTCCACTCATCTTTTCATCCCTCAAGTGTAGATTTTCAAGGCCAGAATGCACATTAGGCAAGTAAATGGAAATGCTGGGTGTGATTTAATATGTGCAGAGCACAGAATTCAAAGCAAGCTCAACTGGAAATCCATCAAATGCATTCAGTAGAGATGGCACTGATCTAATAATCAGTATGGGTATTGGACTGATACCATAAAATGCTGGATATGATACATTAGAGGAAAGAAATAAAGAACAAATCTGATCTGATCCCACAACAAATCTAACCTCTAACATTTCTTGTAGCGCAATATGATGTAAAGCAAAATAAAGTGGGTCACATGATAACAACAGTAGCCACATGTCACCTTTATGTTAACATACAACAAGTAGCTAGTATGATATTAGAAATACACTTTCTTTGTTTTAAAGGCTTATTACATGCAAAATGATGCAAACTGACTTATTTACTCAAAAGTTACAGCAATGAGAAACAGAATTCCTCAGACTGGTCATGGCTAATTAAACCTAAACCGGTATAGCATGGTTTCGAATCCATATTTATGAATTTTGTGGTCATTTCCACTACTAAGTGAACCAAATTGTACCTGTGCACCCATGCTGTATTTGGTAGTCCTTCCTGCCAGAGTACCAAGAATGCCAAGCTGGAATTGACCACTGGTCAAACGCAATCGTCCATTTTGTGCTGAAAAATATAGAATTGCTGTTTTCTTTATGATTTTGTTCGATGTCTGAGGTAAAAATTACACTAATGCTGGCTTGGTTGTATTTATTAGCCTATAGATCATTGGCTAGGCTAGCAATCAGGATTGGTTGACACCACAGGGATTTGCAATGGTTGTATTCGTGTAATGCGTGCTCGGTATTGTAGTATAATAATATTGATAAATGACAACATATAAAAGATATAAAATCAAGAATTCTGTCATGTGCTAAAGAGCACCGCATAACACAACAAATAACATATTAAACTGTAATTTTATTCTGGAACGGCCCTTTAACAGTAGCATCACCACACAGCCTTCAGAGAACCCCGCTTGTGTTCATGGTTCTATTGTTTGATGGCAAACAGACACAGATACTCAACCAGAGTACGAATAGTTCTGGGTTCTGATCAGTAACTGAAACGTGATACACTTCCCTGTGATCTACTCAGACTGAATACAAGAATCACCAACAGATCACACTGGTTTGTACTTTCTAACAGAAAGAGGGGTGCATTAATAAAAGTGGTGAACATTTCTGCCTTATGAGAACATTTGTGACTAATTTTTATGTCAGCTTAATGTCAGGGTGGCTGGCCAGTTTCCAGCTCATTCTAAAACGCAGCAACAGAGGCACTCAGGCATCCATTTTAGCAGCTCATACATTTCCACTAATATACTTTCTAAACTAATACTAGCAATGTCAGTTCATTTCTGTCTACTGCAAAGGCTTTAAAGCTACAATAAACAATATTATTGTTTTTGTCTTTAGGTAACACTACACTCTTAAAAAGAAAGGTGTCTTGGGAGCAACGCCACAGAAGAAATCACTTTTAGTTCCCTAAAGAATCTTTGAATGTATGGTTCTTCAAAGAACTATTTTTTTAAATGAGATGCAAATGTGATGAACTCTTTTAATGTTTAAAGAATGCCTACATATTGTAAAGGTGCTATACCAAGAGAATGTTTTCCTACAGCTGCTTGGGAACCCTTTTTAGTAAAGATGGAACTCCTCAAAGTTTTCAAAATGTCTAACTAATTAAACTGTTAAGACTGTTAACATAGTCATTCAGAGTGGTTTCATCTGAAATGCTCCATTCTAGATAAATATACCAAATCAGTGGTGATAAGAACCAGAAACAGACGTCCAAAAGTGATTAATGCCTCTAAATGCTACCTCACTGAAAGCTGTTACATTTAATTTTTATTTTTATGGCAATAAATTCCATCACAATAACCTTTCCCGAGCATATTGTTGACACTGTCAACACATAAAGAACTTTGACTGATAAATAAGATTTGGCCTAAAACATATTTTTAAAAATCCATTTATAGCAGAGAGGTAAGGTCAAATAGAACCCAAAGAACACTTGTTTTTTTCCTCCACATTGACCACTACTTTATCATAATTATTATTACATATAAAACTTACAAGACACTTGTAGGTTCACTGGACATTTTTGATAGCAAATAAACGGCTATATTTGTGACTTTAGCCTGTATCCACTGTAAAGAAGTCATGAAGTTTTTCTACAATGCACCATCTACAATTTCACACCAAACCACTCAGAATGACTTTGTATAGAACTTTAAGCAATTAAGCAATGCAGAAATGAAAAACAAATTGGTGGAATTGATTCCCTTTAAGGGTGTAGTATTGGTTCATATCGCTAACCAAATCGTTCACCAAAACATCAGCAAAAGAAAAGCATTTGGCTCCATCATGTCTTTCTGTGATCATCATTGCTCTCACTGTCACATACCTGCACAGATCAGGTTTTAACTTCCTTATGTTTATTTCATTTAATGAGAAATTCTGATAAACTATAATACTGAATGCAATCATAATGGCTCATGTTGTTGACAGCTATTGTCAGTTTTCTATGAATGACACAATGAAGTGTTATAGTATTTAGCATGCGTGTGTGTGTGTGTGAGTTCTCAGTATGTTCAGGCTGCAGGCGTATGGAGTGGGTGTTCATTTCCAGTGCTTTGAATCCTGGCAGCCAGCCAAACACACACCAGTCCATTCACCAACGCATCTCTGAGTACTAAACATAACCACATAGCTATTCTTCAACATCACAATCCACTATTCTTAGCCTTAACTTTGTGTGATGACACAAAAGGGTGCAGAAAGTATGGGCAGCGAGCATATTTTAAAAAAGAAAAGAAGACATGCTGGTATCGTTAATTACATCCATTTACTCATTACTGCACAGAACACATCACAGCAATGACAGGGTAAACACAGCTGCACTGGGAGACGCGGGAAACACAGAGGAATAGCACACACACAAGCAAGCACACACACACACAAACACACACACACACACACACACACACACACACACACAATGCACACACACACACACACACACACACAAACACAATGCACAAGCACTGGAGTTAATTCCTAACTCAACCTTACAATATTTAAATATTACTGTACAGTTCTACTCGATTGCCCTTAAAGTTAATGAATAGAATCTCAGGTCAATATATATTTATAACATATTTATGTGCTGTAGGAAAATATGTTAATTGACATCACAGTACACTTTACTCAGTACACTGTGGATATTGTCTATACTTCTAGCACTGGACAACTGTACGTACCATAAAAAGATTTAGATCAATTATAGAGAGCCAGTGAATAACAGCAACCAGTAATTACTGTACAAACCACATTCTCAGAAAAAACTGTACCTTTCAGGGTACAAACACTGTCACTAGGGTGCTACGATTAAGGGTATGTCTTCAGTAACCCTTAAGTAGTAGTAAGGGGACCTAATCTGCTGCAGTTATATTTTTCAAACATTCTCTAAACTCTGAGTACACTGTAAATGTACTCTGACTACTCTGACTACATTATACATGAGGGTGACCCTCATTTATAATGTAGTCAAGCATTACACAAAAAACAAGGTGCTGAAACAAGTAAATATGAATTCATGAAAGTAAAAGTATGGGAAAGAAAATAAAATTAGACGAAAAAATATTATTAAAAGCAGTATATAAGACAAATAAAAACTTAGGAAACTTTAAAACAAAAAAGATTAACAAATCAAAACAATCAAATAAAACTATTAAGCAGATTAGGTATAAAAATTAATAAATAAAACTGAATTGGAAACAAAAGGTAGACTAGGAAAGAATACTAAACATTAATAATAATGATAAAATAGTAAAATGATAAGAACTGAGAACAACCGAGAAAACAACTAAAAAATTATTTTCAAATTAAAAATTGCAGCTACAGGCTAAGTGAAGGTGGTTAGAGATCAAAAGTCTAAAATGGTTGTGTGACACCAATGAGTGGAGTTTAGAGTTGAGATGAAATACAAATATGGTACCAATATGATTCTTTTCTCTGGGAAAGTGAAAGTAGTGCACCTGTAAAACTTATTTAAGGAACAAAACTGGACCTTAAGGACTGTACCCTTGAGCCTACATTTACATTGTTTGTACAATTTTTTCTGACAGTGAATTATGAATGAACTCATAGAAACAAGCAGCTTATTGGATGTCAGCTCATAATGCCTTTATCTTTTTATTTTATTTTTTTACTAATTGTTTGATATTTCCTCCTATTCTTTCTCAAACACTTTACTTCTGCAGGTTCTTCATTAAAAAATCATTACTCTTTCATACGGTTTGCTGGTGCATTTTGTCTGTTCCAGCTTTGTTACAAACCTCAAAAAATTGATACATATGTCTTATGTAACAATAAAATACCTTGTAGTATCATGATGGTATATTTTTGCATATCACCCACCCTTCCATTGATTTAACTGCTGCTTTTAATAAAATCATGGTTTTAGCTGGTGAGACAAAATCACAGCACAGTACAGACGTGCATGTACACACACGTGCAGGCTGGTGTGACACTGTGAGGCCTGCTCTTACCTGATTGGCTGTGTTGATGTCTATTCCGTTTTTGATATGGTCCAGAGCCTTTTCCAGATTACCTGAGCGCGCAGCACGCAGAAAACTGGTCGCTGCATCCGCCTGAGCCAGAGAGAGACAGAGAGAGAGAGACAGAGAGAGACAGAGAGAGAGACACACAGAGAGAGAGAAACAGAGATGTGAAAGAGAAAATGTGAGAGAAAAAAAGGAACACGAGAGAGAGAAATAGAGATGTGTGAGAGGAAGAGAGAGATGAGTGAAAGAGAGTGAGAGGGAGAGAGATGTGAGAGAAAAAGAGAGAAGTGAGGAAAAAAGAGTGAGAAATAATGAGAGATGTGAGAGGAGAGAGAGTGTTGGTATGTATAGAGAGAGATAGGGAAGAAAAAAGAGAAACAGAAATTTAGAGAGATGTGAGAGATGGGGGGCAGAGAGAGAGAAAGAGAGAGATATGTATAGAGAGATGTGAGAAAAAAGAGATGTGAGAGAAAAAGAGAGTGAGATGGTATGTATAGATGGAGAAATACAAAAAGAGAGATACAGAGAAAGAGAGAAGGAGAGAGAGAGAGAATGATAAAAAGAAAAAGAGAGAAGGGGAGATAAGACACATGACAATAAATAAAAAATATGAACATTGCTGATATGATACTATTGGAGGATTTTTAAAACTGTTTAGAGCAGAATCTGTTCACACATTGATTGGAGGTGGGTGCTGTGTGGGCCTATGGGACTGGGGGAGGCATGCTGTGCTGTGTGTGAAGAGAGCGCTATAGACACAATTTACTGCTCAAGGGCCAAACATACTGCAGCTCAGAAACTACTTCAACATGAAGTTCATCCACTTAAAAGCATCTTCACTTCTGAAGTTCTCAGTTGTAACATTATACGTTATTGAATTATACATTATACATATTACTGAATTCCAATACTGAAATCCACAATGATTTACCAGCATCCTGTTCCGTCTTCAAGCGCATCCTCCAAACATGAAGGAGTTAAAACTCATTCATTTGCATCAGTTAGAATGCATGCCACTGCTGACATAGTAAAACCTCACAAGTCCAGTTTTATTTGTTTTTTTGTTTGTTTTTGTTGGAAAATGCCAGATACTCTTTACATTGTGTAAACATTTCATGGTGAATGAACAAATAGAAATGGTCCAAAATCACTTGGCATCAAATCCTGTTACATGAACATAGAGTGTGGTCAAAATGTCTGGGTCCACAATTCATTTTATCATTTAAACTTAAAATTTAAATTTTATTCTGGAGTTTTAAAATAAAAAAAATAAAAAAAAACAGAAAATAAAGAAAAGTAACAAGTAAAACTGAAGATGAAATATTCAGGATTCTGAACTGGTTTTATGTTGCTATTCCAATTTAAGCAATCTTGCAGTATTGACCATGTTAAGCCTTTACAAAAAGGTCAGACTGTTATTCTTATCCCTGAAGCTCATGTTCAGGCGACTCTCAGGTGGATCTGACCTACTCATCAGAGGCCTTTTGTACAAACTTGTGGAGTCCAGCTCGAGTGCATGCTGTCATTAAAGCAAAACATGGACATGGCAAATAATAGGAAATTCTGAAATTCATGCAAATATGTTAGAGATTCGACTATTCACTCAAATTGTTTTGCTGATAATATAATTTGTAATGAAATATATATTGTATGAAATTTTAAAATAATGCAAAATAAAAGCATTTTCACAAAGGGAATATTGGGACTTGTTCACCAACCGTTCTTAAGAATAAATTTCTTCTTAAAACCTACTCACACAGTTTTCATGAAGATTCTGACATTCACCACTGAGTTCTTATTAGGGATTTGTTCTCAGCTAAGAACAGAATCTACACACACTCAAGAGCACAAAGGTGCGAATAATTCTGCAGTTTAAGAACACGTCATGAATCTGACGTAGACTTCTTTGTGGAGCTTTTCTCAAAAACAAATTTATGCAAACCCCTAAGAAGATGTTGCATAATGAGGCCTATTGTTCCATCTCCTGTTAAGTTAGCACTTGAGAGATATGAGATTCTTAAATATGATTCCGAAAACTGATCGCACTTATAATGAGCTAAACAAGAAATTAATTAATTCATTAAATTCTTGTTAGTTCTTCTAATGTTCTTTTTCATATGATACTGCATGTGAAACACACCATTTTCAAGCTCTTTTCAGATATCTGGGTGACTATGGCCTATCTGTCTGATCTATCTGTACTTCCTCATTTATCATCTATCATCTCTCTTTCTCTCTCTCTCTCACCATGATGACACGTCTCTTTTTGATCTGTAGTCGCTTCATCTCCCAGTGGAGTTCAGATGTAGGCTTTCTGATTTTCCTCCTTTTTCCATTCCCTCTGTTTCTCTCTTTCTCTCATGGTGGCAGTCAGAGAACAACTGGTTCTCGTGCTGTCACATACTGTAAAACCTACACCAGTTATCACCAACTGGTGTTTTGATGGTGGTGTTTTGATTCCTGGCATCAGTCCGAAATCTCCCATAAGAGTTCAACTGGGTAGAGATCTGGTGACTGTGAAGGCCACAGCATATGACTTACATTATTTTCATAGTCATCAAACCATTAAGTGACCCTTCATGCCTGGCGGATGTGGCGGTTATCCCTCCCATCAGGATAAAAAGTTTCAGCATAGGTTAAAGATGATCACTCAGAATAACCGTACTGATTGTCAGTGACCCATCCCTCAAAAGGGAGAAGCAGCCCTAAACCACACCAGCAAAATACCCCCACAGCATAACAGAGCCACTAGGTCCCTTCAATGTAGGGGTCAAGCTTTCAGGCCAGTATCATTCTTTAGTGTACATCACACATGCATTCGCCTACTTGTCTTTTCATCTTGCCATACGGATGCAAAATCAAGGTCAACTGGGCCTGCTCAGCATTTTTATACTGCTATAGAGCCACAGAGCATGTCTAGCACTACTGACTACACAGATGACAGTGTGAGCACATTTTTTTCAAGATTAGAGAACAATATATTGGCTACCAAAACATCACACCCTTGCATGCCTGTGTATCATGCAATACATTTGTCTGGAAGTATCTGCACTCATTATGTTTCTTCACTCATTTGTTCATATTTTGCATAAATGTGCATTATATATATGATGTAAAGTAAGTCTGATTACTCAATTAATCATCAAAATGATCCATATACTGCTTCATTGTTAATACAGTTGAAATCAATAGCCCTACATTTTACCTTTGAAAAGAACTAAATACGTCGATAATCTGCCTTTCAGTTAAAAATTCAGTTGTGGACATCAGGTCTCCTCTGAAAATCCATGAGAAAGATTTGATGACCATCACTTTCCCATTGCCTAAAAGAGATGTCTCCTGAAGTGCCTGCGTTTACACACGCACACTGACGCTTTACTTTGATTTGGCAGATGCTGCAGAGTTTTGCGTTATCAGATCTTCACTGTTCAGCCCCAGGCTGTTGTGTCACTCTATGGAAGATACAGGTGGAATACTAAGCAAGAGGGCAAAAGTAATTCCATAACCCTATTCCTCACACTGTGCTGCTGACAGCACAGAAAAAGTCATCTTTCATCACGATGAAAACACGCGGACTGTGCACATGTGTGTGTGTGTGATGGTGTTAGGGTGTGTATTCTAGGAGCCAGTGTAGTGACATCATATCTAGTGTGTTACTGTAAACTACACAAAACCCGCTATAGAAAACATTACAGTGCACTATAGAGTATCATTTTATTCTTTTTCTTTTTTGCAGACTAGCCATGCTCATCACGTCCTTCCTGTGCTAACGTGCTCTTCCACTCTGCCTTCTGCTTTGAAGAATGGCCATGAAGTGTGGCCACTCATTTATCATTGTTATGTGCAGCAGTTACGTGTAGCCACATAATGTAATCAGATGCTGAAGATGTAATCATAAGCTGAAGACATAATATTGTTGACTTCTACCATGCATTAATTCTCCCAGCTCCCTCTTACACAGCCTCTGGTGCTTTTCTCCTCTGACTGAATGGACAAACATGTGCACTCAAATCTTTGCACATTAGAGAAAAGCAATAAAACAGTACATTGATATCACAACATACCAGTATAAGCAGGGTTTCCATTTTAAAGTTTTGCAAATTTTCGTAAAAGTCAGTAAAAGAACGTTAATTCTTTAGTGTAACTTTAGCTTACTATGTGTGGAGGGATTTGTTGATTATTTTGATAGTAAGCTGTACATAGCTGTAGCCCCAACAGTTTATAGATGCCAAGTAGAGTGAATAGTGGACCATTTAATGGGGGCTAAAGTCACTGTCCCCTGGAAACATAAGCCCAGATGTAGCATTCATGGCTGTGTCTCTATTTATAAATTACCTTACTAAATAGTATGTTCAAAATAGTAATGGCATCTTTGGTGGTGTGCTAATTTGACATGTTATTTATACATGTGGTTTAAGATGCAGCTGATGGTGCTCATCTGTTTGTTATCGTCAGATATACGTCACTTTCATTCTCACTACATCAGTACTTATTTGAAAAACATCAATGTTTACATCACTGTTTAAAATATTTCTCCTTTGATAAACAACCTTTTCCTCCTCATGCATGTGTAAAAGCTTTTTTTGCAATATTTAGCCATTTTTTGAATTTCTAGATTTTCCATCCAGCATTTTCAAAATCTCCATAAAAGAAGTGGATGGAAACCCCTCTACAGTCCATATGTTACCCAGCTTCACCCATCAGTCTCCACTAACATGCAGCACCACCTGGCCAATAAACCAGTGCATTCAGCACCAGAAATTTGGTGGGGGAGGGGGAAATTAGCGAAGTTGCGGCTGGGGGATTATTAGAAGAACATGATCAATAAAGGCCATGGCGGGCAATTTGGCCCGTACAGCAGGGTTAACACCTCTACTCACAGTGACGAATGTCATGGGATTTTTAATGAGCTCAGAGAGCTAGGATCAGTATGTGTTGTTGTTGCTTTCATTCTTTTTTACTCTCCTGTGTGTGTGTCGCTCAGTCTGCTAGCTTCCTGTAAAGCTCTTCCTCAGCTCTCTTCCATAAAATATGATTCAGTAACAGCTTAAATCATCTCTATAGGGACCTCAAAGAGCTGCAGTGTCTGCTGCTGGTGGAGCATCATCTTAAACACGCAATTATGGGCTTTACACCTAAATCTTTACACGCATCTAATATCTTTGTACCCATCTGCTTGTCGCACTCCAAATTATCAAGCACCCATGTGTGTGCATGTCCTTTCTATCGCTCTGTATCATATTTTCTGGCTATGAGCTAAACAGATAGTTGAAGGGATAACAGAATTAATGCAGAACAAGTGCAGCACTTTGAACTGGCCAGCCTGGGGGGGAACAGAAAAAAGAAAAGCTTGTTCTGTAAAGGTCATATATGTGCAATATATATCTCTCACAATATAACATCATTTAAGCAGTACTGTACAGACTAAAACACTAACATACGTTACACACAGAGACACAGTCGCATGAACATATACATTAAAGGGCCATGGAAAACTGAATTTTGCTTGCCTTATTAAATTGAAGAGTTTAATGTAAATGTTGTTTTAAAATATAATGTTCACTCCCCTCAGCCCACACAGTCTGTATATGGACACTAAGCCGCAAAAACAGTTCATTATTTTTGTGATGTCACAAAACTCTCTACAGCAGTTTAGTCCCACTCATTCACAATGAAGTTATAGTGTGTTTCAGCCAGGACTGTTTTTGAAGGAGGTGCAATACAAGGCACCCAATCAGAACAGAGGTCAAATACATATATCAGTCTTAAGCCCCTTAGGTCCACAAGTACCCTTATTAATAAAAAGGCTTTTTTTTTCCTTTTGGGAGATCTTTTGGCTTCCCATCCATAAAAAAAGTGTTTGCAGCCCCTGAAGGTCTTCGAAAATGCCTTTAAGGGGGTAGATTTTTGAAAACTCTGTTTTCAGTGTTTTCACATGAACTGGAAAAAAATGCAGCTTTTTGAAAACACTGACACACCATTAACTGTTGATGTTCATTTATTGATTGTGAAGAACATCATGACTGTGTTGGTGTTTTAGAGACTGTGACAGCACAAGCAACCCCACAACAACATCTATGTGAAATATCAAAGTACAGAGGCATGCCAGGGAGTGCTGGGAAAGGCGAACAAGTCTAAAAGAGTTTGCAACATGCTGCTGTCACTCTGTTAGAAAGTCTCTGCTGTATTTATTACATAAACCCACACAAATACAAATGTAAAGGCAAAAAATAAATACAAGATAAATGTAGGATACTGGCCCAATAAGAACTACACATAGTATACATAGAAACACAGCTTACAAATAATTCCTTATCTGAGGACAGATTCACAAAGATGTACACAAATAGATGAATGAATGTTAGTATGTGCTACACATATTGGATAAAGAGGATAAGTGTGCCATCACAGAAGCTTCATTTAACCTAAAAGAATGGGTTAGTCACAACACAACAGTTACACACAAGTCCTATAATCTGCACAAAATGCCGTAGACAAGAAGTCAAACCACTGCAAAACATTACATTACAGCTGCCATAGAGAGGAGAGTAATGTGTTGAAAGTGCAGCAGGGAGCACACAGGTATTTACTCTTCCATTACACAGCCATATTCCTGCATTAGCCTCCAGCAAGCCTTCAGCCTTCACACTACTGTCCTGCTGCTCCACATGAGCCTAGAAGACTACACCACAAAGCCTGTTAATGCACACACATATACAGTCTATGTCAAAGTCTGAATATCCCTGGTCCAATGACGCTTTGCTAATTTTCTAAATTAAAACACATCCTCCATAGGAAATAAGCATTTTCTCTGCCAATTTTAGTGCAGAATTTCTTTATTTCTCTTTATCTTTTAGAATAAACAGACTATTTTTGTTACTGTGTCCTTAATACTGATATATAATTAAGCCTGTTCTGATTGGCTGCCCTGTATTGTGCCTCATTCAAAAAGCAATTTGGGCTTAAACACTCGTTATAACTTCAACATGAAAGAACAGAGCTAAACCTTTGGAGTTATTTTTGTGCCAAAAGTTTCAAATAAAATGCTAAAATTCTACAAGCAAATATTAGGTATCAGATGTCCAAAATATGTTGCAATTAAAAACAATGACTATTAAATTACACTTATTTTTTAAGATTACTATTAATTTACTCTCATTTTGATATAAACTTCTTATTCATTTCACTAGTTTTTGCTTTAATCTTTTTCTATTTTCTAATTTTGCAGATATAATTTTTTTCTTTTGGAATCACTCCTTTGCTTCTGAGGTCTTTCTTTTGCTTCTGACTTTTGGCACTTTTTAACAGGGTGTGGGTCTTAGAAGAGGACGTTCAACTGCACTTTCTATTGGTCAACTGATTTTGGTGTGAAAAGGGTTCTATATAGGACCAAAAAGGGTTCTTTTCTTATTACAAGCTTGACATCATAACAATAGAAGAACACTTTCTGGTGCTATATAGAACCTTTTTCAAAAAGGTTCTATATAGAACCATCTACAGCACATTCTCCATCAATCTGAAGAACCCTTTCATGATGCAAGAACTCTTTCATGCAAAGGGTTCTTTGAGTATTCATGGTTCTATATAGAACCATTTTCTTTAATAAAGAACCCTAGTGTACATGTAACTGTGAAATTTGAAAAAAAGAAGAAGAAAAAGAAAGAGAGTCTGTTTTTTCATATGGGCCCTTTAACATAAATACACATATACACACACTCATACAAAACACTCTGCAGAAGAGAAAACAAACACCCACACACAACATACGGTACCACACCAATAAACAATAAACAGCCAGGGCATATAAATAGATCACATTAACAGGCCGCTCACATAAATGGAGCCATAGTGAAGATGACAGGAGACAATCACCAATCATGGCATTTAGCACACAGCTTTTAAAAACATGGAACTGACCAAAAGGTGTACTGTGCTGCAGGTTTAGCTCAGATCCTGCCTTTTATCACTGTTAAAAACTGGGATGATAATTTTCTTCTTTCAGCGATTGCCTCTGACCTTTAAAACCACAGCTTATTAGCAGAACAATTACACGAGCTTCATCTCCATGGTGAAAAGACCCATTCAGGAGGCCACTTACACTAAAGGGATTTAGTGTAAGTACTGCACCGGACATATTCTAGTCGTGGTTGCTAAGCAGTTGCTAGGGTGATGACAGCATGCATCAAAGCAGGTAGGCATATCAGTGGATAAAGAAACCTACACGATGGATAATTAAACCATTTGATTCTTCTGGACTGTTAAAAACAAAGAGAACTGGTTATCAATATAGATGCACTAGTATGGGGCCTGTCGGCCAAAGCTGATATGTGATATTTTTCATGTACACACGCCAATACCAATACATAAACATTTATAAAATGTACTAAAATTAGCAGAAAAATACTATATTGAAGTTTGTTCCTTATAGAGGTTATGTTTCCCATGTAGAAGAAAATCAACAAAACATGTAATTTGACCAGGGGTGCCCAAACTTTTGCATGTAAGTGTACCATTTATTGTAATTCCAATTATTCTAATTATATGTCTAGTTTACTACATTTGTAGTATTACTGTAGATACATAGGAACATACTGTGTGTTTGCAATAGATAGTGTGAATTTATTGTTGTAAAATTACAGGAAAATTACAGTAAAGTTATTTTTAAGTGTATACTTAATTACATAATTACATGTATCAAAAATATAGGACAGTATAAAATCTTGATTTTTATGGATTAAATCCAACAAGTCACCATGTGCAGTTTCATCTGCATATAAAGAAGCACAAAAAAGCTGGAATGACCACGCTGCTGGACAGAGAATTAGCAAATTAGCAAAGCATAGGCCACACTATCTGTTGTTTATGAACTATCTTGGATTATGAAAGTCATCATTTACCACCTAGTGCCTCTAAAGCTCAGTGAGAGTTTCTTTACAGCTTCATTTTACGATTTTAATTTTGCCTGGCTGACCGTGGTTACCTCAGGCTGAAATGCACAATCTGCGGTTATTAGATAGCAATAAAGCTCTGCTGTTTAAAGTCTCAAACTTCATTCTTTACACTGCGCAGTTGTTGTTTTATGTAATTTTCCACCACATTCTGAAAAGAAATGCCATCCCTACCCAGCAAGTGTTTCTGCGGTGCTTCAGACAGTCCACAGTTCTGCTGACAAACACCCGCTGTACACTATCTTCAATGCTGTGTGAGCTGTGCTTCATTTAAACAGCATTTCAAACTCAATGCCATGTGCTTACACACTAACCTCAACAAAGTAAATCTAATGGTTCGAGAAATGTCAGCTGTTTTTATTTCTGAGGCATATAAACATAGCAATATCTGCAGGTTCAAAAAAAGAAACTATTACAAATGACAACATCCAAATGTCAACAACTGAATATTACCATTAAAAAGATAATAGGTCTCTATAAAGACAGTCACTTTATTTTTATCACGCTGGTCACTCTAGGATGCAGTATTGAGTGAGAACAGTAAGAGTAATTGCCATTCTGAATCTCGGAAGTAGTTAATGGGTGTAAGTGACAGTAAAGTCCATTTTAGCTGCAGGGATTTGACTAGTGTTTAGTAAGTAATAAATTGATGTTTATTTCATTTGATCATATGATCTGATGAAATGTCAATAACCTGGATTATGCATGGATAAGTGAAGAGAAAAGCAGCAGTAGCAGCTAAATTCCAACACTTTATTCCAAACTCATCAGATTTTTTGTGGAATGTCTGCATCATCCATCATGTGCACAGTGGATGGTTTTCACGACAGACAAGCAGCCCTGGTAAGAGGAGCACACCCTCTTTATTCATTAGATCTCTTTCATCTAGTTTTTTTGTTACATTAAAACAATGGATTCGAAACATTTTTTCACCGAAAGTCTCTTTCTGTGTCTTTCTGGTAAATAAAGTTGTTAAAATCCCACTGAATATATTGTAAAATATTTTAAATGTTTGTATGATACCAAATTGTTACATTAAACATTCAGGGACGTTTGACTGAAGAAAAAAACAAAATATGATAAAACATAGCTCAAAAAACAGCTGAGCATGCTTGATCGACATCCTTCAGTCCAAGACTTCCAGACCTCTACATGTAGTAACTAACCCAGACTGATTGGGGATGTACACAGGTATTTGAGTACTTGGTTTACTGTTCAAGGTGCCAGTATTCCAATACTGAAATCACTATTCCCCTGCTGAAAAAACAGCACAGCATGCATTCCATGCTGGTCTAAGCTAATCTATGCTGGTTTACGCTGGTCACCAAGGGATGGTCATACTGGTTGACCAACATACTAGCATCCACAACACAACAAATGCTAGGTTTGCTGGTGATCAGCCTATTAACTTCCATTGCTGCTCACCAGCATACCAGCAACCAAAACACAATACATGCTGGCTTCACTTATCATGCATGCCAGTCTAGGCAGGTTTTTCTAGTAGGGAGAAAAAATATACAAGCTAACAATTTAGTGAAACGTGACACTTTTGCTTGCACTTGTGAGTATGTTATATTATACTTTACTACTCCGAAATACAAGTGCCTGAACATGAGCACAGTGCCAAGGACACACTGTTAACCACTTAAAATCCCAGGCTTATGACATACTCAGGCTTATTATCAGTAACTACACTGACTGCTAGCTGAGTCTTTAGCTTTATCACTAGCTTGGCTAAATACTCTAGCTGATGTTAGTTAGGTCCAGAAATACGTAAAATACAACCCCAGTTCCAAAAAAGTTGGGACACTGTTTAAAATATAAATAAATGTAAATGAAAACAGATTGCAATGATTTGCAAATCTCAAAGACCCATATTTTATTTACAATAGAACATAGAACACACATCAGATGTTGAAAGTGAGACATTTTACCATTTTATGAAAAATATGAACTCCTTTAGAACTTTATGGCAGCAATGCATCTCCAAAAAGTTGGGACAGGGTCATGTTTACCATTGTGTAGAATCTCCTCCTCTTTTAACAACAGTCTGCAAACGTCTGGGAAGTATGGAGACCAATTGCTGGAGTTTTGGGAGAGGAATGTTGTCCCATTCTTGTCTGATGTAAGATTCCAGCTGCTCAGCAGTCCTGGGTCCTCTTTTCGTTTAATGATGCGCCAAATGTTTTCTACTGGTAAAAGGTCTGGACTGCAGGCAGGCCAGTTCAGCACCCGACTCTTCTTCTCCGAAGCCATGCTGCTGTGATGGAAGCAGTATATGGTTTAACATTGTCTTGCTGAAATATGCAAGGCCTTCCCTGAAAGAGACGTTGTCTGGATGGGAGCATATGTTGTTCTAAAAACTCTATGTACTGTTCAGCATTGATAGTGCCTTTCCAGATGTGTAAGCTGCCCAAGCCATAGGCACTAGGGTTTTGAACTGTCTGCTGAAAATAAGCTGGATGGTCCCTCTCCTCCCTTCAGTCCAAAGGACACAACATCCATGGTTTCCAAAAAGAATTTCAAATTTTGATTCATCTGACCACAGAACAGTTTTCCATTTTGCCTCATTTTAAATGAGCTTTAACTAGCATTTGTGGATTGCATGGCGAACTGTGTTCAGTGACAATGATTTCTGGAAGTGTTCCTGAACACATGCAGTGATTTCCAGTATAGAATCATGCCTGTTTTTAATGTAGTGCCTCCTGAGGGCCCGAAGTACACAAGCATCCATTGTTGACCGATGGCCTTGTCCCTTGTGTACAGGGATTTCTCCAGATTCCCTGAATATTTTGATGATATTATGTACTGTAGGTGGTGGGATATCCAAAGTCTTCACAATTTTACGTTATGGAATGTTTTTCTGAAATTGTTCCACAATTTGTAATTTTTTGCAGATTGCTGACCCTCTGCCCATCTTTGCCTCTGAGAGACACTGCCTCTCTAAAATGCTCTTTTTATACCCACTCATGTGGGTTAGTTGCAAATTGCTCCTCCAGCTGTTATTTTTCCAGCCTTTTGTTGCCCCATCCCACCTTTTTTGAGATGTGTTGCTGCCAAGTTCTAAATGAGTTCATGAAATGATAAAATGTCTCACTTTCAACATCTGATATGTGTTCTAGGTTGTATTGTGAATAAAATATGGGTACATGAGATTTGCAAATCATTGCATTTTGTTTTCATTTATATTTATTTACATTTTACGCAGCATCCCAACTTTTTTGGAATTGGGGTTGTATATTTCTCATGAACTGAGGACAAAAGTTCTAAAGTACAATGAAACTTTTTCAGTCTCCAACATGCCACTTGTCAGCTCTGTAGCTCTTTAGCTCACCTGAAGAGGCAGCCTCTACTCATCCAACACAAAAACCTACCACTGTTTCTGAGTAATTAAACAAGTTCCTCTGTGTGCTGGTATATTTCTGTACAACATCAATGCAGTCTCCTAAAAAGTAAGGCACATCTCGATATATTTTTGGCCGAAGTCTGTTTTTTGGCCTTGTTTTTCCTTGCAGTTAACTAGATAACCATTCCTGAACTCTTACAGATATTGAAATACCAAAACTACTTGGTATGCACATCCGTAATGCCGATTTTGAGAGTCAGTTCTGCCACCAGATAACTAATGTTCATGGTAGTAAAGAAATCAAACATTTCAAGGGCTTTTAACAACATGAAAAATAAACTACAAGATTGGAAACTCATTCTGTTCTGCACGCGCCTCAGCATTCTTATTAAGCTAATGGTGATGCATGTTTACTTTCCTACACTTACACTCAGCAAGCTGCATTTGCCTTCCAGGTTACTCAGATTTGAATAAGGTAAGACTGTTTAATGCACAGTTGTGGCAGAAACAAGCAACATCAGCCTGAGGGTAACGCTTATGCAAGCTTTACCTAAGATTAACTGAAATGCAGGTAGACATTCACTAATTATCAATAAAACTTTGTAAAAGCTTATGAATATTGTGTGTCCACAAGCGCAACATTAATATAATTGAAGGCAATCATAGATTTAGATTCTCTGGGGCTTTAAATGATCTGTAATTTTCATATTAACCTAAACAATCACATTTCCTATTTCCTAAGTGCTTTGCATTCCATGCCAGCTTTCGTATAAATTAATAATTAATTAATATTAAAATAATTTTTAGTCTTACAGTGGCAGACGCATGAAAATGGACATTAGGTGATAAGGTCTTTAAAAAACAGACACGCTTCATTTCAGCCACAGTCAACACCCTGGCAGTCTGATGACCCCTGAGGCTCTGAACATGTTTATGTGGCCAAAGCTTAGATCACTGGAAGGAATTCAACCAAAGACAAAATCTCATCGGCTGTGGCTCTAGAGGAGGTGAGATGAGGTGATGCAAACTCCTCCGACTTGGCAGATATCAGTGTCCACCCCTATGACACAAGCCAATTAAGTAGGTGGCCTGTGTTAAAAGATTTAGTCCATTCAGCTCTACTGAGAGAAAGAGAGAGAGACAAAGAGAGAGACAGACTAGTTAACTAGACTGCAGGGCTACTGGGGGAATTCTCACTGCTGCTGGCAATCATGAGCACAATCTCATGATTTTATCCAAGCCGAGTGCAAGAACTGTCAGTTAATTAAGTTCAGATAATCCCTGATGTATTCGTGGTATGGGGACTGAGTAAAGTGCGGCTAAAATGATTAGAATTAGCGCTGATGTCATAATTTCCATGTAAGTAAGAGCTTGTAATTTATGAGCAGCCCAGATGTGAATAAAGCTATATCACTATGACAATTTACTATTGATTTCTCTCTTGAACACACACACACACACACAAACACACACTAAAAATAGCCCCACAGACGTCATGAACAGCCAGGCACCAGTAGGGCGAGTGTGATGAATGTGTGTAATGAACCCTCCTGGGTTTACTTTCAGACCCACTTCTACAGAAAAAGAACCTAAATATTCGCATAGAGCACACACACACACACACACACACACACACACACACAAACATACACACATGTGCACACACACACAGATGTACACACATGCACACATACACATACACGCAAGATGACAAAGCACACTGTGTGACTGTACACACTCTTTTGCTAGCAAGCACACCCACTCACACAAACACACACATACACTTTTTTCATACAGGATGTCAGTATGTCAGGATGTTGTGGTATGTGGGGTTGTATATATGTAATTATCTATGTGTATGTAAGTACCTATATGCAATAACAAAATGCCCCTTTGTATTATACTGTATATATGTAATTTATTTCCCATACATATATATGTTTAGAATTAGACTTGTAAAATTCTTAATAAATAATCCTAAATAGGATTTTTGTTCTACAGACACAAAGACATTTGGGACATATAATTACTAAGTTCACCGACCAAAAAAGTAGTCACCTGTGACTGAAACATACCTAATAGCGTGTAATACGTCCACGAAGCTGTGATTCGATTTGGCATGAACTGGACAAGTTTCTGGATATAGGTGACATCAACGTTCAGCCACTCTTGCATCAAAGAATTGAGCAGTTTAGCCAAGTTTCGTGGATGCCTTCCCTGGCATCTTACTTGTTGTTCCAGATAGTCCCACAGATTTTCAAGAGGGTTCAAAACTGAGATTTTGCAGGCCAGTCCGGAGGTGTGATTGCTCCTGAATGTTCATCATCCCAGTCAGTCAAATTTGCAGCCCTGTGAACGCGAGAATTGTCATCTTGGAATACAGGGATAGGAATGTTATGTTCCTCAGTAAGATGATGCACAAAAGGCAAAACCTGGATATCCAGCAGCTCAATATAGACAGTGTGGTTCATATTTACCGTCACCTCAACCAAAGGACCCATTTCTACATAATTAAAACACCCACAGAACACCACAGAGCCTCCTCCAGCTTGAACCCCACCTTGCAAGCAGTCCTCATTGAAGGCTTCCTGAGGTCTACGATGAACACGACACCTAGCATCATTCACATACAGGTAGAAACAAGATTCATCTGACCAGATAACATGTTTCCAGTCCTGAACAGTCCAATTCACTGTAACCGGGCAACTTTGTAAGCAGAAGTGAGCAAAGGTCTCTTGCATGCCTCTCCGCTCCATACGTTCATGGAAGCGATTTTTATTCACAAGCCGTGAAACGTGCCGGTAGTCCCTGTTCGTCAGTTTCGTCTTTCGGCCACAATTCTGATGAGAATTTCCTGTAGGCTGGGATTTTTGCCACTGCTGGTAGACCCATACGACCGTATGCTTCGATACACCTGCAAATTCAGCTACTTCCTTCACACTATGGCCTTTGGCATTCCCAAATGCAATCACTCCTTTTTGCCAATCATTGACATCTGCACTGCAACCAATTTTCCACACATCAGACGAGACTTTCACTGCATTATACCACCTTTTCTCAATCCATGAATCCTGTCACACACCCCGCAGGTATTTACAGGCCGATCATCTTTGTGCAACACCATCTACAGGAGCCCGAAGTTACTATCACCTTAAACACACAAGGTGACTAATGTTTTGTGTGTAGAGATGTCCTGAGTGTATTCTTTTATATATCTGTACAGCTGTCTAGATGTATTAATAATGCATCTATAGGGTAAGAATGTTGTTTAATTCCTTGTATGTAATATTGCAAAGATAAGAATCTAATCCTAAACCTAACCCTAACTATAACCTTAGTAAACTAAAACAAATGATTTGCTTTTTCAGTTAAAAAATGAGAGCTTTTGTTAAAAAAAGCACTTTACAAAGTCAGATACATTTAGTTGGTCCTGCCACTGGAAGGTTACCCTTATTTTTCTCTGGAGTTCCTACAAAGTCAGGACATTTTTGTCCTTTTTGTCCTCAAAATGTACAAAACCAAAGACACAATCACACATCCTTACAAGATGGAACACACACACACACATACACACACACACACACACACACACACACACAGACACTCATCAGCATCTGTGTCTTTATTCAAAAGAAAATTCTATGTAATTTCTCTGGGTGGTCAAGCTGAGCCTAAGAGTACAGCAACAACAGGAGAGAAAAACACGACATTTTTTTTAACCGGTGCAGAGAAGGTCAGTACGTTACGCAGATCTATAAATGAAACATCTATATTTATCCCCTCTATTATCAGCTTCACTCCCATTACAGCACACCACGGCAGATTCAAGGTAGATCAGCTCCTTTAAGAAGATATAATATCACCAAAGCCAGTTTCACCAGCACTCACAGCAGCATTTTCCTTCTACATTAATAGGAGTTACTTAAAATAAATTTTGACAGCAAACACTTTTGTGTAGTCATGATATATAGTTATATATCTGGACAAAATATGGAAATAACACATGAAAACTAGATTAACTGAAAAAATAATTAAGCCAGAATCAGAAAAGCACTACACAGTTGAACCTTACTAGGTTGAATGCCAATCAGTAGTGTGCGCCACTTGTAATTGATCTGATAATATGTGAGTTTGAAAAGCAATATCAGGCAAACTGAGTTCAAGTTAAACAACCTCAAAAATCATGAGAATTTATGCAAAATAAAACACATCATAGAATTTATAGAAAAGCTGATGTTCAGGAAGTGGTTGGTGGTCAGTGCTCAAAGGCACATAATCTGGTATAAAGAGCACAAAACCAGGATCACAAATGAACAAAAGCAATATGGTCTTATCCTAACGTGGTCTTTCGCTCTTTTTTGTACATTTGGACATATTTATGGTTGGGGAAAACCGAGACGTGTCTTGCCAATCGTTAAAGCATGATAGTGGATCCACAAAAGTATGAGCACACACCTCATGGGAATAATTATATCCAGGACTGTTCTGCATGGTTGTATAAAGGCCAAAAAACATGAGGGCATTTTACAGGCCAAGGTGCACCCTGTGGTGCTGACTCTGCTTCCTCATGATAAACAAATTCAGCAGTGCTTCATGAACACCAAAACTGAATAAAATACCTTCCATGGCCTCCATGGAAGCACTGAACCTTAATGGAACATTCTGGTGCACAAAGTGTAAAGTAGGCATCCACGTCCTTTGTTATGTAATTATGTTATGTTATGTACTTTATTGGTCCTACAATGGAATTTTGTCATTTTGCTGCCTAACTATGCCTAATCTGGGAGCAGCAAACACACACTGGGTTAAAGGCACAACCAGGTATGCTTAGTGAGTCATGGGATGTGAACCCACAACCTTCTAGTTGATTGCTTGCTGGCTACATTACGCTACTGGCCACCTGGTCCTTGATCCTTCTAAGAACCAGGTGCTTTTGTTGAAGAAATAATCAACTATGCTCAGTTCAAGGCTTGCAGCATATTAATGCATATTCCAATGGAATGCATACAACATTCCAAAGAAGACTGAAGCTGTGCAAAAGTCAGTCCAGTACAAGCTACTCTTCAGTGTCAGAAAAAAGCAGGGAGCATACATTTAACAGAACCTCCAATTCTAAGTATATTTTCCAGTCTATAACTACTTAATCTGTTCACTCTTTACTTTTACTTTAACGCTTCCATACATCTAATCTTAAAACAAGGCACAACTGTGTCCTCCCAACAAAAGCTGTTCCCAAAGTCACTGACATTATGTTTTCCTGCAAAGAAACACTCACATTCACATAAGCAACTAACCAAACACATCTTGGCTGCCGTATAATTGTCTCTCTCATGTACAGCTAAACTGGCTAAAGGAGATATTTCTGATGAGATTACATGTAGGATAATTCACTTGCATAAGAAAGGGGAAAGTCAAAGGAAAATAAGCAAAAATAATAGAGAAGATAGAAAACAGAACCCTTAACAACCATGCAAGACCAGGTGGACCACCAAAACTGTCACCATCAGATAAACATGACTTAAAGCTTTTGTCTTTTAGAGATTGAAAATCAAGCTCCACTCTAGCTTCAAATCTGAAAAAATCCACAGGTGATTCTGTCCATCCTTCCACTGTGAGAAGATGACTCAACACTGAGTCTGAAAGGATGAGAGAAAACAAACAAAAAAGAAGAAATTTGGCACTGGAACACCAAAACTGGAAAACTGATATGTGGTTTCATGGACTGATAAGACTACATTTGTAATTGTTATTACTTGGATTGTGGGGAGCAGAAAATTCAAGCAACGTCTGAGACACCTTGGAGGTGTGATAAAATATCTTTGCAGCTTTCTTTGAAAAACTGAAAGCAAATGGCCTAAAAAAAGAATAGAATCCACAGTAAAGGCAAAGCGTGAGCATATCAAATACTGTTACAAATACATTATATTTAGTTGTTTAAGATTCTGTGTAAATATATGTTTCTTGCTTTTTTTGAATAAAGTGAACAATGAAAAATAAAAGTGACGTTTAGAAAGTAACTGTAAATTATTTTCACACGAATATAAAATATATTATGTCAACATAAATGTGTCAAAAGTGAGCAAACTAAAAGACAAATATTTGTGGATGTAACACGTGAATCAAGTAAATTCAGTGCATTACTTTTTTCAGCTTACTAATATATTGCTATATGTTTCCATTTTGCTCATATCTTCTATTTTTGCAACTTTCAAATAAAAGCATTTTCATAACCTGTGCATTTGCTCAAGATCTTACAAACCTTCATTCAAAATGCTAGTCTAAATATTGTATTCTGCTTGTGCACTGCAACTGTACATATTATAGTGCATGTTAAATTGAGCCAGCTGTGTCTTTGGGGTGGAAGAGTGCCTCGGATTTTCACACTAATTCTTTCTGAATGCTAGTTTCCCTGAAAACACTGAGCCAGCCTGGAAAAATTCAGTCTTGACCCAGAGAATGCAAAATCAATAAGAATGCATAAGGTGCTCTTGAGTGGGCAGTTGATCAAATATTGATGGGCTGCCAGTATATCTGCACATTAGTGTGTATTTGTGTTATTGTGCATGGATGATGCAAAATGCTTATAATTTTTTACCAAAAATCTGCATCATGTTTTCGATAGCACACCATTGTATGTAAGCATGTAGTGGTATCTAATATGGCAAGTCTAAGGCCATGTGCATAGAAGACAGATTTCTAGAGTCAGTCAGTTTTTGGTAGCAGGGATTCTTTCTTTGCAAGCAAGGGTTAATGGACGGATATTGCGAGCCTCTTGAGCCATTCAACCATGTCCCTCTGTTTCTACACAAAAACACTCACTTGCTCATTCACTTATTTGCTCCCTCACTCACCCACTCACTCCGCTGCTCTCTTATTGCACACTCACTCTCCTACCTGGCCGTACTCTAAGCATGTTCAAAAAATCTTCTACATATGATAAATGTTTGATACATGCATTTATCTCTGATACAGATACAATGTGACCTTCAAGATTAGAAACCTCTCCAAATATTAAAATTATTCATTAATTAATCATGATATACACAAATATAAGCCTCTTCCTGTTTTCTTTTTTTTCCTCCTTTGCTAAAACGGAAGCACTGAAATATTGATGGCGTGGGTCAGGCCACTGCCGCTGCAATCCATTAGAAACAAGGCACACTTTATCTTACTTTTATCCCGTCTTCGTCTCCTTCAACACACTGGGACAAGCTGCTACACACACACACACGCAACTGAATTCCGCTTAGATGTGAGACAGATTTGACAACATGGATCTTTAGTAAGAGCCATTCCATCACAAAGGGTCAGAAAGGTAGTGACTAGTCACAAGCAGGGTGTACTCTCTTTAGCCGCTACTGGGGAGTAATGATTGGATTACATGTTTAAGGAACCAAATGGCATGCAAATGGTAAATATGTTAAGGACTAAATAACAGTAATCAGATCATGGAAATTTTGAAGAAACTACAATGATTATGCTTAGATTATCCTCTTTCTGCAGGCCCCCTAGTGACCATTCCGCTGTCAGAATAGAAATCGGCTCATTATTGTTAATTAATGCAATCAAATCGGATATTTTGTCTGTATATCTGTGATTTCATTAACTAGGCCACTGTTGGCTCATTATGTGAGAAATACTGTACCTCTGTGTTGAGCTGCTAGTGAGAAACGAGGGTGAAAGGGGAGGGGTGAGAACCCCCTGGCGTGGAAACAATACACACTTCTCCATAAAGAGAGCCGTGGCGAGATAAAACAGACAGCACAAGCTTTCTCGATATCAAAAAATTGCCAATTTAAACCCTTTTATAAATGCTTACTTGCTTGCAGACCCACAAAGATGAAAATCCAGTTCACTTCCGGTTTTGTAAATCATACATGTTTCCATCAAAATATGTTCCATAAATGTTACTGAAGAACAAAAATATGCATAGTTCAAGTAAGGCACCTCCAAAACAGGCAGTATTTGCTTTTTATGGCTACTGCGAAAAGGGGTTTAGACCTATTTGAACACTGTAAACAACAGCAATATTTAAAGGAATATTCCAGCTTTTGTCAACCTAATCTCTATTTGCTGTATTTGTAATACACAGTCGTTTACCGTGGACAAAAACCTCCCTATGCTTAGTAAAGTAACAAATATCCCATGGACTCAAAACATGCTTAGAAACCGAGTGGCATTTGTTGAAGCTGTTCATAGTTCCTATTAGAAAAGTGTTTTACATCAACAGGGTTTCTGTTCCTTTACAAGGAAATGTGTCAAAATTATTGCCCATGTTAATCAACCCTGTGCTACAGACATGACTGACAGAGATTATGTTATTTACTTGATTATTCCTTCAAGACACTGGATAAGTAACGGAAAGATTGGACCAGCCACATGCATAGACCCTATAGACATTTTTGTTCAAAATGATTGTTTATCTCAACATTCAGCCTTTAAATGAAAATAATACAGCACTGTGTGTCATCCTGTAGATTACATTACTGATTACAGTGATAAGCAGTAAACTGTAATGCCTTTTAAACACTTTCATCCAAATCCGAGCAATTACAATCACTCTGTCTTCATTCAAGCTATCACTCCTCTTCCCTCCTGTATCTCCACCTTTTTCTCATGCCTCTAGATATCTATGCTTTTCCCTCCCTCCCTTCATCTCTCTCTCTCTCTCTCTCTCTCTCTCTCTCTCTCTCTCTCTCGCTCTCCTTTTACAGGAGCAGCCTCTCTTCTTAGTCACATCACATTGCAGTAGCCTGCTCTCATTCTTCAATATTCATGAGGACTGCAGAAGGCCTGGCTGCCAAGCATGCTGGGTAGAGCTCTCTCGCCCGACTCTCCTAATTACATCATCATTTTGTGCTGACGTCCTTCTCCATTACCTCTCGGAATATTAGGCCTGTGCACTTCAACACACGTATCCATCTTCAGCAATACACTCACGTCCTGCACACTGGACAGTGTGAACAGGTCGGCCCATCTTGAAGTGGTCTGCACGTTTACAGATGAATCTTTATTTTTCAGGGTTGGATTATGAAAATTAGAATATTCCTTTGAAATACAAAGATGCGATTAGAAATAGGCAATGTGGCTCATGGTGCATAAAAATGACCTACATTTTGCATATTTCTAATCAAATCTTTCTTTTTCAGGATTTGATTGTGAAGATCTTGAATCTTGCTTTTTAAAACCATTTCTTTGGTTTGTTCATGTTTCTCTTCAAGTAATTTGCATATTGCGAGTCAAATTTTTATTCTTCAGCACTGAATAATGCAGATTATAGAAATATTCATATAGAACACATTTTTTCCTTGGTTTGTTTAGAAGTGCTTTGTATATTGCCAATATTTCTTTTTTTACAATTTTATCATGCAGATTATACAAATATTCCAGTGAAATATACAATAAGTAGTATTTATAGCCTATGGATATGATTTTTATCTATAATCTATACCTGTACCCATCTACCGATAAAACGGTGTCTACAGTCTTTGTTTTTGCTTTGAATCATCAAACTCATTTGCTTTCAGAGTCCATGTGAAATGCTCCATAATTCAGCTCCTGCATTCCTGTAATATTAAATGCTCAGTGCATGCAGTGATGCAGTGATAAGAAAGAGAACGAGCTGAAGAAAAAGCACAAGAAGGAAGAAAAGAAGGAGGAGGAGGTGAGCGCTGGCTGTGTGTGTGTGTGGAGGTCTCCCATAGAGCACTGCCCAGCACACACACCACCTGCAGTGGCTCCCTTGGGGCCAATGGTGCTCCTTAGAGGCAGCTGGCAGAGAGCAGGCCGAACAGCCTCCTCCGCAGGTCATAACCAGGTGCCATAACCCGCACAGACAGTAACACGCTTCAGAAACACAATACCTCACTCTACACTGCAGACGCGCATACAGCGCAGCCACAACCACTTATTCCCTAACATTAATGTTTCAAGAGCTGATGACTCAGTGGTTTAATGCACATCTAGTCTGATCTGGTCATGTAATATGCTACCATATCATAGTAAGCTACACATTGGTGGTGGTATTGGAGCAGGTAGCAAGACTTAGCTATGAACCAAAATACTGTGGGTTTGAGCATGGTTGGTAATATTCAACATCCATTGTGACCTATACCATTATATATTGGGGTGTGGGGGTGGATGGGTGGTGGGTCGGGGCAAAAATGTAATGTAAAATGTAATAAAATAAAAACGTAAAAATTTAGTAAATGCTAAAATCCTATATTACTCATTATTTTAAAATTTTAATTTAATATTCTATGTTGTTGGCTTCCCTCTTTCTTATGCAAGTAGAGAAAAGCAGAAAATGCAACCAACTAGTCAGTCAGGAGACTGAACCTTTGAAGTGTGTAAAAATATCCCTGCAGATTTCTTTAAAAGTCTCCTGAAAAGAATGGAAGCTTTAATAAACGCAAGGTGTGGACACACTAAATACTAATTGATATTATATTTAGTTTAAATTTTTCTGCTTTTCTTTTTTTCCTGATGCTTGAATCATTTGTACTTAATGGCTATTTTGGCTAGATAAAAGGTGGTCTCTGACTTTTGCACAGTACTATATGTTACTCAGTAGTTTTTTTTTTTTACCTGGTAATTTTATACTTCTATTCAAATTGTTTTTTGAGAAGATACTTTTACTTCTACTTGAAAGCCCTATAAGGCACAGAAACACAGGAGAATAAGAGCCCCTAGATGTTGCATCAATTATCTGTTTGGGCTTCAACCAAACACAACAGTAATGAAGTATGTTCTTATTAATCCTCAGGGTACTGGCAAAAACAAAAAGACTTAGCTATGAGCTTTGTGAGTTTGATCATGGTTAATAATATCCAACTGCTACTGGGGCCTAAAGACATCTAAACCCAGCAGGAGTGCAACTATGATTGCATTCAATAAGTCACTTTGGGCCTTCACTATGCAGCAGCAGTAGTATATTATGATTAATTCTCAATGGACTGGTAAAAAGAAATGAGAATACCAGCTGAAAAATGAAGTTTTCTTCAGAAGCAAGTTGTAACCTAAGGTCTTGGCCTCTGCACTGCTATAACCTGAGTGAAATTCAATTATATTGCCTTTGATTTGTTTTATCTGCTCAGCTAAAGCTTCTGCTAAGGCAAGCAAACCTCAAGGTCTGTCCATAAAAAGGGGCCTATTTACAATTTCTTATCCACACCAGAACTGAATTAGAGGACAGAGGTCAGTTCCACTGTGCATCTCAACATTCTGTCATGTGCAAAGCTAGACCCGGCTCGTTCTTAGACAACATGAATATAATATTATGTAATGTTCCGTACAGCCACTTTGACACCAAATGATCAGCAGGCTTTGGATCAGTTGCACACAATTTAGCAGTTTCTAAACAGTGAGAGCGTTGCATTGCTTCTTTCGTGGCTAGGTCTTTCAAGTTATCTTTTCAGTCGTGAAGGGCTAATTCAGAGCCAGTGAGCCATGCTGAGGGGTTCTGACTGATATGCATTTACTGTATGAGTCTACCTACCATGACTGATTCTTTGAGAAAAAATGCAGAAATGTCCAAGAGGGAAATGGGCCTTTTTAGGACATGAGGATTTGTGAAGTCTATTGGTGCCAGCATCATGTGGCGACTGATATATTTTCATTGAACATATCTCACTTGGGCTTACTGAGGCTGCTAGGAGGTAAAGTTTGAGAAGCAGGGAGAGATGGAGGTGAGGTTGACTCAAACATGAAGACTCATGGGTGCATGAATAATGGACGTGTATAGTACAGAGGGTAGGAAAATCTGTATAATATACTAATTATCATTAGGTAGCAGAAGCTCCACGATATGATATTTTCATGACATCCACAACACAATTGTGATATAGTATTGCGGCATTATGATATGACGTTTTTCTATATATAAAATCAAACATAAAATATAAAACATGCCATAACATTTGTACAGGCCATTTCTTTCTTTATTTTCATTATTATAAATTTGAACGTTTTCTCAATATGAATATCAGTTCAACAAGTAAACAGTAAATGTGCATTAAAATGTGAAGTGTGTTCCCTGTAGAGGATGTGTTAACTTACTGACACTTGGAAAATCAAAAAAACATATTATTTGACCTGAGGTGTTCAAACTTTTGCATATGACCTTCATTAAATATTTAATGCTTTTATCCAGAACAATTTACAGTAGTAGGTGAATGCAATATTAGGAGTCCACCAATGTGCTTAATATATATTAAAATTAAAAAGATGGCAAAACTTAAATACTAGGTGCACAAATCTAGCCTAAAAACAGCACAGAATTGCTTGTAGCACTGCAAAACATAAAGCAAAGTAAGTCAGGCTATGACATTATAACCACATGATGATAATGATTAATAATGACACTATAACATCTTGATTTTTTTCTCTCATAACACAAACCAGGACTGAATAATATTGCACTAAACTGATCATTCCAGAACAAAATAATACGGATCAGTGCCAGATGCTCTTTTCTTTTACCAATATGATCAGGGAGGCATAGAAACAATAATTCTTGCTGTAGCATTCTGACATGCTGTCAGACCACCCATCAATAGCACATCCTTAAAGAGAGCATTACGTAATACATGTTTCAAACACACTTAGTGCCAACTGTTCTGCATCCTGCAGGCAGCACAACAGAGCAACAGTTTCTTGGCTGTTGGTCTAATGATCTAATGAAGCACATTAGAGTAATATGAGAATCAGACACCATGCAACAGGGCCATTGATTCGGCTGTATCTGTGGCTGCAGCGTGCACACTCAGCTGCTGAATGAGGCAACATTTACTAATATAGTGTACAGAGTCCAAAAGACTGTGAATGAGCTTTGGAGTTATATATGATATGGAAGAAGCTGTGTGGAAGGACATGAAGATTGTTGCTGGACAGGCAAAGTAGATTTGTGGATGCTGTCCTGCTCTGTTCTGACACTGACTGACTGACTCTGAAATCCCTCTTGTCATGAATCAGGACTGTAAGAGCTCTCTGAAGCTGACACATGCAAGTGCACACACACTCACACTCACTGCATTCAATCTTATCCACAAATAGAAACAAAATTAAAACGTCAGTCTACTGACTTGCAACATTGCAAGAGTCAATGCATTCTTAAAAATAAAAGAGACAATGCACAACAATAACACACCAATACTGGACATACTAATGCTGGGCAGAAGTGAAACATTGTAACAGTGTAATAAAATGTAGTGTAACAATGTGACAAAATAACCTCTTTCAAAGAGCTAAGTCATTTGCCAATGTTATTTAAGGATACAGTGGCGAACTCTGATTATTAGAGCTAGGCCTTCAGGTCGGGCAATAAATGTCAGTACCTGGCTAAAAAAAACCCTTTGTGATAATGCTAATTTCTGGTAGCACCCCTACGAAATTCTAAAAGTGTGATAGCGCTAAGATGACGTCAATTGACATAAACACTTTGTGGCTGCTCTAAATTAAACAGACATTTGAAACTAGTAAAACACATTTCATGCTTCATTTGAATTAGTTGACATGTTTACGTATCTGTTACCTAACTCACAGTCAGTGATGTATCTAAGACTTTCAGAAGGCCTAAAGTGATGTTTTGGATCCTAACCTTCAAATCAAAAGGTAACTGGCCGATTCCACAGTCAGTTCTGAATAATGGTTGTGGGTAATCTGGAAGTTTAAGCCTTCAGTTCAGCTCCTGAAGGCTGAAGCAAGTGAAGACCTTGCTTGACTGAATTTACTTAGATACCACAGAGACCACTGGACTTTTTAAGAATGTAACGGCTTTGCTTCTGACAAAAACTCAACAAAGAAGAATATTCCTGTAGTACTTGCAGAGTTTAAATACAACAAGGATGATGATCCTATTAAATAAAAATAAAATTAAACCTACAGACGTGTATATTTTTTTATTTCACAGTAATCATTAGATCTACTCTGAAGGCCTAGAAGGCCCTGAGGGTTCCCCACTGTATGGACACACACACACACACACACACACACACACACACACATCCTATCCCTTCTGCCACCATGTAGAATGGGTATATGACATATGCCTCACTCTGCATGACTGTTTTTACTAAAGCATGGTCAAGTGCCCAATACCTAACACACACAGACTCACACACACACACCCAAACACATGGGGCTTTCCACAGAGACAGTCAGGTGGTACAGTCAACATTACAACCTTTAGATTCATTTCCGGTGATGTGTTTCAATTACAAATAGCTCACTTTAGCTTAGTATTTTTAAAAGAAGAAATGTTGTATGATATCATATAGGCCAATACTCAAGATTTCAATATAGGTGAATGAATGTCTTTTTAAATGTTTAAAAGTCCCACAGGACACTTAGGTGAAAAGTCTTGAGATTCACCAAAATGTTCACAGCACACAATAAACAATTAAAGAACTGGTTAGAGACTTATTTGGATTGCCAGCCTTCTGTGATATCACTATTGCAAAGGTGAATATCCAGATAAACATTCAGAATCAATATATTGTGCAGCCCTGGTCCAAAGTGTGTGTGGCAGGCTGGCGGTCGTGTGCCTTCCCCCCCACCAACACCCGTCCTCGCTGTAGGTCTCTGGTGCATGGCCCTGGTGACCTGTGTGATGAAGGATAGCCTTGTTAGCGCCTTCTCAAACGAGCTGCAGGAGCCAGAGGGAGAGAGGAGGAGTGTGAGGCTGATAGATGGGCCATTAATGGGGATCAGAGAGAGAGAGAGAGAGGGAGAGAGAGAGAGAGAGAGAGAGAGAGAGAGAGAGGAGAGAGAGAGAGAGAGAGAGAGAGAGAGAGAGAGAGAGAGAGAGAGAGAGAGAGAGAGAGAAAGAGAACTTTGAGCACTACTAAATATGAATGTCATTCCTAAAGGACTACACAGTTTAAAGTACCACAAAATATTCATGTACACCCAAAAGGCTACACTGAAAACAATCTGAGTTGTGTGTTCCCAAGTACAGTTTGTCTATTTCTATAGATAACAGTATGTAATACAGTATCATTAAACACACAATCTATCCCAACGTCTGTTTGAGATTACTTGAAATGTTACATTAACTGTTTTCATGATTGTTTTTATTGAAAAATTCTTAGTTTTGTTACCATATAGCAGCAGTATGCCACAGTGGAACTACAATCAGTAATGCACACAAGTAAGTAATAATGAAAATAAAAAAGTGAACTTTTTGTACTGTACTCAAAATTACAAGATGAAAATGTACTGGTTGCCAACACCATGTAGGCATGCAATCTGCACGATACTAACTGGCAAACAAAAGCTTCCATTACTCATTAGCTCAATTAGCTCTGTAGCTCCACTGCAAAACAAAAAAAGAAAACTTGAGACACCAAACATGTCTTGGCTGATTGAACACATTTAGGGTTTGAAACTACTTGCTTTAAAAATAATAAATACAAGCACACAGGTGTTTAGTGCAGTGTTTAGGATATAATGTGCACCATGCGGTAAGGAAAATCTCCTGAGCTGTGTTCTGTGATGAGAGGGGCGGATTACTGAGGAACAACGCATCTCCCACAGGCTTTGTGTGTGGCTGTGCCAGCAGGTTTTCTCTGATGCCCCAGCAGGACGTTACTTACCCACACTGGGGCTCCTGTCTCAACACTCAGGGGGTCACACACACATAGAAACACAGGATCAAGAAAGGTCAAACAATGAATCCACACAGCTTAAAAAAGACACCTGTGCTTATTACATGCATGGACAGTTAATGGACACTGTATTAGACATGTCTGCAGTTGTATGCAAAAGTTTAAACACTATTGGTCAAATTAAACGTGTTGTTGACTTTCTAAGTGAAAATAAGTTAACACATCTTCTACTGAGAATTTTCCAATATGATCTTCCAATATGATACATTCAGCAAATAAACAGTAATTGTGCATTAAAATGTTTAGAGGTGTGCTCTATATATGATATTTCATGAAATACTGTCATGCCTCTGTAGCCAAGTCAAAAAGTTACACTCTGGTTTTCTCTTTCTAGTCAACCCATGGCCAAATTTCAGCAGTCACATATCTGTTATTTGTGTTTACTGTTATTGTCCAGTCAGTATAAGATGTGTTGTTTGTTTTTTTGTATTGTGGTGTGGGTGGGAGATCTGGGGAATACTGCATAGGTGCACTGATGTTGTAAACAGATGTTTGTATTTATATTATTCATTTAATATTATTTAACATTAAAGGAGTCCCACAGAGCTGGTGGAGAGGCCAGAGCAGCCTAGGATTAATTCAATATTCAAAGTGCACCTGTATGGTTGGTGTTTCTGATAAAATGGCAAATGAACATCAGTACAATGTAAGTGTACCTAATAAACAGGTATACAGTGTATACATCCTACAGTCTACAATAATCTACACACAATGATTTCTGAGGTCTTTCAGAGCCAATTTATTGTAGATTTAATGCTACGCAGGCAGAAATAAACAAAAAAAGACACACTTTGTGCTGGTAAGGACCAAAAAGCTGAAGCACATTATCATTCAGCAGATTATCTGGGTGCCAGCAGACTGAAGCAGCAGAGGTTAGATGTGTCTGATTTATCAAGCTGAGGTTTCTGGAGTGCTTGGTTGTAAATATTTCAGGAAGATGTGCAAAAATATGCCAGTAAACAACGTACAGTATGTGTCTAAGTTTTAAAATGCAATTCTGCTCTTTTTAACAGAACCCCAATGTTCCATTTATACAGCTTAACACACACGTATACTCTAGTTAATCTATCTTCTTCTACCTATTTCCAGTAGGCAAACCTTATTAATCATATTTTAATTTGAACAAAAAAAGCAATTAACCTTTATTTAGTGTAAAAAGCATTGAACAAAAAAAACCCTCCAAAAAAGGCTGCATTTTTCTGTGTGTCTATACTTGCTATCCTGTCACATCCCCCCATACACATATAAATTTCACATGCTCCCTCGCCTGCAGGTCCAGCACAACACAATCTCACATAAATAACCCCCTCTAGCCATTTCTATACATTACATTATCTTTGTTTTGGCAGACCAATTACTCCACATGAGCACTGGTCAATAGGTAAATAGGATAATGCAATGGGCCCAACACTGAGGATGAATTATAGAAATTAGTGGCCTGTTGAGAGCTGGAAGCTTTCTGAAAAGGCCTGTGGCACTTAAGATGAATATGGAGGAGCAGGGGTGAGTCAGAGCTGGAGGGGGAAACGGAGGATGACCTGAGCAGACTCATTATCCTACAGTAGAGCTCCCAGCAGCCATGGAGACTTAGCCAGCACAGCATGAGAGGAAAACCTGAACAAACCTCCTCCATCTCCTATAGATAGACTGCTAGAGCCAGTCAGAGATCAGTGTACTGAAAGGAGTGACACAACAATACTACTATAATAATGCAAGTCTTCACAATGATGCTGCAGTCTTGCAACTTTACAGTCAGTGCTCTATAGCATAGCTTTTACACAGCATTGATTATTTACTACCAAGTCTTAAATGCAAATTAGCTGCTGTCCAACTACTACTTGTCACACAACAGACCTACACAGGAGTAAGGTGCCTAAACAGGCAGGGTTTAAAGGATTAGGCTGATCAAATATGCTAACATGGCTAAAAACACATACAGGCTAACCATTGTCACCAATTTCCACAATGCTAATCAGTGGCTTTTAATAACCAGACAGGTTTCAATCCCACATTAAAGCCCAGTCTCATAAGCTTTTGTCAGCAAAAATTCATCAGCAAAACATTCATTTTAATGGAAATGAGACTTTGGTGATCTTTGACACACAAATTTGTATCGTCGCCCATTACTGCTTTGGCAGCTTTGACCTGTGAAAGGATGAGACTGCGTACAGCAAGCTGGTTAGCACATCCTGCTATAAGTACTGCACAATATGTTGCAAGTATATAAATTACGTACTCTGTTCACTTTTGTGTTTTTACTGTTTATGGTTAGTGAGTGTGCTAGCCTGCTAACTGCACCAAAATAAAGTATTTATTTCACCGTCAATGCAAATATCTAACGTAACTGCAGCTTTAGACATGCCCTAACAGAATGCAGCTGAAATGTAATAAGTAACCCACTGCTAAAGCACGGCCTGCCCCAGCACTGAAAGCCATTACCTTCACAACAGCTACAGCACACTCTAACAAGATATGATCCATTACTTCCAGATCCTGTATCCTCCATTAGATTTTTAGATAAATTCAGCAAGACTATAAAGTCCAGAGAAACTGGATGGACTGTGCAGAGACAGATGCATAGAGAGCCAGAGGGAACAGGTCTGTGGTGGCAATAGCGATGGTGAGGTGTTGCTGTGTTTGTCACTTTCACCTTCCCCCTTTCCTCAAGGGCTCACCGTACCTTCTGCCCTGCTGCCACAGGCCAAAACAGCTGAGTCAGAGAGAGAGAGAACACAAAGGCACATGCATGTGTTTTCTTTTATCACATAAATGAGTTGGGCAGCACCTTCTGGTCCATTGGCAACTTCTGGATGCTAGACTGCAGGCTAGGTGCCATATAAGGTATGGCCAAAATTAGAGCTGGGCGATATGACCAAAAATGTTATCATGATAAACAAAATGCATATCAGTGAATATCTACACATATCGCAATAAATGTCAAATCATTATTTCTTTCAAGTTTGAAGGCTGATTTTTGCTCCTGAGTGGTTAATTGCTGTTTTAAACTATCCTTTGTGGTCAGAACATGACAAACACTTGCCAGACAGTGGAACATTTCACAAATCTGTCTTGGGATAGTGGGAGAGAGTTTCTGGTTAGCTTCGCTAGCTGGAAAAGCATGGCCGCAATTTTTGTAACAGTCATAATTTAAGAAAGAAAACAAATTTTTTTAATCTGTCAGCTGACGAGTGCTGGCTATCCCAATACAAATGCTAAACAAGTGGCCAACAACAGTGCTAAACTGTTTAGTTTCTCAACAACGCCAGCTTAGCACAAACAGGAAACACTAGCTGGCTCGGTAGGTCAGTGATGGATCACACCACCTTACTGCCATCATTCCTACAACATCCATGTCAGAGCATATCACAGTATTCAAACATCAGCTAGTACATGTCTGGATTTCCCTATAGTAGTTTCAGGGGTGAACCGCAAAATATCTAACACTAGACAAATAGAGTCCTCCTTTTAGGTACATTTAAACTGAAAATCAGTGCTTTTGTGTCTTGTTTGATGTACAGTAACATCAATTTGCCATGCTGTGCAAGTGACGGAGCGCTGCTTCAAGTTAGCCAGGTGCTACAAACAGCTAGCCTGGAAAGAAGGCGTTCTCCCACTCTCCAATGCCACCTCAGTTTACTTTCCTTTAAATCAGGGCTGTAACTTGCATGACCTCACTTCTTTCTTTCACTTTCGTTGCTTGGGAATGCACTAATACTTAAATGTAACTTTTGGAGCACTGTAACAGTGCCGTAGTTGTGAGGAGCAGACTTGATTTAACGCTGCTAAAGCTTGTTAGGATGTATGGAAAGAGGTGAGTTCACTGTAGGACAGTACAGTTACTCCACTTATCTCGTCACTCACACTTGGTCACAGAACACATCGCCGATCACTCCACTCAAACAGGGAATGTTTAACTCCACGTTTCAGCCGTTGCTAAAGTATATTTGGCGACTCACCCCTTCCTCTCTAATCATGTCGAAAAACTCAGAAGTGTGCCCTCTCCTGGCAACAGCAGGGTGGTGTCGCTTTCCTTGCAGTAGAAAACGCCACCAAGGCTGTCACTAGAATGTGGAAGTGTGAGAATGGTCTATTATATCGAAAATGTATCAAACATTTCTTATAGTTCTATCGAGGATAGTTATATCGCAATAAGTATCGTTATCGTTTTATCATCCAGCCCTAGCCAAAATATATATTACATATCTAGCTTTCTGAACAACATATAAACAAACCTATGATGCACGAGTGTAAGCACACAGTGGCTTCTCTGGGCAAAGACGGTGCTAAATATTGATTCACATCCAAATTTCTTATTGTTTTTTTGTATGTGTCTCATACACTCATCAGACACAGCTATAATTTGGTAAATATTACCAAATTCCTTCATGTTATCAGTAGCAGCTGTTAAGCTGCAGACTCTCAGCTTGTTGCGATGATCAACCCCCAAGACCACAGTATCGTCTGATGCAGCTAACAGAGGCAGGTGACACCACAGGCATTGAGGGATAAAACAGAGGCATGGTAAGCAGGCTGGTGTCCATGCTAGGCTAAAGGTTAACCCCAAGAGACCATTATTTGCATATTTCTTGCTAATGCTCTTTTTACAACAAACTGGTGCATTTTAATCTTTAACAGAAATGTGATGAAAACATCCCTGACTCTATTCCATCCATTTTGCACTGCATGTACCCTATGTTATCTGTTTTTTTTGTTTGTGGCAAATCAGTATAAAGATTATAACAAAACTCATATCTTAATTTTAATCAGTATACTGGATAAACCAGTGTATCACCCACTACAGTACTGACCTGTAACTTTCAGGGTAAAAAGGGCTTGTTACTTGATATCATGTGAAAAGGCTTGGACCAATTACAGAGAGCCTGTAAATAACAACAGTAAGTGTAGAGTAACTACATAAACGGCACAGTACACTTTTTAAAAAATAAAAAAGTGCCATAAAGCGTTCTTTGAGCAATGCCATAGAAAAACTTCTTTTGGTTCCTTAAAGAACCATGCTCAAAAGAAGAGAGAAAAAAGAGATCTGTGAGTATGAAGAACTAAAGATTAAAATAGGATTCAAGGATCTAAAGTTTCTATACTAATTTAAGGGCTCTTCCTAGAACCTTTACATTATGTGGAGGCTTTAAACTTTCAAATGTTTTTTTCACACTCATAAAAATGGTTCTCTCTGGGGTGTAAGGGCATTTTCTCTATGTTTGCATATGTTTTTAAATTTTCCTTTAAAGGCATGTGTATATAACATGCACATGTTTTATGTCAAAATGCTCCGTTATCTATATTGCTCTGTTTCAAAACCGCTGTGGCAACTTCAGCAGCTGTAAACTTTTCGCACACCGTTTCATGTGTCTCCAAGGTCGACTGAATGAAACTTGATGGGTAAGTCCTCAGTGATTTCCTGAGTGTCCACTGGTCAATTTCACACAAAATGCAGATGGACACACAAATCCACCAATAACACATGGTGAGAGGCAGATGATGTGTATCTCAACAACTCTTCATAGCCTCATCTCTCTGGATGTGAGTCACAGACAACCTTGCAATAAGATGTAATTGAAAGAACTGTCACTGAAATGTTCTTTAGGAAGCCAAAAATGGTTCTTTTATTGTAACATGTGAAGAAATCTTTTTAGCACCTGTGAAACAAATAACTGATTTTATGTCATCACGTTATTTTAACAATTTTAATTGTTTTAGGTTTTTACTCCTGATTCTTTGTGAAACAGTTTAAGTAATTTTTTTTTTTGCAAATCTTAATGCATTTTTAATGATTTTTTTAAAAAAAATCAAACTGTCATCTAGAGCTGGGCGATATGGCCAAAAACGTTATCACGATAAACAAAATTCATATCGTTCGATATCGATACATATCGCGATAAATGTCAAATCATTATTTCTTTCACATTTGAAGGCTGATTTTGCTCCTGGGTGGTTTATTGTGGTTTTAAACTATCATTTATGGTCGGATCATGACAACCACTCACCAAACAGTGGAACATTTCACAAATCTGTCTTGGGACAGTGGGAGACAGTTTCTGAGCTGTTTTTATCAGCTGGAAAAGCACAGCTGCAATTTTTGTAATAGTCATAATTTAAGAAAGAAAACAGATTATTTTTAGCTGTCTGGTGACGAGCACTTGGCTACCCCGTTACAAATGCTAAACAAGTGGCCAACAACAGAGCTAAACTCTTTAGTTTCTCAACAACGTCAACTCAGTTCGGTAGGTCGCTGCTGTCACTCCTACCACATCCATGTCAGAGCATATCACAGTATTCAGACACCAGCTAGCGACGACTGGGTTTCTCTATGCTATTGTAGTAGTTTAAGGGGTGAACTGCAGTATGTCTGACGTTCGCTGTGTAAAAGCATTATCTGCAGTGTGAATCTCTCGCACCAGTCAAACAGAGTCCTCCTTTTAGGTATGTTTAAACTGAAAGCGGTGATTTTGTGTCTTGTTTGATCTACCGTATCATCAGTTCACTGTGTTGTGCCAGAACGCTGCTTCAAGTTAGCCAGCAGCTAAAAACAGCTAGCCTGGAAAGCTAACCTAGCGCTTCCCAATGCCTCACAGCTTCCTCAGTTTACTTTCCTTTAAATCAGGGCTGTAACTCACATTAACCCACTTCTTTCTTTCACTTTCGTTGCTCGAGAATGCACTAATACTAAAATATGACGGTTTGGTGCTGTAACACGGCGCTGTAGACGTGATTTAACACCGCTAAAGTTGTTAGGATGCATGGAAAGAGGTGAGTTCACTGTAGGACAGTACAGTTACGTCACTTATCTTGTCACTCGCACTTGGTCACGGGAGAACAGATCGCCGGTCGCTCCACTCAAACAGGGAATGTATAACTCTGCGTTTCAGATGTTGCTAAAGTATATTTGGCGACCCTTTTTTTACTCGTGGCCTCCTCCCTCTCTAATCAAGTCGAAAAACTCGGAAGTGCGCCCTCTCCTGGCGACAGCAGGGTGGTGTCGCTTTTCTTGCAGTAGAAAACGCCACCGGGGCTTTCGCTAAAACGTGGAAGTGTAAGAATGAATGGTGTATTATATCGAAAATTTATCGAACCTGTCTTATCGCTCTATCGAGGAAAAGTTATATCGCGATACTTATCGTTATCGTTTTATCATCCAGCCCTACTGTCATCATAGTTTTTCATAGTTTAAAAGGTGGCACTACTGTTTTACTGTTGCATTTTATCCATTCCATCTTGTTCACGAACCTCATAAAAGCTAAATGTCATGAAGTACATCATGTACAATAACAATGTCTTCAGATATTGTGATGTTATATATTTGCTATATCAGCTAATATACTTCTAAGAGACAATATGGTATCTTAAGGTACAATCCTGTACTGTACTCAAGAAAAGGTCCAATAAGGGTACAACATCAGTGACTAAAGCATTTTGCTTATGAATCACTGAGTGCGATTCCTGTAAGGCTCACTGCATGAAAGTGTCTGCCGGGCATCAATAATCTCAAACAGACCCAGAGTCAAAAGTGTAGCTGACCTTGAGAAAACATTGATCAGAGGAGAATCATCCAGGCCGCACATGGTTAGTAACGCATCTGCTGGGTCTGCGCAATATGTTTCTGCTCCCAATCCCCAGCCTTGAGCTTCTACTGCAAATCCCAAAGAGTGCATCACTTTACAGCATCCTTGGATATTACAGACAGATAACCCCATTCCATCCCCAATCTCAACTGAAATATTATAGCCTGCAGCAGTTAAAGCATGGCTTCATATACAACTGTCTCACACACACACATACACACTCACACATAAGTGCACATGTATGCAACAGACCCACAGATCCTCTAATTAAAAGCACCCCTTTCATCGTTTCCACTATCCATACCATCACTGTCACTTTGAAAATGGAAGAAGGCTTTGTCAAACCACAAAAGCCTCAGTTTCATTTCTTATCTTAACCACGTCACCACCGTCAGTGTGTACACAATGACAGTTCAGGTGCAGTGATACTCTTCAATGAGAAAACTGGCACAATAGAATGAGTCAGACCACATTAATATTCATAATCTTCTCTTACTCTTCACTTTTGCTTATATGTAGAGGAGTAATTCTGGGGGGGGGGCCTGGAAATAAACATATTATGATGTTATGCTGTCTACTATATTATACAAATTCAGAGCAAGGTCATTGTTTAGCCTGCTTTACCCACAATCAGCCAGCTTTGGTGCTTTGGTGTTCTTAACTAACTACAGATGCAGCACTGGTTTGCCCCATGATGGCGCTGTATCAAACTGGTTCACCCAGCTAGTCTTTCATAGCCTAGCAACTGTAACTGTGCCCGGAATACCTCTGTAAAATTTTACGTTATGCTGTAGCATATTTTTAAATATTGAACTTACCCATTTTCCCAAGAGTTTGGTGAAAGAATTCATTGTTACTCATTTCTCAAACTGAAGACAAAAGAGATTTATGTAAGATCTCTAATGTGTGCAAGACAGCATTACCAAAAGAGCATTTCCAAATGAAGATTTGTTAAACCTAACATCAGTGCAGCTGTGGCGAGTGAGTTAGCAGCCAAGCGATGCTGCAGTAGACAGCCAACATGGGACCCCCCGAATGCCAGGGGATATTTCGTGAACTGCTCATATGTATACACAGTGGTAGTACTTCTCTCTTCTTCAGAAAATCAGCTAGTGATAAACTCATGTAGTAGCTCAGGCAAACAATAAATCTCAGCACAATTAATGAAAGCATGATATCCCTGAACCTGAACATGGAAACTAGCATAAACTTCCTATATCTGCAGTATATGGCATTTTAATACATTTATCTTACAATTATTACATAATCGTCTGATGGCAATTATTTGAGCTGACTGCAGTAATTAAGGTTGACTGTAATTATTTCCCACAGTTGTTAGCTTTCATGATTGTATCATCATTGTCAGAAAAAAAAACTCTAAAATGGTACCTTTACAGCAGAAGGAAAAAAATCTTAACTTGCAATGGAAGTTAATGTAACAAGGTTTTTCTTGATCTTGAAAAAAAGTTTAAAACATAAAGAGACACAAAGTTTTTGAATTCAGGTCTCAAGCTGTGCCTGTGGTGTTTTGGGAACTACTTTGTATCGGCAGCTAGGTAGCAAAACAACTAATAGGCCATTCTGGCCACCTTAGCCTTGTACTTTAACCCCTTAAATGGCCAGGGCTGCCTAGTGGGCCCAGAGTTTTATTACATACTTCTATAACCTAAAACAGCTCAGTATGTAATAAGCCTGGGATTTTAAGGGGTTAATAGTTGCACACAAAGAACAAAAAAGACAATTAATTTGTTAATCACAATTATTCATCGGCTTAAATGTCATCTCTGTGACAGGCCGATTGGTCACAGAGAAAATAACCAGTGCAGGGCCGCCGCAGTGGCAACTGAATAAATATAACATAAATGGACTGAACAATAACAAACTATACATAGGTTTTCCATAGTAAAGATTTCAAAATACTTCATTGCAAAAACGTAAAAGCCTTTCAATAAACTTGATTAAAGAAGAAATATCAATGGGTGTGTTTATCAGATTCTGTTTCTGGCAATAGAGGCTAGTAGGAGAATGTAAAATATGCATTATCATTGTGCAAACTGTCTACTAACCACTGAGAAAAAAATGTTATTTTTGGGATCAAATTAAAGTTTTATTACACACTTCTATAATCTAGGAATAGCCAGTTTGCACTGAAGTCCCTGTAGTTACTGAATAATAAGCCTTAGTATGTAATATGTCTGGTATGTAATATGTCTTAAGGGGTTAAGCAATCATGACATCCCTACATCTGTGTCTTAAAACAAGCACCTCATGACACTTGTTATGTTTTTTGTGTATTTTTATTAAAGCCTAACTGATATATTGGCTGGCTTATATATGGTCGATATTAATGTTCTGATGTTTGATTAGCATGCAGACAACTAGTGATGTTTTTGGTTAGGCCACTGCCTATATTTGAACATGGAACAAGAGCCCAAAAAAGCGTTGGTTTTGCCACTGATGAACCTAACGTAAGTCACTCCCTGACTAACTATGTCACATAATTGTTTATAACATAAAAATATAGAGTTTCTGCTGTTTATTTGACATTTGATTGCTGAGAACTGACAGTCACATTTCACATTTTACATTCCACATTTTGACAATTGATAATCACTTCAATCAGTGAAGCACTGTTTAACTGAAACTATAGGAGTATAAAATAAAACAAATAAAAAATTAGATCAATCACTGTCATCAGTTATGGTATTTTTGGCACCTTGAAATCAGTATCTACCTCAAAGTGTTTATATTTGGTTTGTTTATTTATTATTTACTCACAGCGAGAATGGCCTGGGTTCGATTCCTGGCCGGGCGACCAGGGTCATTTCTGTGTGGAGTTTGCATGTTCTCCCCGTGTCTGTGTGGGTTTCCTCTGCGTACTCCGGTTTCCTCCCACGGTCCAAAAACATGCAGTCAGGCCAATTGGACATGCTGAATTGCTCCCTAGGTGTGAGTGAGTGTGTGATTGTGTCTGTCTGTCTGTCTGTCTGCCCTGCGATGGACTGGCGACCTGTCCAGGGTGTATCCTGCCTTCCGCCCAATGACAGCTGGGATAGGCTCCAGCACCCCACCGCGACCCAGAAGGATAAGCAGTTTAGATGATGTATGCACGTACACTACAGCCAGAACTTCTACTAAACTGCAGTTAGTGGGGCGTCTCCAAACTACAGGAAGAAAAACTGAGGAAATGCTTTGTGGAAAAAAAAATATAAAAAAATGAATAAATAAATAAATAAAATAACAAAGCTTTGCCTAGTCTAACATCCACATAGAAAGCAGACATTATGCAGTGAAGATTCCAACACAGATAACCTGCTGAGAATGTCCACACACACCCACACACACTTACACACAGTTTGTCACTGGAGAGTGATATAGTCCTGACAGTTCCTCCAGTCTCTCCCACCAGGCTTCCTTACTGCCTGTAATCAACAATTACCATCAGGTAGTGAACTTGTTATTGTGTACGTAGCTCATAAAGCCAGAGCAGGAGAGGCATCCAACTGTGCTTCAGCGCCAGTCTTTCACTCTGACTCTCTGTGCTCCACTGAGGCAGTGGACTGGAAAGCCCACACTGCACTCATATAAATACTTCATCCCTAATTCAATTTTTAAACTGGGGATGGAAGAAAAAAAAGGAGTATAGTGATGTGCTCCTTCTCCTCCAGCTTCACTTTACCTCCATTAGCGATCACTCCTTCATTTTTCCTTGCTTTCCACTCTCACGGCACCTCTCTCTCTCTCTCTCTCTCTCTCTCTCTCTCACTGTCTCTCTCTCTCACATATACCCTCAGATAATGGACCAGCAAGTGGACAGACAGAATAGAAAGCCCATTGTTTCCCCACTGAAGTACGTTAAGTTCCTCCAGTCCATGAATGACCGGTGGAAATACTGCGTCCACTCTGTTTGCTCTCATGAATGCCATTACGGATGTCAGAATATTCCGAGCATGTATTTGCGCAGAAGCAAATTGTTCTGAGGATGAAATGTCAACAGCCTACAGGAGGAAGGTCATGTTGCTAACAGGCTCTGTAGCCAAGCCTCAGGGCCTTCACTAAACCTTCCAGACACACAGCGACTGGGAATTCACAGAAACTACTGCAGACATGTTTGGATTCAGGGCACATCTTCATGTAAAAGGCCAACCATCATTAGGAGTCTGCATTTCTCAGGCAACTCTGTCATGTCTTCATTGTAATCATTATAACTCTCTAGTTATTTAAGCTTCAACTGCCAGAGGTTCAAGTGCGAGCTCCCAAGTGAGAATTACTGATCTTTCAGAGTAAAAAATGAATGTAAAATAATATAGGTGTGTCATGGAGAGTAATGCACATACAGTAATTACATTACTTGTGCGCTTTCCAGCCACTTAAGTAGAAACTTCTGTCTTTTATGTCCACCTTGCTGGTGTACAGACTGTAGCCAATAGACATAGGCCTGTCACAACTATCATATAATTGCCTGATCAAAATTACCTCAGCTGATCACAATTGTTTAAGCCAATGTGTCAAGCTCCAGTCCTTGCAGGCCATAACGCTGCAGGCTTTATCACATTGCCTCATTAAAGACATTAAATTAAACATACCTGAGGTTATCAGCTAATTAGCATGGCCTTCATGAACTGAGTTCAGAGTGTAAGATGAGGGTAAACGCTAATATCCACAGCACTTTGGCCTGGAAGGTCCCCAGTCTGACATCCTTCTAAAAGCTCCCTCACAGAATGTTATTTGTTAAAACAACTTTTTTTAAGCCAAACCTTTATTTTCAACCTTTTTTCAGATTAACCACTGTTTTATCATCAACAATACATATAAAACTCAGAAGACACATGAAAGTTCACAGGTAAATGAACCATTTCACACCTTTAAAAGGCAATGGTAAGTAACGTTTGTTTACTTGAACTCAAGCTGTGTCAGTCAACAGCTACTCCAACGGCCTGGAAGCAAGCTAATCAGCAAACTTGGCCACTTCAGGTTTGTACTTTAATAGTTTTCATCACAATTATTAATATTGCATTTAATCGTCAGCTAAAATTTCATGCTTGTGACAGGCCTATATAGACTTGGGCCATATATCACAATATCTAACATGCAGTGCAATATTATCGTGGACACACTGAAACAATATCACTGCACTTTAGTTAAACAATTTGCAGTTTCACCACAGATTTTTTTAGATATGCACGGTCCTCCTATCCTATCACATTCTGATCATGTGTTACATTCCTTTGTCATGGAATGTGAATGCTGATATAGCCTTCTCATTCCGACCTCCAGTACACTGGACATTTATTTTCCCAGGTATTCCAGCTCTATAGAAGCAGATATGTCACCACACTCACTCTTATGTGTTTCTACAGAGCTCAGTCTTTGTATTGACTGATAATTTCCTAGAATATTTTCTTGTTATAAACAAAAGCAAATATGGCAGCTGGCGAGATAGACACTCACCGCCTCCAAGACCAAATGAAGCACTGTTTCTGAATTAATCTGTATGTATTTCAGCAATGATTTTGTACGTATATCTTTTGAGAAGGTCCCTCTTGTAAAAGGATAAAAAAAGAAATAGTAGATATTCATTTCTAAACACACAAATTTTGAGATAAATCCTGTAATCTGGACATTTTGACGCAGAAGAGTAAATTATGCTTTGATTGGTATAATAAAGTTACACATTACAAAAAACAGATTTTTTCAAGATTGCTTGTTTATTTTGTTAAAAGTAGAATCTTATGTTTATTTAGAAGTGACAGTAGATGATGTTTTATGAATTTTGAGATAATTTTTTGTGATTTTAATGGAATGAGGCATATTAAATCTGCAAGATTTTGAAAAATGAATTCCTTAGAAAAGTTATTCCTGAAAAAACGACAGTGAGTTAGCATATAAAAAGGGTGTAATATGTCTAATATTACCGATAAATCTATGTAGTAAGTAATATCGCTTTTGTAATGATTTCTTACTTTTTCATCAATGACCTTGATTCAGCCATTTGTTAATTTTAGATATAGCAATGTGAATCAGTATCCATGCTTTCTGTTAAACTAATTTAAAATAATAAACTTTGTTTATTATTATGATAGAAAAATTATTTTGAAAATTATTTAAAGGAGCTGTTCATGCAGAACATGCAGGTTTCAAGAGTTCACAAACTTTTTCATGCAACTGTACATGCACTAAACACAGAAAAGGTTCACTGCTTTCTTTGTCTCTTATGGTGATGATAAATATGTAAATTTTACAAAAACTCACATTTCATGCGCCTAAGTCTAAATGTGCAGTATACTAGGCATTGAATATTACATCTTTCCCAGTAAAAAAAAACAAAAAAAACATGTATTATTATATTTAGTACGCAGCAGAGAACATGCTCCATAACAAATATCTTTAACAATATAACAAAATCAAGTACAGCTACAACCTTTCTGCCCACAGAGCCACTCTTGGCTGGATATTTTCACATGATGGACCACCTGGCTGTGTAAAAACTTCAGCACCATCACTGTGCCTGATACATTCATACCAGCACCACACACTCCCATACAAGCACCATGTCAGTGTAACTGCTGTGCTGAAAATGGTCCACCACCCAAATAACATCTGGTCAACAGCTGACCTCTGGTGATAAATGGAGTAGGATGTGGCTAATGAATTGTGCAGGACAACATGTGGGCTACAGTCTGACATTACACCAGCAAGGTGCTTTTATTAAAGTGGCCACTGTCCAGTGGGTCTGCAAATATACATCCATATAGAGCAGGGATCCCTGAATTATGGCCAGCAGACTAAAGCGAGCCCCTGAGGATGTTTGATTTGGCCCATCAGAAATATTTTAGTGAAAAAAAAAGTTGAGGGCGTTAGAACCTTGTTTATAAAATAAAGTTAAACCTTTGTTCAGTGCCGACCCATCAAACTTTTTCTTTAGCTCGGTCCATTTTGACAGGTGTGAACACTATACCTGTACTTCCAGGCCAAACAACTATGGCAAAATTTGGGCTTCTCAATCAGCTTCCAAGCAACCCCTGGCTCAGTTAGCTACTGGTGGGAATGCATTTTTACGATGGTCTGCTCCAAACAAGGCCATTCAACATCAGAGGAAGCTTTTCTGCTTCTTCTTGCAGCACAATGGTGCTGTACCGACTGCATAATCTGCCTTTTTTAAAACACAAAACTCTTGACAGACGCTTGGCTTCTGCAGATCAAACTGCTGTACTGTTGGACGAGCAATAAAATAATAGTAAAGCAATGCACCTGATTTTGGCACATGGATCACAGAATGTATATTTGGCCAAGCATCAGCAACCTGATAAAGAAGCCAATATCAAAGAAGGTCTATTATTATTGTTTGGCTTGGCTTGGAACACACACATGTGAAGTGTCTCTATTTTCTATTTTCAGGGTGGCAAATGTGAGAGTAACAGAGTGTTTGTATCCCTGAAAAATTTCTGACCAATAAACAAACACCTGTGTGATCTGGTGCACTGTAGCTGTTGCAGTGGGAAACCAACTCAACCAAATAAAAATCATAAAAATCCTAGTTGAGAAAACAGCCTTAAAAACTTGAATTGAGACTTACATAACTTCATTATTTGCATATTCTTTTGTCTTTATGGCCCTCTGCCCATCAAAGTCACTGTTTGCCCCCTAAGACAAAAGTTTGTGCATTCCTGATGTACAAACCCTATAATGTAGGTGGCCCCCTAAAGTGTAATGGCCACTGAAGTGTAAGTACAAAATAGGAGTTTCAAATATAATTAACGGTGATCATGTATGCTCATGTGAAGTGATGTTAATGTTAGTATGTTAGTATATGTGTATGCAGAAATCTTCTTTACAAAAATTTTAAAAAGTACACTTCTGAAATATTTCATTTAACAGGTGATAATTTAAGCATGTTACCTCAACACCTTCTTCAAAACCTGAAAGACCATCTGTTGCACTGCAGATGACCACTCTGCAGTGTTTGAATGGAAGAACAAAAGATGGAATTATCTAACAGCCGTAAAGCCCACAGAACTTTAGAATCAGAATCCTTTCAGTGGCCAGTGGAATTAATCTTTTCACATATTCCAACTTCAGCTCGTCCAAAGTCACTTACATACACAAGATGAGGTTGGGGTCAGAGAGCAGTTATTAGGAGGACAGGAAGAGGATCTAGAAGGACATCTCTACTGGAGGACATTTGAGATGATAAATATGTGCCTTGGGAACTGCACGGTGAGGCAGCCTGGCCAGTTTCATCTCAGCCTGCTTCAGAACAGTAAGCAGTCCATCATCAACACTGTAGATGCAGGCCAGGGAAGATGAGCCCCACCCATATATCCATCAATACCACTGCAACACTGCTGATGTGCTGAATAAGCACACATGAACAGAGCACATGCAGTGGACACACTTCAGCCTCTTTCACCATTGTCCCTGCAAGGACATCGCAGCTGAGCTCCTCCACATGCACCAGTCCAGAGGGGACAGCTCAGAGATGGACAGCGCAGTAATAAGGACCGGAGGCGGCCGCATCTATCCAAATCCTGAGCCGATTCAATGGGCTTACGCAATCGCTGCCCGTAGGTCCACTTCCTAATGTGATATAACTCCTCCATAGAACAGCAATCTCTCAGCAGGGATTAGAAACAGGAATGAAAATGAAAACTTATTTATCACAGAACATCAAAAACACAAAACTGAGTGAAAAGTTTTGAAATGTGATTAGCTGGTTAATGTTATTAACCAATTAAAAACTTTCTGAAATAACTAGTGTTTCACAAACCTTCATAGACTAGACACATTAGAAATATATATTTTTTTATTTTTACAACACCACTTTGATGCCGATACCATGTATAGCATCATAATGCTCAATACTCAAATGACTGTATGGCAATAATAAAAACTGATAAACAATATTTATTGCATTGAATACTGAGAAGAATTCAAATTGTTACAGCTCAACAAAGTGCAGAATACAAGGTAGTGTAAAGGGGACATATCATACATTTTCCTTTTTTTTTCTTTTCCTTTTTTATTTTCTTTCACTGATGATACACTGATGATATACTCTCTGTTCTGATTGGCCTGTATTGTGCTGTATTGCTTGGACCTGTCTTTATTATGCTTTACTCTTTTTGTATCTAGTTTTTCTTGGATCTGGCCTGTTTTTTGATAACAATTGTGCCTTACATCCCAATCACTAAAGGCTCATCTTCTTATTTTACATGTAACATGTATAACGCATATGCAGCTTAGTTTTTATATATGGACGGTATCTACTGGGTAGTGAATGATAAGTTTTGAAAAACATATTTATTTTAAATAAGAGAGGAAAATCTGGTTTTCCATGATACAGGCTCTTTAAATAAACAAATGATTTAATTGAAAGCTAGTGTACTGTGTTGTTTAGCATACTGTAATACCAAAACACTACTCTGAACTGAAATGGTATCTTTTATAAATGTTCTGCTAGTACAAGATACTGTGCTAAACAATTCAATTAAAAATACAATGAAAGTTTTCCATTTTTTGAGTATTCTGAACAAGCATATTTATTATCATTTATTTCACGGTTTTGGATTGTAGAGCGCGTCTTTGTGTGGTGGAGAGTATATTAGTACATACAGCACAGCAGTAGGTCTCTTTACACTTCTTCAGTGGTGCCTCTCCTCTAATGACTGTATTTCACCTCACAATGTAAGTGCCTCTCTGACATCAGTCACTGCTGCTGCCTGCCTCCTGACCTTTAGGGCAGAACAAACTTTACACCCAGATTTATAGTTATGATCCTTCCCTGCTTTCTAATGTGTCCTCGTAAAGCAGGGAGCAGCTATGAGAAGGGCACATTGCCGATATTTCCATCTCATTTCCACCACACTCCTCTAATGCGAACTGCATCATTTGCTGAAAAATGCAGGCAGTTCTCTGAAGCAAAGAAGCAAGTGAAAACCCAACGAAAGCTCCTCTGAACCACCTTCTCATTTCATTCTCACAGGAACAATTTATCTAGAATACAACCAAAGGAGAGCTAAGGGCACTTCTCCTTCAGAAAGGCCACATTTTTTCTTTATTTAGCACACTGGGTATTCATTTCGCACCCTGTGGGTGTAAGTGGACAGTGAAAACAGACACTTTATGGTCATACTCTTTTCAACACAGAAGAACATTTAGCCATGTGAGAGAAAACCATGGGCTCTCAGTTAATAACATGAATTAACAGTAGAGTTATGCTTTAAGGCCTGACCAATCAGTTGGTCAATAATATCAGTCGACCTGCAGTTTCATCTGTATCAGTGAATATAAGTGACTTTTTTGTTGCCACATTACCAGAATTCAAACAATATGGCAGAAGTACAGAATGAACTGCTTAAACTGAACCCAAATCATTTTTACTCTAGTATTACAAAAACAATACTAATGAAACCGGTAGCTCCACTACCAGTGCTGCAGTATTGGTATTATGTAAGACTGAGTTTCTGTTGATTATTTGAGTGTGAGAAGTGTAACAGCTGAAAACTGACATCATATCTAATCACTGTTTAACTAAAACTAAAATCTATAAAATTAAAATATAAAAAAAAAATTATATTTGCCATTATAATCAGTTACCGGAATTTTTAGCCTCCTCAAGTATCAAAAAAATTTTCATACCGTCAGGTAAGTTCAAACAACAATAACACCAAATCAGTCACTGTTGTATTTATTCAATAAATGTTTGATTAAGAGGTGCCTAATACCGAGTATTTTATAAAGTGCAGTTCAGCAAAAGTTGTAGTGGTGATATACTGCCATTATTTAATTTGCCCATGACACTGTAATTAATACAATACAAGTAATAAAAAACAGCACTGCGAATGTCTCACAAACTTTACTTGTGTCTAAGGCCACTCAGCTCAGCCTTGTTCTCTGAAGCCATTTCACCTGAAGCTGTTTCAAATGGCCTGTTTCACCTGATCTACGAGAGCTGAGACATAAGTTTACTTTTGTTTTTCCCAAGACTTGAAGCTGCTTTGTTTGATGTCTGAAACTTCACAGTGTGGTCTGAGGATGTCCAAAAAATGTACACTGTACCATAAAAGGGGGCCTTTTGTACAGGCATGATATCTGCCTACAGCACCGCGCACATTCAACCAGAGCAGCTCAACAGCTGTGTTTACAGAACAATGTCATCTATGTCCGGTACAATAAATGCTGTGTTAATGTGGGATATCTATTCACCTACAAAGTTCAATTATGGTCATGTGTGGGAAACCAGTGTCTTCAAATGGTTTGCAAAAAATAAATCAATAAATGAATGGTTTTTAAACATTTAAGCATTAAACAAGTTTTTACTGTCACTGCAGACTGTTACCATGGTAATTTTCAGTTTCAGTGTGTTTGTTTTCGCTCCTTTTCTAATCTCTGTCTCTCAAAATTGTGGAAACACTGCAAGCTTAAGGAAGAACATCACTCACATAAAAGTGGGCAGGTCAATCAACAGTTGAGTGTATGAGTGATGCATAAGTATATTTGCTCTGGCAAGGTTAATGTGCTCACTTCCTCTCAGTATCTCACACATGCAGACACACTTGCAAAGGTTACTCTGAGACTGAGACAGCTGTGTTGTCAGCTCCAAAGAGACTACATGGAAGACAGCCTTTGGCCGTAAAGCCTGAAGCAGCATATACTTGCGAACCAAAGGCCTTGCATGTACAGTATTTAATTTTCTGAAAGCACCACCCGCTCATTTAGGTTTGTCAGTCATGTCTCTTACTTAAGGGGAATACTCCTTTTTGCTGAAACAAGTGCAGGCACAGTTAATACGCAAGCACTTAGTATTCTCTGTAATAGCTCTATTACTGAAAATTAAGAATGTAAAAAACGAATTGAGCAGCAAAGCCAAATAGATGGGGCAAAAGGGCAAGTGGCTAAGTCTAGCTGCTTGTATGTTCAGACCTGTAGGGCAAGAATGTAATAGATGTCAAGTCATTCATTCATTTATTCATTCAAGGCCCGTCACTTTACCCTCTCACCCCCTCAAGCCTGCACTTGCCTTATTGCCTGTAAAAAGCTATGAACCTGAAGACACACACCATTTAACATAAAGACAAGCCAACCCCGGGCTTTCCTAACACTGATGAATCCCAAGTGGCCTCTGTCTTATCTACGCCATCTATCTTTATGTAAGGCACAAGTGTGGATGAGGAGCAAGACACGAGGGATTTTTTTTTTTTTAATTACTTCTAATGTTCCTTACTCATTACTGTAAAATGTGTAAAAATAAATGATAAAGTTGGTTTAAATATTTGCTGAGCTATGTTGAAGCCTTTGTAAAATACCTAGTATGCACATTTATCACACACATCAGTTTAAATCTTTATTAATGTATTATTAAATTAAATTGTTATACTATCATTATTATTAAAATCCAGAAATGGGATCAAGTACACAAAGGCAAGAATATCAAACTGGAAATGCTCAGTTGCTCTCCCAAGAGAAGCAATACCTCGCAAAGTAACTAACCTAAAGCCCGGGCTTTTAACTAAACTAAGGCTGGTCACATGACAAACAGAGCAGGTGCAACAGATCAGCATTCAGGTGATTGTGAACGGTGATTGGTGGACTGCGTGACATCTGCCTTATTAACCTGTAACCTTGCCGCCACAGCCAACCACTGCAAAAAAAAGTCCACCGCAACAAAGTAATAAGTTTAAAATTACAAATGACATGCCTGTTGAAATGAACAATGACAAATTCACTAGCCAGCACGTAAAATTTATGCCTAATGGACTAAGGCTTATCATGCTTACAAATAACAATTTAGATGTGCTCAATCTTATGCCATATAGCACTCCTTCTTACGTATTATTGCATATTTAACTGTTGTGTTGCTTGGCAACCACACCCTACAGCAAACTAAGAAGCATATTGCTTGCAATAAGAATAATTTATTGTGATTGTGATTGTTATTAATGATAAATTAAATTATTCATTTCATTTAGCTGCATTATATACTGTCATATTTTGTCATTATTCCACATCGTTCAAACACTCTTTAACTGTGGCAAAACCACAGTAACGCAAAGTCACTTTATCTAAAGCTGTTAATAGGGTAACAAATAATGTCTTTTTCAGATTTACAGAACTGAGAGGGAAATAGCTTGTTTAGAAAACAATCTGATGAATCCTTTGACATCTACATCTATCATAAGTAAAGGGATGCTCTGTCATCACACCAGGGGGTGTATTCTGTCCTATCAAATATAGCTTGTGCCAGGGTTTAGGAAGAAAAGGCTAAATTAAGATGCTGCTGCTGACACTGCAGTATTGCACACCAATGCCTTTCAAAGAGTCTGTGTCTTAGAAAACCAAATGTGGTACACAAAAAGTGTTTAAGTTTCACAGCATATCATTCACTCCTCAGTCTACACAGTTCATATACTGAAACTAAGCTTCCAAAATAGCTCATTTTCAATTCACTGTTTTTGAAGCAAAACCAAAACATTTACATACTGTCTACTTGACTCTTTAACCTGTTTTCCCTGTTTTTGTACTAACAATGTTTACTATCCGGTGTCGACCAGAGGAGGATGGGTTCCCCTTCTGAGTCTTGGTTCCTCTCAAGGTTTCTTCCTGTTCCTAGGGAGTTTTTCCTCGCCACTGTCACCACTGGCTTGCTCATGGGGGCTTGGACCCGGATTCTTTCTGTAATGCTGATTTCCTTGTAAAGCTGCTTTGTGACAACACCTGTTGTAAAAAGCGCTATATAAATAAACTTTACTTACTTATTACTTACCTACAGCAGATTAGCCCCGCCCATAAAGCTGCTTAATTTACATATGTTAGTCTTAAAGGCACAGTAACAAAAAGAGCCTGATTAAGTCCTTAACTGTCCTGGAGCTGCAAGCATGCCCAGACTTTCTTTCCTCACGCCAATAACTTAAGCATAACTAAGTCATTTTGCAGTGTTTTCCGAGTTATTGCAGTACGCATTATGCTTGGAAAAATAGAGTCTCTAAAGGAGAGGTTGGAAAATAAATGATGGCTGTTTTGGTACTACACAAATGTCAAAAGGCAAAAAATAAACTACAAGACAAATGCAGGACATGTGTCCTTTAAGCTCTACGTTTATTATTCAGCAACTGCTATAAAGCTAATAGGCAAGTTAGCCTGTATAAACACTATTGGCTCACATACGCATCCTTGCACTTTAAGTGGCCAACCACTTTGTATTTCCCTACACCATTAGAGACGTAACTGCAGCATTTCAAAATTGATCACACAGTTTCACTACCAGTCCATTTTTATTTCAGAGGGCCGACAGGCATTTGATAATGAGTCAATAAGGCTGGCTGGTGAGAGAGCGAGAGTGAGTAAGTGGAGTGTTGATGTGTATTGTCTCTGCCCACCCACTCCTGCCTCTGCTCCGCTTCATGGAGTCAAGTATGGCAGACCCCAGGAGCATTCAGCAGACAGCGCAAAGCTACGATTCCTAGCAGAGCTCAATGAAAACACAAGCCTGTGTGTTTCTTCCAGTCATATTCAAGATTTCTGTTCAGCCACTATTGCTGCTCTGAGTTCGGAAAATTCAACCCATTGAGTTGGAGCCTGATCCAAGAAACAGCTGCAGCTCATGGCATGATCAAGTTCAAGGACATGGATAAACGGAGCAAAGAAATATTAATATGCTGAGTCAAGAGAAATAACAGTCAGTGGAACATGGAATTTAGAGGCAAAGAAATAAGAACAACCTGGTACTATTATCAACACTACAACTAACACATTAGATTTCTAGATCTACTATTCTTCTCAAGCTTTGAGGAGATACAGGGGCTATAAAATACGGTTTCCTAAATCTAAACCTAATCCTAATCCTAAAACTAAACTTTAACCTAGACACTTCAGCCTCACCCTAAACCTAAACCTATTACTAGCCCTAAATCTAATCTTAATCCTAAAACTAAACTTAAACTTAACCCACTTTAGGCTAATGCTAACCCTAAACCTAGGCCTTAGTATAAACCTCATCCTAACCCTAAACCTCTTTTCACCCCAAAACTTAATGTAAAGCTTTTCCTAAGAACACCTAAAGCTAACCCTAACCTTAACCATAAACCTAGTCCTAAATATAAATCTAATCCTAACTCTAAATCAAACACTACCCTAAATCCACCCCTTAGCATAAACCTAATTCTAACCCCAAAACTACACTTCAACTTCTTCATAACCCACCTAGTTAAACCTAATGCTAACCCTAATCCTAACCTAGCCCTTAGTTTACACCTAATCCTAACCCTACACTTAGCCCTCAGCCTAAACCTAATCCTAACCTTAATTTTAGCCCTAAAACTAAACCTTAACCTAATTCTATTGCTAACCCTAAAGTTAACTGTAAAACTAACCCTGAAATATTCTGTCTGTATCCCATGATGACTACACTGTAAAAATTACTATTTAAAGCCAACATTATATTCTTACACTCTTACACTTGGGTCCCTAACAAGCTTAGTGAGAACTCTTTCTGCCTTTAATCTGTGCCTTTGAAATGCACACTGCTATTTAAGCCACAACCAGATAAGGACCCTAATGATCAGTGTGGTCTTGTCATAATGTGGCCACAGAGGACATTTCATTATGCACTTGAGTTAACTCAGGTTTGACCTCTCACCATATTTCACTCATCACATTACCCTCCACCTGCTGCGAACCACTCTCGCTCAGACTGCTGCCCCTAGTGGCGGAAACGTGCCACATCCCTCCCCATCAACACGGAGCACAAGTGAACATTCCAGAATGCTGCGCTGTGCAGATCCAAACACGGCCAGCAAGTAAATTTAGCCTGAGATTGAAGATGCGGTGGTTACGTTCTCCTTTGAGACACATACCCGAACACACATGACCTTCGGTAGAAATCTGGCCCAGTTTTTCTCATTTACCACACTTGTATGTATATGTACATAACAAATACAACATACAAGCAGTGACAAACAAATGTATGCAGTGGTGATGTTGTTACTTTTAAGAAAAGCAATATTGAGACCAGCAGATTACATATCATTACAACAATCAGCCATCCAATAATAAGCGCTCTGTCTTATCAAGATGTGATTGGACTGGCCTGAAAACACAAGCAAAAATAGACAAATGAATCTACCTCTGCACCAATAAAATCCTTTTACTATACACTTTTCCTTTAGTGAGATTTAAAACATTTTTAATGAAAGATATTAGTGCCTGACTCACTCATGGCAAGAAACCATTTTTATTTTTAAAAATTGTCAGTTCAAATTTACAATTTCAAGACATGATTATTTGGCAATATTATGATAATGCATACAAAGTCAAATTAAATGATCAGATTAACATCTCATACTTCGCGCAACATGATGTTTTTATAAATATTTATTTAAATACATTTTAAGCTTATCTTTTCCCAGTAGCGTATTTTGGAATCTCTGAAAGACTCTGCATGCTCAATTACTTGATTACTAATACAAATGATGGACAGCCCAAATATATACATCCACACTATCAGTGCAATTCAAATATATATGAATAATTTCATAAAGTTTAGTTCTGGTACTTTTTGGTGCTGTACTCCAGCACATTGGATTTTACATGAAATATTGACTATGAGGCTACAGTGCAGTCAGTATTAATTTAGGGTGATTAAGTCATAAAATAATGTACCAGTTATTTTGGCAATGAAAGTTTGGTTTGTTTGTTCAAAGGCGAAATGATAGACATAGGCTTAACTGAACAATAACATACTATTCAAAGCTATTCATACACTAGAAAATACTTCACTGAAAAAGCTTTTGAAAATACTACGTGGCAAAATAAGCATAGCAGCATGTATGTCCATCAGTTTCTTGATGTAAGAGAATCCAGTAGGAGAATTCAAAATATGCATCATCATGGTACGCAGGTATTAGCAAATTCAACTTAATGCTCAACTTAATGCTCATTTTTAACATTTGAGAAATTTTAAGAAATCTTTAATGCTGCTTTGAATTATTTCATGAACGTCACAGCTGTGTATATAAATATATAGTAGTGTTTAATGCAGAAATCTTCACCTCATAAGTAACCTGAATACCACAACTACAATAATGTTAATTTCAAGGTCATTTTAGCACCAAGATGTTGTGCATTCACTTTCCACACTAGCTTTAACTCTGCTTAAGCCAGTTCTAAAACATGGACATTTGAAGCTTGCAACAGACATTCAAGTGTCATGTTTTTATTTTGTGGGTTGGCTTCCCAGACATGCCTTAAGCCTAGCCCTGGACTACACAGCACTCTGACTGGAGATTGTCCATTGAAAGGAAAATAGTCTAAAGCTTAGACTTTAATAGTCTAGAGCTTAATCCCTGTTCAGGAAACCGATCCTGTTGCAGTTTTACAGGTAAAGCCTAAATGTAAATATTGGTGGGACCACATGTTAATCTGTTACCTGTCTTCTGAACTGTTCAACTTAGATCTAGTTAAACAAAAGCTAAACTTCATATACATACAATTTGTAACTATAAACATACTTGCAATTAGTGAGATCCTGCTGGTGTAGACATCCTCTCTTTCCGTGATGCGCACAAAAGCAGTCTGAGTGGCCTTGTGAAGAATTTTCAGACTGCTACACACAGCTTTATAATGTCCTGCAAATACCATGTTTATAATTCAAACTGCAAACTAATCATTAAGCAGAAACAGCAAGAACATAGATTCATCATGAACAATTCTTTTTAATCAAGTAATCAATTTTAATCGAGTAATTAAAAGGTATTTGCATCCATATTAAATAAATAAACAATCTGAATTGTAGGCCTTTTTACACTTAGCCTCCCCATTTAAGGGGACAAAAAGAAGCTGACCAGCTGTTTCTTCCCTAGATGTGTTGTTGTATCATAAGGTCAGTCAGGTGAGACAATAAAGTGTCTACAGTTGATTTATTAATGTGGCATTTGTGCTTAAGTCTAGACTTGCTGTTGTCTCTCAGCATGAAGGAAAAAAATGAAGTATCAATGCCAATAAAGCTGACCACTATAAGACTGAAAAATCGTAAACAACTGCCAAAACATTTGGAGTGCCAAAATCAACAGTTGCACCTTGAGCTTAGTGATAGCAAACAATCTGGCAGGCAGCAACAGTGGATGACAGAAAAATACTTTCAGTCAGGAAACTTTTATACAGTTCAACAACATTATCCAGAAAGTGGGAGAAGAAGCCAAAAGTCTACCATAAAAAGAAGAATATGACAGCACAGCCTCAGAGTTTACCACCAGATACAAACCACTGATAACTATCAAGAAGAGCAAGGGCAGGTTACAGTCTGTTTAAAAGTACATAAAGGCGCCTGCAGAGTTCTGGGACACTCTTATGAACAGATGAGATTGGATTAACCTGTACCAAAGTACATAATGGAAGCAAGAGGCAGAAGCAACTGATTATGATCTGAAGCATACCACCTTTTTGAGACACGGGCATGTATGGCTGCCAGTGGAACTGGATCTTTTGTCTTTACTGATGATCTGACTGCTAATGGCAGCAGCAAAAAGAGTTCCAAAGCATTTGAACTAATTAGATGCAACCAAATACCTCAAAACTCAGAACGTGTTGTCCTAACACACGCTATTAAACCAACTACAGAATTTTTCAGGCCTAAAAAGCAGAATGCTGTTGAAAATGCCTGCAGTACAGGCCTGGCCGAGCATGAAGTGTACTTCAGTCACTGAATATAACCAAGTGCAAAAATTATGTTTTATTTAAGGTTTGACCAATGTGAAAATTACTAATATTGCTCCAAAAAGGGTTGAATACCGTACTGTGTAAAGGTCAAAGACTACCATTCATTTATTTAATTTCCATTCAAAACAGCCATTAAGTGCAAGTTATTCATTTTTCAGTGTCAGGCATTGAATACATATTTAACAGAAAATTACACAGTAGCTTCAACAACTAAATATAATATTGACTTTTCCAGTATTTAATATGTCCACACTTTGCCTTTACTACAGCTTTCAGGCTTGCTTTTAGTTTTTCAAAGAAATCTACAGGGATACTTCTCCACACTTCTGAAGTTCTGTGTTAGAAGTTGATTGCATTTTCTGCCTCTCATGAGCCAAACACATTTAATGATTTTGAGGTCTGGACTCTGGGGTGGACAGTCCATTGGTCTGAGAACACCAGCAGCTTCTTTGTTTAATTTGAACATTTTCTTCTTATTTCTTTTTCTCAGTAAATGCTTCTTGGCAGCTACACATTCTTTCAGACTCTTAGTGTTGAGTTGTCTTCTCACAGTGGAAGGATGGACAAAAACACCTGTGGATTGTTTCAGATCTGAAGCAAGAGTGGAGCTTGATTTTCTCCTCCTATTTCAAAGATGAAAGCTTTAAATGCTTTTTATCTGATGGTTACAATTTTGGTGGTCTATCAGGTCTTGTATGGTTTTGTCGTTTAATAATTTTTGGAACTCTTATTTCTTTCACTTTTTTCCTTTGACTTTCCCCGTTCTTATGCAAGTGGACTATCTCATATCTAATCTCCTCAGAAACATCTCAGGAAAAAATGAATCATTTTTTCTCTACTGGAAATTAGAGAACTGATGGGTGTCTGACTTATACACAGTACTGTATAAAAAAGGTTGACATGAAATATCCTTGAAATAAAGCTGATGTTCTGCATGTTAGTACTATAATTATTATTTATTTCCTGTCCAATGTTCTTTAATATAGAGCCAAAACAATTTTTAAAAATCATTATCCAATTGTTTAGAGACTATGTTCTATATGTACCTGCCTCTTAAGATGAAAAATGAAATAATGTATTTAAAAAAATTCTTTTTTTGTCATCTGCAATAATAAATAAAAGGTCATGTGCCGTATATGGCCACTATACATGTGTGCGGTTCTACTGTATGTTCCTGCATTAACATGTATTTACAGTCTGTATGTCATTGCAGTGGTGGTCTTTGCGCTAGGTAAAGCTAGGCAGCCATCTAGGCGCTCCATGAGCCCCTAAATAAATAACGTATTCTTAAATATATATGCAATTTTAAAAATAGATGTTATTTGTGATTATGGTGATCATTTTCAGTAATTCAGTAAACCTCCCAACCCCCGCCGGTCATAGTTATAAAGTACTATTACATGCTGTTACGTGATGACACAACTGCATAAAGACTAGTATGAACAAGACAATTAAGTGATAATCTACATTATGGAGAGGCACTTTTTCTGTATAATTTTCTAAATGTTGAGAGGTAAAGTCAAACAAAATTATCCAAGTACAGCAGAGAAGAGAGAAGAAAGCAAAGAGTTAGCTGCTACACTCTCAAAGCTAAATTTGCTTTTTCAGTCAGAACAGAGCACTGCTGAGGCTCAGCTGACCGTGCATAATGCTGGTGTTAAGGTTAGTATAAAAAGCTCCTGTGTTGGGGTAATTACTTTAAAAAAGTAATCCATTACAAGTTACTAATTACTTTACTTGAAATGCAATGGGATTATGTTACATTACTTTCTGGAAAAGGCACTCTCATTATTTTACTTCTACATTACTCTGTACTTCATGATTTCACTATATTGATAGATAATGTTGCTCTTCATAGGCATTATTTCTTAAAGCAAGTAATATTATCTGTCAGCACAGTGAGATAATTTCACATAATACAATTACGTATGTAAAGATGTCTATAAATAAGTAAAATAATCTTATAATATTCCTACAACAATCTCTAATAAATATATTGACTAATTAACATATATAATCTATATATATTGAGCCCAACTAGTTTAAAAATGTGTGTCCAGGGGGCCACATTTCTGAATTTTGACTAGAGCCCCAGAATCACTAAACCCATCATTGTGTCAGTGTCAGTGTTTTACAATGTACTCCGTAATTAATGTAGGTTAGCCGTGAACAACAACACCATCTACACACCACCAATTTCCTTCCTACTATCTGAAAATACTACTTCAGGCATCTGGATTAAGCTCAAGATTAAAAGGCTCTTCAGAGCACTAAAATGTCATTTTGCCATAGGCTTTTCTTTAAAGGAAGTGAAATTATCCAGGCAGTGTGAAATGGATCCCATACAATTTAATTACAAAATTGGTGTATAGTTCCTTTAAGGATAGTCATTAATGTTCATATATGACCAGAGATAACAGAGACTCTAAACAACGTTGTGTGTGCTACAAAATATTATTTAGAAATTAATTTCAGCAGTTTTTACATACATAACAAAGTGCTAAACAAGTACTGTAATGTTCATATGAGTATAGACACACCTTACAACTTACATCTTACAAACACCTACATCACTGCAGTAGCTGTACTAGACCTAGTCTTGTGCCTCAGGAATAAAGGATTTTATACATTTATTCAACTCTTTAAAGGGAATGGAGGAGCAACCATGAAAATTATGGTTTAAAATACACACATGCTGTTAACCACTGAAACACCATTCAAAGTAAAGATCTTACCATATTTTGATATAGAAATGAGTGAGCACTAATGTTTTTACTGCACACTGACAGTACCATAGGTCAGCTCAAAATATGATTGTCATGAAACATATTCCACAAGAATTCCACTGAAAATGTAAGTGTCCAGCCGTCAAGAGGGCTTCCCTGCCTCAAATCCATGCTCTGTCCATGGGTATATTCTTTTCTGGCATTTATTTTGTTTTTTTTTCCCAGTTTTCACACAACTTTCACACAACTGCCAATTCTACACCAGCTAGCTACCACATCTTGTTTATGTCACTGGACAGCTCAATGCATTTAGAGGAGAACACTAACTACGTCAGCTTACATACACTCGCACTTGGCATCATCGTACCCACCCAAGGAGAGAGAGGCCAATTAGGCTGTCTTGGACTCCCAGCTACAGATGGCTGTGGCATCGCCACATAATCAATTTCAAATAATTTTTTTTTTATGAATGTGAAACGTCACTAATAGCACTGCATTGGTACAAAAGGACACTCAGATATTCATAGTTTGACAAACTAGAGTTGTTGTTGTTGATGTTAGCGAACCTCTAAGCGATTAAACATGCGATGGTCGAAGAAGGCCATTAAATACTATTTTTAAGCTTTTCTTCCCTAGTCGATAACTATCAGGACTGTGTGTGTGTTTACTGCACTTTGTATTGCATTGCTGGATTAACATAAGCAGTTCAGGAGTATCAAAATTATAATTTAATGCATGCAATGTGCAGAATCATGCTGGTTATTATAAGATTGGTATAATAGTTTTGTAACTTTTGCTATATACTATGTGTGGGAAGTCTTTAACCCTAATAAAAAAATTCTAGCTAACAGTGGTATATATTCACTTTCCCACAATGAGTTTAATCCACCTAGAGCAGCAGATTTTGACTTCAAGGTTGCCTTAAGTTAAAAAAACGTAACTTTATGTATTGAGAAACGTTTGGTTACTCCACACACAAGAAGACTTCACCATTATCGGCAGTAGTTTCATTCAGTCTGTTTGACCTGTATTCACGCTACCTAAAATTAGCTTTTTCTGCTACTGACTGGAGGTGAGTTTTCCACGTGAAAGTACCAAGAACCTGCATGTTTTAAAAAAATAAATTGGTCTATTTTAAATGACCTCCAACAACGTAGTTCAGTGCAGGAGCACAGCATTTAGGAAACTATGAATATAGTTGCTCAAAACAACGTGTTTCTCTAGAGCTTGCCCAACCTCACAACAGTTGCTATGAACAAACACATTTGTGGGTGGAGCATAGATAGATATCTCTCACTCTCCATCTGTATGCATATGACTGTTAATTGCTATGGTACTGACATTCCCTCCCACCCCACCCTCGGTTCTCTGTCTGATCATGTAGTTGAGTGCTGGCACTGTTAAATGCTAGCCTGACAGATTTTGTCAGTCTCGAGGACACACAGTGGTCTCGGTGGGCTTGTCTTGTTTTCTCCAGTCACGTGTAGTGGTGGGCTGCCCTGCTCTCACTGCACCCAAAACACATCAAACAGGCTTTCCCTCAAAAAACCCAGAGAAAAAGACAGAAGCAAATGCATCGGTCTGCAAAGCACTACAACAGTGCAGCATGGTAGACATGTCTGAAAAGCGATCTCTCTTGTTCCTCGTAGCCATTTGCATATGCAGCGTAAACACACTGGTGGAAAAGCCTAATGCACAGCAGCACGCTTAGTACTGCACAGCAGCAGCCCAAAAGGCCAGTCTCCGGAGGATCATCTAAAGCAGTAGCAGCACATACACCCCTCTCTAGCTCAGCCTTCATCAAAGAGACTCCTATAACACCAGGCATAGACATTGCACGTCTGGTGATGCACTGATCATGAGCGCATATAGCAATGCTGTATGCATTCAGCTCACAGAAACACAGCTAATACGCCTCATACAGAGAGAGGGAAGATCCAGAAAGCTTGCCGGAAACAATAGAGCCCGCTGCAGACTGCTAACAGATAAGCAGAGCAGCAGCAGCTGAATACATAAAGTATGTATAACCATAGTGAATAGGCTACATAAACCATACAGTGCCATACTGAATATACTAAGCACACAGACGTATACTAAATTCATAAAGCATACAGAACCATACTGAACACAGAACCATATATAACCACAGTATAGTGAATGCCAAATGTGTACCTTTGTGAATACACACCATTCAGATTCATAGTTAACACACAGACCACACTGAACACATCCAGAACCACACTGATAACACAGACCATATGGACCCATACTGAATAAATAAATCATTCAGAACCATACTGAATATAGAACTAATACACTACCATATTGAATACATACGCCTTACAGAATCACGCTGAATACATAATCCATTCAGCCCCATACTGAGTACAGAATCTATACTGAATAGATAGACCATATAAAACCATAGTGAATACATACACCACTCTGATCCGCACTCAATACAGAACCCATACATACATACTGAATACATATACCCATTCAGAACCATACCGTATACATAACCCATACTGACTACATAGACCATTTAGAACCGAAGTGAATAAATAAACCATACAGATTCATACTGAATACAGAATCCACACAGTACCATACTGAATACAGAAATAATACAGAACCATACTGAACGCATACACTATTCAGAACCTTACTGAATACATAAACCATATGGAACCATAATAACTAAAGCACATAAACTCAATCTGAATACAGAACCCATACAAAACCTTAACGAATACATAGACCGTATGGGCCCACACAGAATAGAGAATCCATACAGAACCATACTAAAAACATAACCATACAGAACCATAATTAATACATAGCTTGTAGAGAACCATATTGAATACATAACCTATTCAGAAGCATACTGAATACATAGACCACACAGAACCATACTGATTACAGAACACTTAGAGAACCATACTGAACCCCACACAGAACCATACTGAATATAGAACCAACAAAGAACCATACTGAATACAGACACACACAGAACCATACTGAATACAGAACCCATAAAGAACTATACAGAACCATACTGAAAACAGAACCCTCAGAGAACCATACTCAATACATGACCTATGGAGAACCATACTGAGTATAGACCCATACAAAACCATAAAGAATACAGAACCCAGAGAGATCCATACTGAATACAGACCCACAGAGAAACATATTGAATATATAACCCACAGAGAACCACACTGTATATTAAACCCACAGAGAATCATACTGTATATAAAACCCACAGAGAATCATACTTAATATAGAACCCACAGAGAACCATACTGAATATATAACCCATACAGAGCCATACTGAATACAGAACCCACAGAGAACCATGCTGAATACACAAACCACACAGAACCATAGTGAATACAGACCCACACAGAACTATACTGAATACAGAACCCATATAGAACCACACTGAATACAGAACCCACACAGAGCCATACTGAATACAGAACCCATACAGAACTACAATGAATACAGAAGTCATAGGAAACCATACTGAGCACATAGCGTGTGCGGAATGGAGGGGCAGGGCATGCTGCATGTGCTGCAGATTCAGACACGCATGACATTAGCTGCAAAACCATAAAGCGAGCTGTAGTGCAAGACAGTCCTCCTAAGAGCCGAGTGGTTACTTAACCAATCTTCTCAGACATGACCCCCCCCCACCTCAACCGCCGCCCCCCTTTCCCCTCCATCCTCAGGCTGATGCTTCAGCGATGCTTCACCACAACTAATCTATGCATGTCTGCTGAATGCAACGAGCCGTATGTGTGAATGTGCGCGTGAACGCGGCGTGTTCACGCCTTTCGTTTCCCCGCAGAAGTGAAGTGATGAAGGCGCAGAGAGAAAAGGCGCGCGACCGGGGCTGTGTCTGATGAACAGGCAGAAGAAGGAGCTGAGCGGGAGGGAGGAGGCAAGGCAGCATCCCGGGTCTTTAATTATTTATTTAATGATTTATATTTTTACCTTGCGCCTGCGGTCCCTCGAGCGGTTCCTCTTCTTGATCTTCTCCTCCTCCTTCTCGCGCTGCTCCTGGGCCGCAGCCTCCGCTAGGTCCCTGTTCTTGCGAACCTGCTTGGCGGCTTGCGCCATGGTGCCGCTGCGCCCGTGTCCGCGTGAGCGCGCCTGGCCGAGGCGGTTTCCGTCCCTGTCCCTCTCCCTGACCCTGTCACTGTCCCTCTGCCTGTCCCTGCTGTCGCTGTCCCGGTCCCTGCGGCTGCCAGTGTGTTGGAGATGGCGGCGCTGCGCGCGCCTGGCTGGACAGAGCGCCCTGCTGCTCGCGGGCTAGTCCCCAGCAGCGCGCGCCACAAAAGAGCTACTGCTGCTGCCGCCTGCCTCTCATCCACGCACGAGCCTTCCCCTCCCCCCTCCTCCACTCTCTCCTTCTCTCTCTCTGTCTTTCTCTGTCTCTCTCTCGCTCTCTCCCAGCACACAACCAGTCACACAGTACTGGACTCAGCACTGAGAGGATACTGCAGCGTCTCAGCGTCTCTCTCTCTCTCTCTCTCCCTCTCTCTCTCCCTTTCTCTCTCTCTCTCTCGTCATCTGCCCTTCTTCTCCCCACAGTCGTTACTTCCCTCCACTCGTCTATTGGTATTCCTGTCTCCTCCTTTTGTGCAGAGCTCCAGAACCTGTATACAAACGCACATGAACTCTCCGGTGCACGCGCAGGCCTGACAGATGGCTTTCTGTCCATTTTGTAGGGTTTTTCATAAAGCGTTAGCATGACGTGTGAGAAGACTTCAGACTGAATATAGGATCTGTTGCCTCGTTTATAATATTCTCATTTGCATTCCACTCAAGCCACTCAGGACCTGTTCATTAGAATTTAATGTTATGCTGCTATTTGTAATGGTCTACCTATCACTTGCACTAGAGCTGGTCAATATATCGTCTGTACCGTGATATATCGTCACACAGTAACATTGCTTTTCAGTTTTAATGAAATTTTAGTGACTGGTTTGATGCATAATGAGCATTATGTTCAGCACTGGGCATATAAAGACATTATTGTATTACTAAATAAAAAGTGACATATTAAATAGGGATCCATAATGATATCATAATCTTATCGGCATTGGCAGATATTTACTTTAAAACATAGGCATCGGACAGATGTTTAGATTTGGCGGATATTTCAAACTCATATCTGATGACGTATTTATCGCACTCTGGAAGAGCAGAATGTTCAGGTGACGCTGGGTTACTGCGCTAACCTATCTGCATTTTATTCATTTTACTGCGTTTGAAACCCTTTACAGAGAAGTGGTATATTTCTCCATTATGCTCATCCAGGAAGATCAAGTCTCAATTTTTATTATTAATCTTTGTGTAATGACATTGACATATAGGTATATAAAAAATATCAGATACCCACAATTCCTATATGAATGCATCGCTGCAGTCAAAAAAATAAATTGCTGTATGAACTTTATTAAGTCAGTCATATTATATTAAGTCATATCAGTCAATGCCACACATTCTATTGAAACAAGTACTGTAGAGTCAATATACCTAGACTTTGTTACCTCAAAATTAAGTTTGATTCTTGATGGAACCACACTGAAACAACTTATTTGCAATTTACAGTTTACTTGGGTTTCATTGGAATGAAATTCTCATTGGATCAATACAAACAGTTTAAATTAACTGAAATGTACTTTCTTTCACTTTTGTTAAAGACAGTACAATTAATTTGTTTAATGTCAACATCTTTCCTAACGGTTTATTTTTTTGAGTGTAGTATGCAGAATACATTAAGAATGCATCTTGCTAAGGCACAAACAACAAATCCTGTTGTAAAATACTGTTTTTTGGGATTTTTTGGTCATTAAGATTTAAAATCGTTCATAAACAGCATTGACTGTGTTTTATGAGGCTGTATATTTTGATTTAGTGGGTAGGTATTTTAAAAGTATTTTATTTTTATTTAGTGAGTAAGTATATTAAAAGTATTCTACTAAATAATTTAATAATAATAAATAGTAAAATGAAATATTAATAAATAATTTAACAATAAATAATAATAAATAATTTACAAGCATCAGTATTCTGAATACTTTCCTTTCAAAGTGTATCATGGACTGAATACAAATACCTAATTTCTGTATTCTGAATATGTTCACTTCTATTCTGGTAACCCTGATTATATCCATGACATTACGTTAATGCCTGTGTAATGGGAGTATCCCAATTGCCAAGCGGTTTGTTTTTTTGTTTTGTTTTTTAATTCTATTTTGTGTACTTTATTCATGATGGCCAAGACTTAACAGTTAAACTCAGTCTGTCATTTGCTCAATACCTCATATTGTTTTGAAAGAACTGTTTAAAAACTAAATAAATAGTACATATCCTTTCTGTAAATGTGCTTTCTGCATGCTTGACATTTACAATACTGCTTAAGGTTTGATATCATTTTAAGAAAAAGAGATCAGAACTAAACAGTGCAATCAAAGCAAGCTATGTAAATTTAGTCATACAGTCTTTTATCATAGAGCAGCAGTATCCAGTAAGCTTTATTAATTCTTCATTACCTCTATTAATGCTAAATTAAATGTGATCTAATATGGTGGTACCATAGAACATAATTAAATTGAAGTTTATAAGCACTTCAGTATAGCGTAACTGCACTGTGGTCTTCTGGTGTTAGTTTACATGTATTTTGCACAGTTAATCTACTCAGTCTTATACTGTCACGTTCTCTGTAGCTATTATATTGTATTTAAAGTGGCACTATGTAACTTTTTGTTAAATTTGAGAGAAGTAGCATTACTGGGTCAGAAGAAAAAAAAAAAGCTAAAACATGGTGTCCATGTGCTTCTGTGAAGCTCTTTGTACAGCTCAAGGTCTGGCTCGATGTTTAAATCAACATTATACTGATGACGATATAATGAGCAAATGATTCACTGACATCCTTACAAGATGCATCCTTCACAAGTTTTGACTGAGCTCTTTTTATATATTCTCTCAACACGCTAGCAATTATCAGTTTCATCCACTAAGGGAAGGGGTCCAAAGCACAATTACATATTTCCACCAGAGAGGTCTCCAAATCCACAAAAAGTACATAATTCAGCTTTAATATTGGGCTTTGAGACCATTTGTGCTGTGTTGTAGTTGGTATTGTACTGCAGTGTCTTACTTAGTTGCACTATGTATAGTTTATGCATTCTTCACTTGTACTGTGTGATCCAGTAAACACAGGTAACCTGTGTTCTTTGCACTGAGGATCTGGAGGAATAATGACACATTGCACTGTGTACTTGTATATTGTTTGGGCGACAACAGTTCTTCTTGAGCTTGATTTTGATAAGAGAATGTTCTGTAAAGGATTGGTTTATGAATGATCTACTGAAAACCCACAGTGGAGAAGGAGACAAAGTAACATCAATGTCACTGCCTAAAATGATAAAGAATGATAAGGAGCGTGTTACTGAAAGTGAGTGAGTGACAGAAAGACAGTGAGAGAGGGAGAGAGAGTGAGAGAGAGGAACGGCAAAGTGCACTTTTCAGTGCTTTGTGATATCCCTCTTCATATTTACCCACATTTACAGTTTCAGTTTCAGTTGTTCAAAATGACGTCACATGACACGAAACAATAGAACAGAGTCTATTAACACAGGTTCCTTCAGTCCTAATGTTATGATTTAATGCATGTAACAAATGCCCCAAGAACACTAATTACAGGACATTTGGTTGAGTCACATATGCTCTAAAAGGGGTTAAGGACACTTAATCACATTGCAAGTCTCTAACCTTCGCACTCAGAAGCAGCCGCAATACAAATTGCCTTCCCCACGGAGAGTAATCTGTGGGCTGCATGACCTCAAACACATCTGTTAAGTTTATTTATGATTGTCATGGCATTGAACTGTTTGTCGTCTCAATGCCACAAAGTCAACTAGTCATTTCCACCACAATTAAAAAAAAACCCTATGGTGAACTGGAAGTTTACTCTCGTAGAGGACGATAGACTATAACTTGTCCCTGATGTCTACTAATAACATCTGGATGGGTTAACATACAAAAAAAGTTGTAAATAACTTTTATATGACCATTTTCCAACCTCTCTTTATCCCTTAGAATTATACAGCCTGCTTTTGTTATTTTGCCTTTAAGATAGATATATGTAAAGGAGCTCTGTTCTGGCTGCCTCGTATTGTGCCTTATTCCAGAAGTAGTCCAGGCTGTAACACTCCTTATAACTTCAATGTGAAAGGGGCGGGGAAAGCAGCTGTTGTTTGAATTGGCATATTGTTGCTGTGGGGACAAAAACATCATATTTCCATTTTTGTTGCGTTTTTTTTATAACATAATTTGAAAACAAAAGGTGCCATTTACATGTGAAAATTTCATAATAGATGGACTAATAAAAATAGTTTAAAATCACTTTTTACATTAACCTCGTAATCATTTAAGCAATTATAAATTAAGAGTGTTTGCTCCTTCTCCTGGAAAGTTAGCATTTTGAAAGTACAAGGGTTGGTTTCAAAAGCAGTGATATATGTTAGGGTTTTAGTTTTTATGACATCACAAACACAACAATATTTAAAATGGGGGCTGTTGCTCCATGTGTGATATGTGCTCTTTAAAGCTGCATTCCAACTGTCAAAAAAACATTCAATATTCAACATGTGTAATCAACAAAACTCAAAATATCTAATCATTCCAAGTTTGTCGAGTCTACTGTTCTACTTATATTCAGAAGCTGGGGCCGAATTCATGAAAGCTTTCTTTAAAAAAAAAACTTGCAGAGGTTCCTAAGACAAACACTGAAAAGTTCGTAACAATGTTTTTAAATGCAATTCTCGAAAAAAAACTTCTCAAATATTCTCTTAAGATAATAATAATACAATTTCATTAAGAAGCTCTTCATTGTTTTCTTATGTATGCTATGTTGCATTTGGCCGTGTATCAAAAATTATGCAAGATATGTTTTAAATTTGTGTTGTTACTTCTGTCATTTAGTTTAATTCGCTCAGAGGAGCAAAATGGAGTAAAAACAACAAACCAAGCGCTTAAAAAATTTTAGCAAACAAGAACTAGAGGTGATGGTGGAAGAAACAGCCAACAGGAAAAGAATTCCCATTGGAAAATATGATAATTGTCGGGTGATGGACGAGGATGGGCAAGAGTATTAGAGGCAGTGTCCGTGATAAATGTAGACACTGACCTTGACAACTCAAGGTTAAGAAAACATTTAAGAACACAATATTTTCAATTATACCACTTGTTCTTAGAATTGTTTTTAAGAACACAGTTAAAAGAAAATAAAATAATTCTTTAGAAGTTATTTGAAAAATAAAAATTTCTCATAACTTTTTTCTTTAAAAAGAAGTTAAGAAAAAACACATTTAAGAAGATTTTCTTTCCTAAGACACTTTAGTGAATAAGGCCCTTGATGTCTAAAGAACTTCTGCTGACATTTTTAAATTAGACTGTATGAGCACTGCTCTTCATGGACAGCTGCATACAGCAACAATAGGTGCTACTAAATGTGACAAAGCAGGTGAAATACTACATGCTTCAGGAAGAGAGCGCTAACAGCAGAGAGTGAGCTGGTGTTGATAGTTATACACTCTTCCTTTTCTTCCTGTTCTGAAGTCATTTGTGGACAGAAGCACAACCAGCAGCAGACCACAACAAGGTTATATATTGCTCCTTTAATAGGAATCAGTGTGAGCCACAGCCTCTGTTCCTGCAACCAATCAGAACACTTTCACACATTCACACTCACAGACACTTGGGGAATTACAGAATAACGCCATCTACTGGCTGTTTCATAATACAACTGCTGGCTTGGGTTTCAAAAGGAATCCAAAGTAGAAGAAATTAACGAATAGTCAACATTTTAAAAATGCTTGATATGATGAAAAGGTAGTCAGTTTATTCGCTTGATTAACTTCAAAACAAGTCCAGAGGCTGATTTAAGTTAATGCGAAACGCATGTTTAAAAAGCTCAGTCGTTCTCTTTGCAGCTCAGAATGGTTCCTTTACATAGCAATGCTGAAAGAATTGTAGGTGAACTCAAAGCTGAGGCAATCAAAATGATGTTTGAATTAACTTATATAGAAGATCAACAAAAACACTCCTTAACATCAAGGTCCATATTATTTGCATGGACATTAGGTCAGAGTTTATTAGAACTATCAGTTCTGTAAATCTCAACCCACATTTCAGCCACAATGACAGTGTCACCTCTGTGTTCTCTCAATTCAACTGCATTAATTCATCTACAGAAGACAAATCTAAATATATAACTGTGCACATCCACCGATGCTCCCTCAAAACCATTCTCACAGATCAGGTAACAAACAATAACAAAGACACATTAAGTACAAGAATGACTTGGAGTGTCTGAAATGGAATAAATCACAATCAATAAAATGGAATAAGACTGAACTAAATTGTATACATTTCAAGATACATTTGTTCGAAAATACATTTGTTAAATAACAGTTAAAGTGTTAACTCTGAAAAAATAAGTCTTGTTTGGGGAATAAATTGCCTCTCAATGCCCTGTATGTACCTCTCCACCATGAATGTGTCTTTAGACAACATTTGTAATGTTTTATCATATCAGATTTTTTGTAAATATATGCTTATTCTGAAGTTGATGCCTGCAACATGTTCCAAAAAAGTTGGGAAAAGGGGAAATTTAAGAGAAGAAACATTGTAAAATGTTCAAAAAATCTTTGACATCTTGGGTATAAAATGAGCATTCAGGTAAAGTCTAGTCCTTTTTAAGTGAGAATGGGATGAGGCTTGCCACTTGCCAAAAATGCATCAGCAAAAACAGTTTAAATGTAAAAATACAGTATAAAAATAATGTCCCTCAGTTAGTCCAACAAAACACACTAGTCATTGCTTTCTGTTTCTATTATCATTTCACACACTGTCCCAACTGTTTTGGAATTAGGTACATTTTACTGTAAAAAAACAGACCATGTTTATAAAAGGCCATTCTTGAACTTTGAAATCTTATGAGTTCCTATTGAAAAACTGAGTGGGCTTTTGAGCTTATGGTGCAGATAGAGGCCAGTAAGAAACAATATTTCAGTAAACCACAGCTTTTTTCTAAAGCATATGGGACTTGGATCACATCATCTGGAATTTGATTGGACAACATGATCTGGTGATCTCAGGAGAGTGTGTCTACACCAGCCCTTGGAGTTCCAAAGAGGAGGAAAATGTTGAAATTAATACAGACCAATGGTTCAAGTTTTATAAATGTATTTTTAATAATCAAAAACTGATTACAGAGAGTTTTCTCCTTTCCCCTTGATTGATCAGCAATGAAAAAATACAGCAAAAATCAACCATAAGTCAGAAAAGATGTTCTCTGTGCACAAGAACTCCAGAGAATTTCAGGTGAAAATAAAACCTGTATTAACCAGGTTCAATAGACAGGTTACTAAAGGTCAATAAGATCTCAATAACATTTTTCTACATCATTCGCACACAGTTGCTGCCTTTTACATTGCGTGAACATTTCATGATGAATAGACCAATAAAAATGCTTCCAAATTTCTTTTGGAAAAATCTAATTTAAAATCTCATTACAATAACTCACATTACAAATTAAGAATGCTTTTACCTTCTCCTGTAAAGTTACAATTTTTGAGATACACAGTTTTGTTTAGACAGAGATAATATTCTTGTTCAATCTTTGAAGATATGTACATGTTAAGATACAAATTATGTCAGTAATACATGAAATAACAGGCCTCAATAGAAAAAAAGAAACATTATAGAGATAGTTATATGTAACTAAAGATCAGATAAATGTAATACAGCAGAAAAGGCTCACAATTTCTTTTTTATATAAAGTGTATACAGATCTGTTTTGCACAAATCATTTTATCTTCCTTAATGTCACAATGGCTTTTTCCTCAATATTTCACTACTTTATCACTGACAATTAATTTACTCCACAAACTTCCTCTGTTTAGGCCTTCATTAAACAAATTACACATCATCTCCAGACAGAAATCTCCAGATCTGTTTCCTGTTTGAATACATACACTGAAGTTATATAGAGTCAAAGCCCTCATCTTTACCAGCATCATCAGTGTTATCAACAGCATCTAAATTTTGCTTTGACTGCTGTTTGTTAGTATCCGGCGTATTTATGACCACTGTGGCGTATTCCGTCCTTTGCTCGAACGTGATGGAGCGAGCACAGTTTTCAGGGTGGATCACTGTGGCGTAGCACAGCTCGTCTTCAGCTACCTGTAAAACAGACAATCAATTAGAACTTAGAAAACAGTCACAGACTTATTTTAAAATTCAAACTGTGATTTGGGCTTTTTAAAACAACCCATAATGTGGAAAACTGAATTTTCCTCACTGTTTTAAAATAGAAGAGTTTGATATACTATGTGAACACTGATAAAATCAGTCAAGATGTACCATTCACTCCCCAGTCCTTAAAGTCTATCTATGGAAACTAAGCTGAAACAACTGAATTCACTGTTTTCCTGATGTAATGAGATCCAATGCGTTTACAGATTTGTACCTACAGAAGTTTAGGCCACCTATATTTTTGGTAAATGAAACCTCACAAACATTATAAGTGGACCTCAGGTGAAAAATAAACAAATACAAGAAAAATAGATCATGTGGGCTCTTTAAGAGAAAGGTTTGCAGTGTTACCTTTGCCTCTTTTTCGTCCTCATCTTCTTCAGGTGCAGAATCTGCATCATAACCCTCTAACATACATTTAAAAGGGAAGAAAAACATACATTAACATGCTGTACCTAAAAAATTTACTGTACAATCATAAACAACATAGAGTGGCACTTTGCTTCTTCATAGAATCTGAGCGTTTGAGGTATGTTTACATAAAGTGCCATTCATTTTACTACAGTCATCACACTGAGACTATAACTGCCATGTTCTGATGTAACTTATAAACAGGGTAGTAGATACATTTAATGTTAACGTTTAATGATAATGCTTTTACTCATATTCAAGTGTATTAGTGAGCACTTTTTACTCAGCTATATTTAAGTATTGAGTAACTTTTAGAACTGCAGTGGCACCTATCAGCATAGGCAGTGAAGTATATCAGGCTCTATTTTTGTATTTCCTGTAGTCTTAAAATGATTAGGCTCAAAGGTCAAAGGTTTGACCGATTACAAACATTACAGATGCTGTTACCAAAGTACTGAACATAATGAGAATAATGAAATCTAGCACATAAAAAGAATTAAGTAAGTGAATGTTAATGACTTATGTAGCTGGTAGCTACTGTACAGACATGAACACCAAACAATATCCAGACTTACTTAGCTTATGATTATCTCTTTTGCCTTCCAGAGCTTTGCCACTAAACAGATGAGAGGAGACAGGAAAATAAAAGTATAATTATAAGAAATATTATATTTAGAGTAAATTCATCCTTGAAACACCACTGACCTTCTGATACGATAGGCCTTTCTGCTTCCTAAACAAAAGATATGACAATATTGATTATACACTGACTATATTAAATAACTTCAGAAAAACAATAGTTTTAACCATTATATCAATCCAAAACTAGTGGTACTGAGTGCATCATACCTTTTGTGGATATGCTGATGATGCATGTTATGCAGAGAGAGGCCAAAGAGAGGACGATAAGAGAGCCTAACACACCCAGTGCAAAGACAGCGTATGACATCGGTAGACCTATAAAACACAAGTGATTACTACTACTACAAATAATAATACTACTCAAATGACATGTTTTGTTGATCGTCTAAGTGAAAATACATTATCACAGCCTCTACAGAGAACACACTTCTGCATATTTTAATGCACAATAACTATTTATTTGCTGAACTTAACATTTTGGGGGAAAAAAAAATAAAACGAGGCCTGTGCAAAAGTTATGGCACATTACATTTTGTGTTTTATTTTTTCCAATATGGTAAACTCAGCAAATAAATAGAAATAGTGCATTAAATTCTGAAGAAAAATGCCATACTTAAGTTCTCTGTAGAGGATGTGTTAAGTTATTTTCACTTCAATCAAAAAAGCATGTTAATTTAACCGGGGGTATTCACAGATTGTATAGGGCTGGTTGTCATGGATATACAGGATTTGATGATTTTCCATGGAAAGGAAAATATAGTCCATGACTAGGCTTTAAAAGACCTTGTTTGAGAAAGATGCTATGCTAATAAAATGCTCTGGAGCAATTATTCCCTTAAGAATTTTATAGTACAAATCGAGTTTGAGTTTTTTTAAAGGAACCATCCACTGAAATGTTCTTTAGGAGTAAAAGGTTCTTCAGACATCATCCCAAAGAACCCCTTTTGACATCTTCAAGAGTGTAGAATGTTTGAAAGAAATGTGTAATTAACGTTAAATATTCTTACTTATTCTCCACACCACTATCATTTCTTTCTTGCTGTTATTGTTTTCAGTCCCGTTTGTCACAATACAGTATACGTGTATCTTTGTCCTGATTCCATCCGTCTGTAGAGCTCCAGATCCTAACAGTTTATCTCCACTCATGTCGAGGACACACTGCTGGCTTTGAGAGATGTTAATTTCACATGTTGATTTGGTAAGACAGCCGTAGAAAGAACACGGCAGATTATGATGTGGTGAAGTTAGACATGTGAGCCTGATCTGGTCAACGAGAGTCATCTCTTTCAGACTGACGGAGATACTGGGGTCCTGGTGAGCTGCACCATTGTCACCTGCTCAAAAGGGAAATGACAAAGTTAAGGTTAATGTTAAAAAACATTACAAAACTGAATTTATGACTTTTTGTTTTAGCTGTTCTCAGTGCTGGCCCTGTAGTTTAGGTCCCTGATTAAACAAATCAAGTATGTTACAGCACTTAAATGTTCAGGGCAGAGGTCAAGAACTAGCATTGAGAAACAGTTTAAATCATAGCATTTTTGCTGAGCAAATTTAGGGAGGTACAAATAACTTCTAGTAATTCCACTAGAATTGTTAAAGCTCTTCATTAACAGTGCTACTATTGTTAAAGTAAATATTTATTTAGGAATAATGATGATGATGATGATGAAGATGATGATTGTTATTATTATTATTATTATTATTATTATTACTACACATTTTTAAATCCCATTGAGGAACTTACATTATTTCATATACCAATATTAACTTGCATACATGCACACATTTACCAATCCACAGTGTTTTTAAAGTCACTTGTAAGTAGGAACATAGCCACATATACAGTTTCTTATATGGTGTTCTATTCTGATGTCAAGATTTAATTTGATTTTTTTGATATTTTATGTGCTTGTATGTTTTAATTCTAAAAAGTTTTAATTATATACTACACAGACTGATTTGGCCCAGAAAAAAACAAACTTTACTGCAAACCCAAATACTGCATGATAGAAAGTCGTTCTGTAAATTACTGATCTTATAAAACAAATAAATACAGTAGTATACAAAAGTTTGAACACCCACAGTTAAAGTACATATTTTGTTGATTTTGTTGAAGTGAAAATAAGTTACACATTCTTTACAGGGAACAAACTTAAATGTGGCACTTTTCTGACAATTTTAATGCACAATTTCTATTTATCTGTTGAGTTCAACATATTGGAAAAAGTTAAACATCAAATATTGTATGTGTTATGACTTCTGCACAGGCCATATTTTATGTAGCATTTTCTACCAATATGTTAAATCCAGCAAATTAACAACAAAGCATGTCAACTGACCATGTATGCCCAAACTTTTGCATAATACTGTAGATTAAAAAACTCACGGAGATTAAAAAAATCTTTTATTGAAATGTCCTAGTGTTATTATTGCCATAAAAACAAATAACACATTACAAAACATAAACAGAAAAATCAATAATCAACAACCCTCCTCTCAAATGTACTTCAAAAAAAAAAGAGGGACAGCCAGAGTCCCATTGTTACTTCCTTATGGTCCACAAAAGACCAGTGAACATAAAACGATCAGGAATAAGTAGATCATATGGAAAATCCCTAGTCCTAGTTCAGCTAAGGTTCGCAAGCACTTTTCAAACAAAGGCTCCCCTAGTGTCAGAAGATGGGATGCACCCAGGCGCATAATTGATGCACTGACAATTGTTTCTACGAGAGTCTGCAAATGAGATACCTTCAGATAAGACCATGAGACATACTGGTGAAAGCTTTACAGATCTGTATTTGTAGTGTATTTGTTGTTTTATTTTCAATTTTTTTAAACTGCATTAAAATCATTATTTCCATGTTTTGTAAATACTGTAATTTTATTACTGTAACCCTGTAATTTCCTTTGTGATTCATAACATTTAGATCTACATATCTTTCGACTAGGTTAACATTAGTGATCAGTCCCTTCTTAGAAAACTATGACAAATAAGAAGAGTACATGAATCAAAACTAAGTTTCACTTACCTGCATTTAGCAGCATGACTGCAACTCCCACTGAAAGGTAAATAATCTCACTTTTAAACTGATTACAATAAATAGTTTAAACCACCAGTTCAAAACTGGAAAATCATATTAAATACTTACATAATATACATTGGTACATCTGACGGATCATGACTGACAGTGTGAGAGAGAAGACAGCATCTTGTATGTAAACTAGATACAAGAGGAACTGAAACAGGATGTATGGAAATAAGTCTTATGGACTGTTTCACTATTTTACGCCTTACTCATGTTGGGCATGCTGGCCACAGGTTTTCAAGAAAAAGGATGAAAGATTCTAATTAAAAATGTCATCTATTGACTTGAAACCAATATAAAATCTCTTAAAAAAAGAACTGAGGAAAACATATCCTCAAAACACATTTATAATAGACGTCAACGCACCTGCCCAGTGCCTTCCAAACTCATTTCAAAGGTTTTCTGTCCTTTCTGTCCTCAAAATTATTGCCAATGGTAACTGACTGTATGCTACAGACCCAGCAGATAGAGGTTACATTGAAAAACAATGGAGCACTCCTTTGAATATATTGTAGACTGATCACTGACCAAATTACATTTAGATGCAATCATGTTGAGCCTCAGTGATGTTACAAACTTTACACAGATGTGTAGTTATCACAGGAAGTCATGGACCACTAAGCATGTTTGTAAGAGAAGAGAAACAGGCACTATTATCTTCCATAGTGTCTTGTCGACAGTAAGATTTAATCTCCCTCGAGGGGTCTGTGGGGGGTGGAGGGGCTCATAGACGCATGGATGACTGCATGAGACACAGTGTCACCGTGGAAATCACAAAGTTTAACTGATGAGTAACATCTCCATAATAATACAACACAGAACAACTTCTTGTGTTAGTAAGTGTTTATTAATTAAATTAAAAGCAAACTGTCAATAAAACTGAGCCACGTTGAAGGCTGTTTAAAAAAGAAAACTTAAACAATAAAAAGTGTGATGTTTTGGACTTTTCAACTATTTCCTGGTGTTCTGTCAGTTTTCTCATTTGTGTCGAGGTTCATGGCAGAAAGAGAATCATCTAGCAAGACGGATGGAGAATCTTCTTTGGCCAGTAAGTTATTTTTGCGTAGGTGACAGGCTTGCTGATAAGGTGGTCGTATGGGAGGCTGGGTGGGTGGCAGATACTGATACTCCTTATTAGAATCGAGCTGAAACAAAACATGTTAAGAGGTCATCTTAGTTTGAATAGAAGCTTGGTTCCAAAAACAATCCTTCAGTTGAGTACATTATAGTTCTTAGAAGTAGCAGATGGGTACCTGAAGTGGGTAGGTTCTGTCCGAGTCAAAAGCACTTAAGTCTCCACATGCCAGGAATGGAACTATTACCCTGTTTGGCCCCTCTAGCTGGTTAAAATCTACATCTGACAAAACAATAGAAACAATTACATTCAACTCAACAGCAAAGGAAACATTAGAAGATCTTTTCTTTGTTACCGTTAGTTTATTAACAACTTTTCAAGCTTAAGATAACAGTAGTAAACAGTAGAAGTAAACACCTAGCACTATCAGGACTCTTTGATTAAATTAGATTTTTAAAAATCAAATTATTATTCTAATTATTGAACTGTGTTAATATTAAAATTATTAAAATATTTATTTTAATTTAAAATCTAACATTTTGATGAATCAGCAATGTTTAGCTCACATAATTTGCTTAGTGATCATGCATATTTAAAATTCTCCTATTGCTCTCCTACAGTAAGAAACAGAACCTGACTGATCCATACATTTATATTCATTTTTTTTTAGATTTTTTTTTTTAAAGAAAAAAAGTTGTCTTGTTCCAGAAACATTCTGTAAATATTAGAGTAAATTCCTTTTGTCATTGCATGTTTACCTACAATGAAATTCTGGTGCACCACATGCATACACACATATACATACATACATACATACATACATTTTCATACATATATCCATAAATTCACATATATAAAAACATCCAGACATTCAACTTACATCCAGACATTCACACATACAATTCACACTTGTCAACCATATACATTCTTTATCGAACGTGTACTTCACAGGTTGAAATAATAAATAAGTAATGATAAATTATTGCACAGTTGTGCCTATGAGGTGCATTGTTATAGCGCAGAGGTCAGTGTAGTAATGGCTTTGGGATGAAAACTAGTCATCAATCTTGTGGTTAATGCTTGGATGGACCTGTTTCTTTTCCCAGAGGGGAGACGTTCAAACAGTTCATGTGCTGGATGATATATTTCAAAATAGGCAGATGGGTGTTGGTGATTTTCTCTGCGGTTTTTATGAGTCTTTGCAGAGCCTTTTTGTCAGCTGCTGAGCTGCTGCTGTACCACACAAGTATCCCGTAAGTCAGAACGCTCTCAATGGAGAAATGCTAGAAAGACACCGGAAGCTGTTGTGACAGATTAACCTTCCTAGGAGTTCTCAAGAAGTGAAGTCGCTGTTGTGCTTTTTCAATCAGCGAGTTTGTGTTCATTGCCCATGAGTGATCTTCTGAGATGTGGGTTCCCAGAAACCCTAAAAGGCTCTGTATGGTTTGTTATTTGTGCAGTTAGATTACTGTGCAAAAATCAGAAACCACCCTTAATTTTTATTATTTATAGTCAAAACCATTATTAAGTACAAGTTATTCATTTCTCAGCATCAGGGAAAAAGAAAATAGAAAACACATTTAACAAAATAAATAAATAAATAAATAAATAAAAATACACTGGCCTCCACAACAAATTTTTTTTCAGTATTTAATGTGTCCAATGTTTAATTTTATTAAAACTTTCATTCTTTTCAGAAGACTTGCTTTCAGAATTCCAAAGAATTTTTTTTTTCCACACCTTCAAAGTTCAGTCTTAGGAGGTTGCTGCATTTTCTGCGTCTCACAATCCAAGTAATCCCAAACAAATTCAGCAATGAGGTCTGGACTCTGGGGTGGTCAGTCTATTGTTCATTGTTGTTGTCTTTTGAGATTTGCAGATTTTCTTATTTTTTCAGTAAAAGGTTCTTGACAGCTACACATCCTTTCAGACCCCATAGCATTGAGTTGTCTTCTCACAGTCCCATTTTCTGTACATATTTTAATTATTTTCAGGAAACTCTTGTTTTTTTTCCAATTACTTTCCTTTGCTTTTTCCCTTATGCAAGATTATCTTATATCTAATCTCTTCAGAAATATCTACAGAATTATTAGCCGTTCTGGCTTGAACTTAAATTAATGAAGTGTGGTCTATGACTTTTGCACAGTACTATAAATACATTTTTTAATTGATTGGTTATTGATTTATGTTATTGATTTGTTATTTTGGCCTTTTTTTTTACAAACTATTTTATGATTAATCATTGATTATAAAAAATAATCAGCTAATTATTTGTTTTAGTAACACAATGAATAGTGACTGTCCTATTAAATAATTTATGACAAACAGAAAATATTATTAAGCATAACACACTACTCTGGAATTAGCATGTTTGAAAAGATAAATATTACCATAAGAGTGATCCAGTAACGGGTTGGACATGTTAGGGACATATCCTTCAGGTGGAGAGTAATTCTGGCACACCACAAATGCCTCTTCAGGAAGAAAACACACAAGAACTGTACAATTTAATACAGATCCAAGTGATATATGATTTCAGATTCTTCTTTGTTTTTGTACTTAATTTAAAGAGAACTGCAGCAGTAGCACTTACCTATACTGGAGTTGCGGCTGCTGCGTGGTTTGGCACAGGTGACCGAGCTGAAGAAGATTTTAAGCTGAGAGTAAAGCAGAGTCACATCCTTTCCTCGAAATATCTTCACATCAGCAAAGACAGAGAATGAATTCAGATGCGATGCAGCAAATATTCACCCACACAATTTATTTGTTTTAATGTTGGAAATGTGTATGGTAATGTAATTTAATTGTGAATGCAGACATTATTAAAACATCAAGCATAAGAGAACTTACCTTTGCTACAAAGTTCCCTCCAGGCTTCAGAACATGGGTTGTGATATTAAGAGCCTTTAAACACAAGTGTAAAAGAGCTCATTTTAGATTATTAAGCAGTATGTGATATGTAGCATTTAACCAAAAACAGTATACTGTGCACAACCCTGATTTATAAAACATAAAATAAGTAAATTATTATTTTTTCAAATGCTCAAAAGCAGGCATTTAAGATGTGTGTCATCTAAAGGTAGATTAGTGATACGTACCGCTAATAAGAGCTGTGCTTGAATGTACTCATCGACATCATGCAGTCCCGTAACTACAAATACAAAATAAATCAATGAACATTAAGCTAAAACAATCCTGGCAACTTGGGGAAACCATTCATTATAAATCAATTCACATAAAGGATGCCTAATTGCAATTTCTTTTATACGTCACAAAAGAATTATATCTTGGCAAGTGAAATCATCATAAATCTAGTCAATATATGTAATATTTCTCATTTCAAGACTGTTGAAAGGATATTCCAAGATCATTCAACCCAGTTCTATACATTTTTGATTATTTCAAATAACTAGATTTATTTCCTGGGCAGATAATTTTGATTGTGAATTATTATTTCTTGAAATAAGCAAAATTATATGCATTATGTCTTAAATCAAATCAAATCAAAATCAAATCAAAATAAACTGAATCATTACATAATCTCTCATAACAATCATAACAATATCTCATAATAAGAAACATTAGACATATTGGACCCAGAACAATAATTAAATCATAAAATAACTTCACCATCAGGAGCTCCATCACACACCACAAGGTCTGCAGACTGTCCCTCAAAATGCCTGATAATCTCCTGAGCGGTGGAAATCTACACATAAATCAGAACATACAAATCAGAATACACAAATTAAGACACAATTTCTGCCCTGTACTTTAGCAAGGGAAATAATCTCATATCAAGGCAATAAATATTATTTCTTTCCCTGATACGATGACTTGTCTCACTAAACACTTGGTTCATGATGGCTTAGTTCAAGTATGAAGCAATACAGCCTAAAAAAGAGAAGACTTAGATGAGACGTAGATGAAAGAAATAGACTTAAAAAATATTATAGGCTTATTTTTTAGAAGTCTTATTAAGTAAATTTTGCTTACACAATTGGCTTTTTTTTGCTTAATTAAAGAACTTACATCTCATTTTCAATAATATTTTTTCTAGTTAATGTGAGTGGCTTTTTTGCAGTGTAGTGGGTGATATCTGATTCTGAGAATCAACCAAAATATGCAATCTGTTCAACCAGGAGGTTTTAGAGCTATTATACTTGAACAGTATGCACTTAACTAAGCACTACAGATTGGAGTTGGTACACTGTAAAACAAAAAAAAAAAGATTTGTCAATTTAACCTAAAAAAAATTACTTTATGTGAACAAATTAACTAGTTTTGTTCAACTCAAATGCTTTGGCTTAATCTATGAAAAAAGCAAAATTTTTAGTTCAGATGAATAAAAGTTAAATTTTACATCAACTCAAAATTTAAACAAAAATACTTCAAAGTAACTTCTGCCCCATTTCTGCGAGTAAGTACAATGCTGTACCTTGGTAATGTCACCCTGAATCTGAGTGACTCCTGGCAGAGGAGCCATTGCCTGCAGATCCACAGCTACAATCTTCACATCTTCACTTGACTCCTTTCCTCTATTTGTAATCATGCAATAGATAAAACACAATATGGCTTTATTATTACTACAACTCTTTTTGTGTCAACTCTACAAACTCAGAAAATCAAAAGAGGAAATTTAGGTTCAGTCTCTTCAAAGAGGAAAAAGTACTGCTGAAACTGCAATCTAAATTTTGTTGAGAACTCACCTGAGTTTGCGGCTCAGAACCTGGCTCCAACTGCCAGGAGCAGCACACAAGTCCACCGCACGACTTACACCTGCACACAACTTACAGTCACATTGTGGCTTTTTACACTGTTTATAATAATCACTTGAGTAATTGAATATTGTACACTATATGCCCAAAAGTTTGTAGACACCAGCTGATCCAACATTTCTATTCAACAACTTCTGTGAGAATTTGATTGCATGTAGCCACTGGAGCATTAGTGAGGATGGATACTGATGTTGGATGATAAGTTCTGGCCAAGCCACACCAACTCATCTCAAAGGTTTTAGATGAAGCTCCTTCATTTCAGGGAATGCTATTCCATTGCTCCACAGCCCAATGCCGGGGGGCTTTATACCCCTCTATCCGAAGCTTGACAATAGGCATGAAGATCTTAGGCAAATGTTTGGCTGCCTCAAAGCATCCCATTCTATTGGCAATGATTTTCTGAAGATTATACAAGCTGTGTGCCAGCAGTAGGTGCTGAATTCACTAATTAAACGGGGCACCTTGTTTATTTTGGACTTTTATTTCTCGTTGTTTATAGAATCTATTTGACATCTCTAATCTAAGCAATCCAAAGCAAAATATCTAAGCAAACTTGCCTTTAAAGAGATTGAATTCTTCGTCTAGCTGAAGCAGTTTGAAGGCACTCCTCGCTCTCCAGCCCTCCTCCTTAGCCAATCTGTAGTAAATATCGCGTTTGTCTTTGGAGGAGCGGCCCATATTTTTTCCAAACGCCTGACAAAAAAACAGATGTTATGGCTACAGGACTTAACATACTGTTATTTACTAAATTCTCTATAACAACCTCAACTAGCCGCAACTCTGCACACTATTGGCTACAGTAGGCTTTGCCATGTTAACCTAACTTACCTACAAGAACTTAGCTAACCCTGATCACTTTACAGTAATGAAACAATATAATTAAAAAAACAGAAGAGGAAGTATTTTAACAGCTAGATAACTGTTACTGACAGCTGACAGCCTACTAGTTATAAAAACAGCTGTTAACGTTAGTTCCACATGTGTGAAACCAACTGAGCTAAACCAGCTAACCGCTAGCTAACTTAGCTAGCCACCGCTAAGGAGGAGAAGCTAACCTTACCAAGCGCGAGTTGCCAGCAACTAGCTAAACATATTAGAGAAAAATAAATATTTGGCTTGTAAATGTATTCAAAAGTATTATTGAAAGAACACTCTTACTTCTAACTCTGTGGATCTGTCTGTTCAACTCTGTGTTTTTCTCTTCTTTTGGGGGTTTTAAAGCAGACTGAACGTCGCAAGGCGCTTTTCTGCCACCTACTGTAGAAGGAATAGAGTTCACACCCAGGAGAGTTGTAAAATAAATAAATAAATAAATAATAATAATAATAATAATAATAATAATAGTAACAGACTTCCATTACTTTTTAAGCTACTTTAACTTTGTACACTCTATAAAAAATGATGTGTTAAATAACAACACACTTGTGTTAGTTGTTTTAACACTTTTTGTCATATTGTTTTCTGAATTAACACATTATGTGTTAAAAGTAACACAACACTAGTTAGTGACAGAATGTATTGTTCTTTTAACACATCTGTTTAATGAGTTTTGCTCCAGTGCAAAGTGCAAAAATAAATAAATAAATAATAGTAATAATAATATTATTATTACTTGCACTGAAGCTACGGAGCTAAGGTAGCTAAAAGCAATAGAGGTCTATGTCACCTAGATTTTATATCTACCTCAATACTCCAGTGCAAACCTAAAGATCCAAACTTAATACGCAGGGATGGATTCCTGACTGGAGGCCTCTGTCTGCTAGGTGCTATGGGATGGCCTTAAATTGAGGTGCCACAATTACTTGTCTCAAACCACTGGAGATGTGAACATGAGGTGAATGAATCGCCCTTAAATATGTACAATGGACTAAAAAAATGTAAAAAAAAAATAAGAAATGTTTATGTAAATGTAAATGTAAGGATTATGTTGTTGCCATTCAAAGGGGATGGTTTTCATGGTGTGTGAGTGGTGATAGCGTTTATTCTTCCATATACGCAGGACTGCTTCTGTTCCTGCATTACAACTCGGATTGGCTCAAAGGGTAAAAAACTGCTAAATTTGGTTCTTTAGTGAACCGTTCCTATAAGTGCTGTGAGTTTGAATGCTCTGGCATATTTTTTTTTTCTCACAACAGTCTAGCCTGCAAATTCTGAAACTTGTGAAAGAGCATGTTGGGTATCTTTCTGCCCTCTCCTACAGTTTGTTCCAGTGATGTAGTGCTAGTTTGATTTGCCTAAATTGTAGAGACAGTTCTCCCATATACTCTTAGTGAAATGAAACAGGAGCAGTTATAAAAACATAATCTGGGGCTTGGTTTTAATGGTGTCCGGTCTCTTTGAAGATGCAAGAAATTCTGAATCTATGCCCACTGCTTCAGTTCATGCTGTTCAATGTCCTTCTTATATTTTTGTTTAAGAGAATTGAAATAAGCAAATAAATACATAAATAAATAAATAAAGTGATATGATAAAGTTTTTTCTTAAATTTGTTGTTGAGAAAGGGCCTAAGAAAAAGTCTACGTCAGATTCATGACGTGTTCTTAAACCGCAGAATTGTTCACACCTTTGTGCTCCTGAGTGTGTGTAGATTCTGTTCTTACCTAAGAACAAATCCCAAATAAGAAAATGTTGATGAATGTCAGAATCTTTATGAAAACTGTGTAAGTGGGTTTTAAGAGGTAATTTCTTCTTAAGAACAGTTGGTGAATCAGGCCCAATATTAGCAAGCTAAATTTAACACATATTCTCTGACAGAAAAGACATTATCGTGACTACAACACATAGTTAGACTTTCATAGCCCCAACAACTTTTCCACCCTGTGTGCAACTCTTCAGGATTAATCCATCCTACAGTGCATTAAACATGCTATATTGTTTTGTAATGCTGTGGTGCTGGCAGGTCATGTGTCACACTTCTCTATCCTCTCTGCCTACTCTACTTTATGTGCCCTCTATATTAGTGCGTGAGAATGATTTCACTAGTCCTTTTACTGTGCATTGCATTTGAGTCCAACCAATCCAAGCTTTTTCCTTCAGGGTTTCTAGTTTATTACAGTAATCTATTCCAACTCGTCAGACTCCCTGTTTATCCTTCAGTGTTACTATATTACAGTAATCAAATGGTTATTCTAACCCTGCAGACTTAACAAACTTTCCCAGAAGACATTATAAAACCAAGAGAATAGCAAGTATAGCAGAAATCACTGGTGGTGTTATAACTTTACATTTCAAACAGGAAAACCAAAACACAAGATGTACCATTTGAATTTTTTTGAAAGCACTTTTAGATTTTGTATTCCAGAAGAAAGGTATTTTTTCTTGCTTTTTTTTAAAAATAGAGTTGTGAGTTCCAGAAGTTATTTTGCTCCAACGTGTGCTTTCAAACTATTACCAAGCTTTATAGCTATTATCAATTAGTAACAGCATCTTTGGTTGATTTCAGATGTGTAAATAAGTGGGGGTTTTTTTAAGATAAAATACGTGTGGGGTCTTTTTTTATATTTTGCCAAAATAGCACTAAAGTTCATATCAAGACATGCAGTTTTTTTTAAGCAAAACATAATACACAGCATCAGATGTAAATCAATAACTATACGTATTTGCACATTTGCGAAGGGGAAACACATTACTACATAAGCATATTGAAGTACATTCAGAAGAGTTTAAATTGTTTTTTTTATTTTAAAGAGGGTTAAAGTTAGATTCATTCCATACAATATTCTCCCTTTCAAAAAATTTAGGAATTTGCATTTATGAGTTTAAAGGCCATTCATCGTCATTGGTAGCCATTAAAAGTATGAGATTTATCGTATAGATAATCATTTATCATATTTATCCTATATATTTATCATATTTTTCATTTACACAGTTTATTTTCTATTAGTACAATACATATGTAAGTGATACAGTAATGACGATGTAAACAGAACAACAGCAGCACAGAACACAAAAAATAAACAAGGAAAGAAGATAAAAGAGTTACAGAATTACAGGGAAATATTACATAGTAAGGCTAAGATATCAGAGGAAAAGAGACACAGATAATACAGGTTCTGAGTGCTTTACAATGTTTTACTGGAGTTTTGAGATAATTGCTTTAAAAACAATAACTTTTGGCTTTTGCTCAGAAGATATGCCGGTGTGTAGATGATAGATCTATTTTCAATATATATAGTTTTAAACTAAGTCTGGTGTTTCTAAGAATAAACTTATTCAAGTCAGTCCAGAACAAAGTCTGACAGACACGCAATGATGAACACCTTTCTCCTGATCTGTGTGTCGTGTGTGACGTTGGGTGGAGGGTGTTGGACGTCTCGCCCCGTTCTGATTCCGTTCTCGCGATATTCCGCGCGGTTTCCGGTGTTGTGAATTGTCTCTGGAAAGATGGCGGTTAGCATCCGAGCTCGTCCTATCCGAAGCATACGGATGCGAGGTGAGATTTGGAGGCTTCGAGTCTCACTCTTATCCGTTGTATCCTGTTAAATAATAGGCCTTTTTCGAAAACCAGTTGTCTGTGCAGCGTCTGTGCTGGCTTACCATCTGCTGTCGCTTTTTCTGACAGGTCGGAATGACAGTGGGGAGGAAAATGTACCGCTCGATCTGACTAGAGGTGGGTTACCTCAGACCAACGGTGCTAAGCTCCTCATTTTCACACATATATTGGCATTTTAAGATAGATGGAACACGCTGCTTTAAATAAAACCCCGAAAACATGTTATCGGCATGTTTTCTCGTCTATCATACCGCCCATGATGTTCCTCTCTGAAGCATCACCCAGCCTAGCTGCCGTTTCTCCTGGCTGCTTGCTAGCGAGGAAACCTTCCAGTCAGAGTTGAAGGAGTCATAAATGTGTCATTTCAGACATAATTTGTGCGTGTAATTGCGCTTGTGTCAGTTAACGGGTGAATTGTCGTGACAAATAACTTAGCTAGATGTTATTAAGGATCAACGATGCTGCTGGAAACCGTGTCTGAAAAGAGGGGCATTGTTTATAGCACATTATTAACCAACAGACTCGTTAGCCAGCTAGCTGCATATATTGTGTTTTGGGTTTGGTTTGTCGGTAACTTGTGTATTTGAGGAAGCTTTCTGAATAATTCTCAGAAATGTTGTAAAACGACCATGTGTTTCCATCCTATGGCCGTATAACATCTTACGTTAGTTACATAGCTAGCACATCTAGCGGTTATATGTTTACTAATGTGGCGTTCCGGTACTATTCCCATGGCTGTAACCTTACATTATGGTCATTATGGCATCCACGACTCTGCCTACTACTTGTTTTTCCATATCCTTTATTATATACTGCATTGTGATTTTAATGGTGAGGATGTATCTTGTTTGTAGCAAAACACAGCAGGGATTTAAGCCCAAAGTTAAGCCTATCCAATAGGAAAAGAACTGAGGGACATTCCTATTGGACAATCCCTAACTCTGAGCTTAAGTTATCAGCCTAACTGAGAAGTCTTGCTTTGTAAAACGCTCCTCAAATCTTTGTTTTAAGACAAACACAGAACTTTGGTTTCTGTTTCCTGTTGGGAGCTACCTGTACACTTATGTTTACAGTAGTACCACATCTTTTTAATTCAAGTGTTGAGTTCTGAAGTTACTTTCATTTCTGGAATTGATGTGTGTGTTTTTATATCTGTCTAGTCACTGCCCTTTCCCACAGTAGAAGAAAACAGCACAGTCAACCTGTAAGGCCAGTGCCATAAAACACCTTATTCAGTGTGCATGCAACCTGCCACTAGAGCTTTTCAAACTGGCATTGTTAAGCACCTCATTTCCAAGAGGAGATTAACACAGGGCTGCACAACATGTGGCCCATGGGCCAAAGTTGGACTGTGAGAACATTTGGTTTGGCTTGCTAGAAAGTTAGACCAACCTCACCCTCTCACCCTGTCAGAGAACAAACATATTTATACTTAATAAATTCTTATTTTACTTCCTTAAACTATATAGTTCTGTGTGGTTTTGGTCTTTTTTTGTCCCTTGGTTCACCACAAACGTTGCACCTTGATTCCACAAAACGTTTTGGCACCTCAGCTTTAACACATGATCATGTCCTGCTGAAAGTTAAACTCACCCTGTTTTACTGTTTAGAAAAAAAATCTGCAAGCATTTATGACATAGCTAAAGTTTCCAATACATTTCACTTTGTGCTTTTACATCGCAATATGTAATAATGGGAGTGATATCAGACATGTTTAATTTAGTGTTAGGGTGTGCTGATGCATTCCTTGTCTCCAGTTTAATTAGCCTAATTTGCACATTTGGAATTAGCCTGCCTGTTTGGGAGGAGGGGTGAATGTTTCAGATTCCTCTCAGATATTTAATGAGTGAATGAACCAGACAAATGTGGTGAGATGAGTTTACCGTTGTCAGAACAGATTTTTCCATCATACACTTAATGACACCTAATCAGAACCAAAACTGCTAGTACGTCAGCCCTATTCAAGCTGGATTAGTATTACCTGGAGAGGTACTGTAATTTAAGACATTACAGATGAGGTCCATGATTTTAATCCATCTGTGTGTGCAGTTTTTGAAGTCTGATGTAAAATCCAGAGTGAATTATTTTCTCTTTTTTGCCTAACCAGGTGTTCCCCTCAGCAGTAGACTAGTAATCCTTTTTCAGTTGATTTCACAGTAATGTCATAACAAAACCTGCTAATAGACATGGGTGTGTGCTGTATTGTTATTAAGTGTTGCATCTATACATCTGACCTGTGACTTTCAATCCAATCTATCTGTTGTAATTTGGGGAAACTGCACAGACAGTCTGTTTTATCCAGTATAAATTGGTTTGTCAAATCTCTTAAAAATGACATTACAGAACCTCCTTTTGTAATCTAGTTTAAATAGTGCTTTAGTGGAGTGGCACTGATATTTTCATACTGGTATGCTGTACAGCCAGCTGAGTAAGCATGCTAGATAATACATCATGCTCCCTTTGTCAAGCATCTCATGTTTGACTTTTTTAAATTTGAAAAATAAAACATTGACCATTAAGGTTCCGTCTTAGTATGATTAGATTAGAAATTACTAGTTTTAAGTGGGTCTCATGGTCGATACTGAAGTGGAACTGATATCATCTGCTCCTTGGTGGAATTCATATTTTAAAAGGCCCCTTGCTTATAAATGTGAATTAGTCTGGAAAGAAAACATGTCTTCTTCACAAGTCTGTTAGTCCTTATTAATATTCTGCAGTGGTTTGCATACCGAAGACTGGCTGGATCAGTTGCTTTAAATATAAGGATGATTTATTTATTTATTTTAATAGGCTCTATTTGTCATAACCTGAAGCTTTTTTGCATGCTGTGAGTAAGATGAATGGTGTTGATACAAATCTAAGCTCAAATTTTGAGCATAAGGAAAATTGTTTATACTTGTATAAAATTCAAGTATATACTTTAATAATAATAATAATAATAATAGTAGTAATAGTAGCAGTATTAACTTTTCATTGCATGATGTTGTCCAGTAACAAATAATTACTTTTGTAGCTTACTTTGTTAGGCTATGTATCTGTGTATCTTATTTAGATTTATTCTGAAAACTTAACTTGCTCTACGCAATGGAATTAGGCCTGGTTCGACTTGTGAACTCTGTTAGGATGCAAATTCTGCCAGGTTTACTTGTTCATATTACCGTGTGGTGGCATATTCCATAAACAACCAACCCTTCTGTTCAGATCTTTCACAAACGGTCATTGTTAAATTAGTATGTAGCCCAGAGAGGCACAGTTTACAGTGCAAATAGAATATATGGAGAAAGGTTTCCCTTTGTATCAAATAGCTGATCTGCGTTTGACCAGTAATCGCATCTCTTCAAAGGGAATACTAGATGTTGGTATGTTCAAATCATGCCCTCATGACATCATCACATTGCCACGATCTCTCTATTGTGTTTGCTTTGTTGTAGTAAGACAATGTGGTGGCAGGGAGGCTTTGCTCAGAGTGTTTCACCCCTACTGCCACAGTACCACAGTGTTTCTTTTGACATAGCAGTAAAATAGGCTTAGTGAAACAAACTTTGGTTGATTTGGGGTGTGCAGGCCTCCAGTTTTATCTTTACTTGGAGATAAGCCTTTTAGCTTTCAGCAGTGTTTTAGGTTTTTTTTTTTTTTTTTTTATGAGTTTGTTTAGTAGTAATGCATATCACTAGTTGCATCTGATCGTTGTCTAAAACTATGGATGCTGATTCGGTTGTTAAGACATTTCCAGAATATAGGACTATTATAATGGCAAATTGCTCAGCTTATGTTCTGGGTGAATGGATATGCTTGTGTTAACATATTAAATGTTGAACAAGTTAAAACATGTTAAGCAGTGTCTTGAAGACAGAATTGTTCAGGCTGTTTTGACTATATAGACTTGTCTTTTTAGGGGTGGTAGATGTAATATTTACTTTAAAATTTTTTGGCTTATACCCCTTTCACCTCTGTTGTAAGTATCCTGAGGAGACATTGTACAGAATTGCTAAATAATGTCTGTCATTGAAAGAAATGCACAGACTGACTGACCAACTATTTTAGGATTGCATTTTATTGCAATTTATTCCAGTTTAAGACCCATTTTCATGTGTTACTAACAAGAACATTTACTACTGTACAATGTTGCACATTCTTCTGAATTTAGTCAGTTGAAGTGTTTGTGCTGTATCAATTCACACTCTTGCTCTATTGGTACTATGTTTGCAGTAGCAGTTACTTGTCACAACTCAGCCATGCTCCACCATACTTCTTATTGGCTGTTCTTGAAAAACAAATCTTGTTCTTAAAGGGGAATTCCACCAGTTTTTCTAAATGTCTGCACAAACCAGGCATTGAGATGTAAACAAAGTTGTTAAGAGTGGTTTATTGTGAAATGGTTAATTTTAGAGAAACTTACTGACTCAGACTGCATTGTTTAAGTTTTAAGTGATTAGGTACCAGGGGTCACGATGTCTACAACACAAATGTAGACCATTTATTTACTATCCAAAACCACCAGTGAACCTACACTTGTCTTTTGTTATATATGATGGTGATGGTAAATAGAGGTAAATCTAAAAAAATTACTTTTTCTGTAGGGACTGTTTTGCTTCACAACACCCTGCATATACAACCCTGCCATAAATTGATTTTAAAAGAATATGTTTTAGGCAAGAAGTTTAATCTCAAAACTGTTGTCTTAGACATTAGGCAACACATTCGCAACTATTTCATGTGTAGGAACATTTAGAGGCATGAAATTCTTCAGATTTCTGGTTCTTATTACCACAATTCTGATATGGTAAGTTTCTCTAGAACGAAGCATTTCACATCAAGCCACTCTGAATGACTTTGTTTACATCTTAACCATTTAATTATGCAGAGCCTCCCATGTAACTAAATAACTAAGAGTACATGCAGCATAGTACTGACTCCTAACTGAAATGAGGTTCCACAGTGACATCTGAGTTGGGTACAGTTTCACTGTTGAGTTTAAGAAACAAAGTAGTGATTGTGAGCACCATATGTGAAGGGACAATGTTGTCATTCCTGCACCTTTTGTCTTGATAGTTCTTTGATTCGCTCAAAGAAACTCCTCACCCTTGATTTTAGGCCAATTACAGTGGCTACAGCTTCTCTAAAGTTTCTTCAGCTAGTATTTCCTGGAAATCAAGACTGGGTGAGCACTGGGTTAATTGAATCCTGATACATGTGGATTGAAATGTTTTAGTTTGCTTAAATAAAAAAAAGATGAAGAACAAAGGACTTATTAGTGATATAGTTTTTTATGAGCATTTTCCAACTGAAGCTTAGTGTTGTAATTTCATCTGATATCATCTTGTTGCAGACCCTAAAGATAACCTGCGAGAGATCCTCCAAAATGTGGCCAAACAGCAGGGTGTTTCCAACATGCGTAAATTGGGTCACCTGAACAACTTCATTAAGGTTTGTCATCATGTCATTTGCTCCATGCCTATTCTCTGGAACACTGGGGCTGAGGCATAGTTATCGGTTTGCCATACTACCCTGACCTTGTAGCTATTTTGTTGATCATTTGTAGCTTCACTTTCTTGTAGAGACATTCTTTAAGGTAGTGGTTCTCAAAATGTTTTTAGTCTTAAGGCCCCCTTTGTGGATAGGACACGTCTCTGTGCCCCCCTCCTCCCAACCGTTAATTTTTCTTGATGGGCCAGGATTTTAATATTTTTTTTATTATTATTACTAACTTGTCTGTTTGGCTAGCTTTCTCTGCAGCTATCACTGAACTTGGGTGTGATGGTGCTTTTGATAATGTTTAATGATGTGTACTATTTTTAAGCAAATACCACTTTTTCAGGTATGGCTGAAGCAGATTAAAAAATTTGATAATGAAATGCTCATCATGTAGACTGTTTATTTGCTGTACTAACAGATCTCTTACCTCTCACATAGCTACTTTGCAATATCGGCCATTCGGAAGAGAAGTTTGGCTTTACCTATGATGAAATCATTATCTGGTGAGGCATCAAACCTTTTTGAAATATTGGACGTACACAGAGTTGGTGTAATATCTGACCCAATTTTATTTCTTATTCTTTTCCCAGTCTCCGATTGGCTCTGCTTAATGAAGCTAAAGAAGTACGGGCAGCAGGTCTGCGAGCTCTCCGCTACCTGATCAGAGATGGCGCTATCCTCCAGAAAGTTCTCCGCTTCCAGGTGGATTACCTGATTTCCAGGTTTGTCCAGCCCATTCGAAGAACAGCTCCCAATATGTCATGCATCAGTTATTCAAAATGGGGTCATTTTAGCCAGTTTTTTTCTAGGGACAGTGAAGTAGATGGAATGCCTTTAACACATAATGATGCTAATGCTTAGAGAAGACTGGATCAGCTCATGTTAGGATTTGAGAGAGTGTTTCTGTATGTGTGTTTGTGTGTGTGTGTTTGTGTGTGCATGTGTGGTTATTAGAGAGAGGGTGACTGAGAGACCCTGGGAAGTGGAAGTCATCTGTAGTTAGGATCAGTGTGAAGCAGTAGGCTCAGAGGCTGTCTGCAGTGTAGCTGTGCAGCAGGGATGTAGTGTTCCCTTTGTGCCTTTGCTGTCTGTGCACATCGTCAGCCTGCAGCAGGGGATCTTTGAACTGGACGTTACAGCCACAGGTTCACACCATGCAGAATTCAAGTAAAAGTGCCCTTGGTACATTTACTGCAACATTTTTAATTCTAGATACAAAGACAGTTTCACATTTAATCCATGCTATAATCAGTCATATGAATTTTCACTGTGAATGCAGTGAGAATACATGCAAGTTACAGCTGTTCCTGCTCAAGACAGGTATTCATTCTGACAAATCAGGCATTTCTACAATGTGTGTATTCACTTTGTTTTAAAATTGCCAACTGAAATTACACAGTTCAGTGGTCACTGAAGTAAAACGCAGTTTGTGCTTGATTTATCTGAAATGACATTTGTCATTGAGTAAGCAGATTCCTGTAACGTATCCTTGCCTCATTACTGTGTAGGTGCATTGACATTCAGCAGAGCAATGAAGTGGAGCGGACCCAGGCACTCCGACTGGTGAGAAAGGTGAGGCACCTAAACTTGAATTTAACTACAGATATTGTTTTGATGCCTGTTTTAAATGTGTGCACCTATTAAGCACCTTGAACCCTAAATGTCATCATGTGCCCTTTCACAGTACACTGTCCTTTGTGCTCTGTTTTTAAATTAATATTTTACATTAAAAAGTACAAAATGTTATATTGTGGCCAAATTTATGTGCCCTCAATCATAGAACCATATTTATAGTGTACAAATTGAATTTGCAATTAATCAGCATGGTTCAGTACCAAAAACCAGTCAGGTGTTGGTTCAAAAAAGGAAATATTTATTAAAAATGTACATAAATGTGAACAGGTACAACCTGAAGTTATCCAGTGTAGATCCTTTCATTAGATACTGTTTAGCTACTACAGTAATAGCCTCTCAGCCAGCTTATTTAACACGTTTATTTTATTTAAGACATTACTTCTTGGAGGAGTAGTAGCAAACATTGTAGCAGCATCTATGAACTAAAACCACCCATTCTGATTGGTCCTCACCTGTATCTCATGGAATTTTAGGTAAGAGGCTGCTGGACACATTGTTGCAGTCCTCGCCAAAGGCTGCAGTAAAGCCACATAGAGGGCACTAGTGAGCACCCTTTTGAAAAGCAAAATGAGAAGCAGGCCACACTATGGCCTCACGGCCCTCGCATGCCCATACACATGCAGGTGTGGACTGCAGGACCATGAATGCGGCACTTGTGATTGAGCTTTTGCAACCAAAACATGAAATGTTGTGACCAGGGGCACACAGCAATAGGCCATGTCTACCCTGGTATATGGAATACCAGTTGAATAACAAATGTCTCTCCTGCTCTCTGTCTCTCTCTCACATGCTGTCTTTTTTTGCTGTGATCCCCCTCTATTCCAGATGATCACTGTGAATGCTCAGCTTTTCCCAAGCTCCATCACCAACTCCCTCGTCGCTGTAGGCAACGATGGCCTGCAGGAACGTGACCGCATGGTGCGCGCCTGCATTGCCATCATATGTGAACTCGGTGGGTGAACACACACAGACACAGGCCTTTTACTTTCATTTTGCCAAGCTTTTATATAAAGTGATGTTTGGTTACATTTGTACAGCACTGAAGAACCCAGAGATTGTGGCTCGGAGGGGCGGTCTTAAAACCATCCTAAAGAATGTGATTGACTGCCAGCTCAGCCGCATCAACGAGGCTCTGATGACCACCATCCTGCACCTGCTCAATCACCCGCATACACGCCAGTATGTGCGCTCTGACGTCGAGCTTGAGGTACAGGCCCCGCTTTTTAGAACCAGTCTGTTAAAAGCATAGAAAAAGTGCTGAAGCTAAACAAAACACCACTTGATAAAAGGCTCCTTGTCTATCATATTCTTTTATCTTTTTTTAGCAAATCCTGGCACCTTATACAGATTTCCACTACAGACACAATCCAGACACTGCAGAGGGACAGCTCAAGTGAGTGTGCTAGTTTGTGCCATTGATCACAGAGCTTGCTTTCATCATACAGCTCACAATGACATAAATAATTTAATTTATCACTTTTTATGTACTGTAATTTGCATGTTTGAAAAGTATGCCATTGTGCTCAGTTTGAACCATAATTTTCATACTAGGGAAGACAGAGAGGCTCGATTTCTGGCCAGTAAGATGTCTATTGTAGCTTCCTTCCGCTCATGGTCTGGTAAGTAATGAATGCATTCAATTAGACACATTTAAACTTATATTTATTCAGATATTTCTTGCATTGCAATTCGGCTCAATCCCTGGTTGACCACAGTTGTTGTTTTTTTTGTTTTTTTTTCTGTCTGAATCCAGGCATCATTAACCTGTGTAAGTCAGGTAGTTCTGGCATCCAGTCCCTCATTGGCCTACTCTGTATACCAAATATGGAAGTGAGGGTATGTATACCAGATAAGGAAGTGAGGGTATATAGAGGCTGTTTAAAGGCTACTTGTACATAAAGTCCAAAGGTGATGCAATTGGAAGTGTCCTGATTGCTTGTATAAGTTGTAAAATTGTGAAAATATAGTACTTCATGGTTTCCTATGGGTATCTGTAGTGAAATTCCAGAGTGACCAACCTATAACATTGGAAATCACCTTGTTTTTCATAATATGTAAAGTACATGGATGTGCCATGGATGTGCCATGTACAAACTCACGGTTCATGTCTAGCAGTCTGAAGTTTCTCCAGCAGGGGATGTTATTATCTCACAAGTCTAAAAGCAGGGGTGGGGCGGGCAGTGTAATTGACAGTCCAGATTTTTTTTTTCTTTTCTTTTTTTTTTTATATGAGAAAATATTGTACTAATTATTTGTAGGTATCACCCAGACAAGGCAAATTAAATCATTTTTAAATATTATTTTTGGTATGGCTCAATATGAAATGCAGTTAGTGTCAACTGAGTGTTTATCTGAATATTTATTCAGTAACCTCTAATTCATCATTTAAAATAGTTGCATTAAACACTCTCTTCACTATGGGACGGATATTCAGAATTGACAGTACTGATGAATTGTTCTAATGGCTGTTCTCTCTACAGAGAGGCCTACTGGAGGTGCTGTATGACATATTTCGCCTCCCCGTTCCCATAGTTACACAAGACTTCATTGAAGCTCTTCTTAGTGTTGGTGAGTGGTGACACAGCACAAATGCACATTACGGATGGCCGATATGACGATAAGTTTTTGTGATAGGTAAAACTCTTCTGAGTGTTGTGGTGTTACATTTTGTCACATCTCCTATCCTTTTTTCAATCCTGTATTCAGTGTATGCTTTTATTAGGGGTTAATGAAAAATGTTAGTGGGAATTCTTCTGGACTGCACAAACAGAATGTATAATAACTTCTACATTCCTCTTTCTTCCTCTGCAGATCCTAGTAGATTTCAGGACAGTTGGAGGCTGTCGGACGGCTTTGTGGCCTCAGAAGCAAAAATTATCCTCCCTCATCGGGCACGGTCAAGGTAAGAGCGCTGGAGGGAAAGAGTGATATAGTGTGAGGGGTGGGGTGGGAGCAGACATTAAGCTGGAAAATTGCCAGACACTGAAAGTTTTAAGTGCTTTCAAAATACTTGCATGTCTTTTCTGTATTCTCTCTTATATCTCCATAGGCCTGACTTAATGGATAACTACCTTGCACTTGTACTCTCTGCCTTCATCAATAGCGGACTTCTAGAGGTACAGTTCTTTTTCAAGTGAAGGTGACAGAGGCATACGCATTGCTGCATCACCACTGGTTTTACAGAAATGTAGTGTTTCTCATGGATGTATAAGCTCGCTAAATATTTTGGCCCCAGGAAAGATTGCAAAATGGGCTCTCAAATATGCCATGGATGCCTGTTTAAACCTGCTCTTGTTCTCACATATCCTCAGGGGCTGGTGGAAGTAGTCACAAGCAGTGATGACAACATTTCAGTCCGCGCTACCATCCTCTTAGGAGAACTCTTGCACATGGTATATTTTCTTGCCATTTTCACTTTGTTTTTATCAAAAAGAAATGAATCATCTAGTCTGACATTGTCCAGTCGTCTTTCTAAATTAGTGAGTTGCTTTCCTCTTTTGCAGGCCAATACCATTCTCCCTCACTCCCATAGCCACCACTTGCATTGCCTTCCTACGCTCATGAACATGGCAGCCTCCTTCGATATCCCTCAGGAGAAGAGGCTGTAAGCATTCTTCAAAGCTAAGTCAAGTCTAAGACATGAAGGGAATTTTCCAGCTGATGATGTTTGATGAAATGCTCTCTCTTGCTCATTATGCTGTGTTAGACGTGCGAGTGCTGCAGTGAACTACCTGAAGCGCTTCCATGAGAAGAAGAAGCGAGGCCCCAAGCCCAATAGCCTTTATCTGGACCATATTGTCCGCAAGTCAGCCGCCGCCCACTACTGTCGAGAGCAGCACCTGCGACCCCAGAAGGACATCTATGTGATTAAGGTACAGCCAGCATGTCCTCACCATTAAGCATTGCTCTAGGAAAGTGGAGAATAAACTGTTAGCCTTCAGTTTAGCTTTCAGAGCTTTCAGAGTAAGCAGATTTTAAATTTGTTCTTTGCCAGCATTGTTTGAAGTATCTTATTTGTTCATGTACATCGGAATAGAACTGATGTTCTTTAACCTTGCATGTATGTGCTGCTGTGTTTTCAGGACACTGAGGAGGCACTGCTGATGAACCTCCGAGACAGCCATATTCTCAATCACAAACAAAACCTGGACTGGAACTGGGTACTTATCGGTACAATACTAAAGGTTAGTAGAACAACAGAAGATCAGATGATATCATATTATATAGTCTAAATGACTAGTCTCTCTTATATGATTCACAAACATTTTATAATTTACTCTAATCTAAAATGTATTGTATCTGTTGTTGTTACGTTGCAGTGGCCAAATGTTAACTTGCGCAGCAGCAAAGATGAACAAATGCACAAGTAAGAATTTATTTACTGACTTTTGCCCTCATTTCTTATGGTGTTTGTACTATTGTTATTGTGCTATTGTTGCATGGTGAATTCACCTGATAGTGTGTCATGGTTTCTCTAGGTTTGTACGGAGGCTCTTGTTCTTCTACAAACCCAGCAGTAAACTATATGCCAGCCTGGAGCTGGACCACAGCAAGGCCAAACAGCTGACCGTGGTCGGCTGCCAGTTCATCGAGTTCCTGCTGGAGTCAGATGAGGTGAGGGCAAATAAGAAGAAAAGGTATAAAGTTTGGAGAAAAAATAGTAACAAAACATTGTGTGTGTGTGTGTGTGTGTGTGGGTGTGTGTGTGTGTATATATTTGAGTTTTATAATTTTAAATTTACCATTTTTCTCTTGCTTATCCTCTCTTCAGGATGGGCAGGTGTATCTGGAGGACCTGGTGAAGGACATTGTACAGTGGCTGTCTTCATCATCTGGGCTCAAACCGGATCGTAGCCTACAGAGCAATGGCCTCCTCAACACTCTCAGCCAACACTACTTCCTCTTCCTGGGCACTCTCTCTGCCCACCCTAATGGTGTTAAGTTGCTGGAGAAATGCGGTGTCTTCCAGTGGTGAGTTGTGAGAAGTCTAACCCTTTCCTGATGCGTGATTATATTTTATGCATTGATGAGGTCAGGTGATGGACCAAGGTTTGAGCCAGTTACAGTTGATGGGAGTGGTTTTACAGTACACAAGCATTTTTTCTTCTTAGCCCACTTTCTCAGGAAATGCAGATCTTTTAAGCATAATCTTCTTGTCCCAGTGCAAAACATGTGAAGTAAGTGCTATAATGATGCACTGCTCCTGTTCTCTCTCTGTTTCCATACAGCCTGCTGAACCTGTGCTCCCTGAAGAATCAGGATCATCTATTGAAGCTGACTGTATCCACACTGGACTACAGCAGAGATGGCTTAGCACGAGTCATCCTTTCCAAGATCCTCACTGCTGCAACGGATGTAAGCAAATGATTGCCTGGTGCTCGAAGAGCTGATATTTACGGACTGAACATGTCAATGTTACTTCTTGATGCTTACAAAATACCTTGTATATGTTTACTATTCTATTTTTGTCGGAAATGGCTATTGTGTTGTGGTTATTTCATTACTGCTAATGAAAAGGTTTAAATAATAGAGAAAAGGCTCTTTTTGTAGGCTAACCACAGAGTAACTCCTGTGTTCTATGTGTATGTATATTTGACAGAACTGCAGGCTTTATGCCACAAAGCACCTGCGAGTGCTGCTCCGCGCCAATGTGGAGTTCTTCAGTAACTGGGGCATCGAGCTGCTGGTCACTCAGCTCCATGACCGAAACAAGGCTATCTCTATGGAGGCTTTGGACATACTGGATGAGGCCTGCGAGGACAAGGTGAGATACATGGCTAGGTCAGGACTCGATTACATACACTAGGGACGTTATATAATTTAAAGCTTTATTATCATAAACAGATAAAATTGTCCTTTTTTCAGGAAAGGTAATGCAGCTTAACCCAGCATGTTGGAGTTTCTGTTATTGAATTTTAATAAATTGAACATTTAAACTCATCCCATCAGTCCAAATAACAAGTTTACATTCCTAGTTTCGGTTGCGACCTAAACATACATTTAGATACGGTTTATTTCTGTTATCCTTTTTCTCATTTTAAACAAACTGAATGACCTTTATTCAGTTCACATTACCATTTCTATATGCTTTATTTCAAATTGTACGAGGCTCATGTCAGCCTCAAATGCTGCTGTCCAATGTGAGCTATCAAATTGATGGTTTTTGATATTTTGAGTCACATATTGTTGCCACAATTCTGATGTACAGAGTCTATTTACACAATGACAACGACAAATTAGAAAAAAAATCATAGCTATTGATATATTCATTGAATGTCTTCTACATTTGGCTGCCTCTTTTTGATTGTTTTGATTGTATTCTTAAGGCGAATCTCCATGCACTTATTCAACTGAAGCCAGCACTAACTCACCTAGGGGACAAGGGTGTGCTCTTGCTTTTGCGGTAAGCTGCAAGAATCTCTATGAATCTCTATGAATCCCTTAGATTTTATGTCTCTGGCTCATTGAAGTTCATGTCAGCAATGTTTAAACGGGAAGAGACACGAAGTCCTATTGCTGCCAGAATTTTGAGTGATAAGGTTATTTAAATCTGAGTACTGGACCAGGGCTTCTTAGATTAGCCACAGCATTGAAATTTTATCTGCCTACATTTAAGAAGTTTGCAGTAATTGGACTGTTTTGATGTTGGTCTAAATAACGAACACAGTGAGTGGGGGGCTGTTCAACTTAAGATAATGTTCCATTTCATCAGTGACGTGTTTTTGTCTCTCTAGGTTCTTGTCTATTCCAAAGGGTTTCTCCTACCTCAATGAGAGGGGCTATGTCAGTAAGCAGCTGGAGAAATGGCAGAAGGTGCTGTAACCTTGCTTACTTGGAACCATTGTTCATGCTTAACACAAATGATATACATCTGTTATGTTGTTGGGCTGTCGTTGTACATTGAAATGAACTAGCGCCTAGTTAGTTTTGAATGGAGTCATTCAATGCAGAGGTTGGTTTTTATGCTTTCTTTTTAAAAGTTACTCATGCTTAAAAAATACATTTTACATTTATTTATTTAACTCAAACATAGTAAATTGGAACAGTACAACTCAAAGAGCCAGAAGGAAAAATCTACAAAGTGCAAACTCTTAAGGCTATTAAGACTATAAAAGACTATTAGGACGAATCATTGATCACTGTTGAGCAGTTTTTTTCTCTTGAGAGTACATTCTGAAGAAAATACTTCTCACTCTAATGAAAGCTCTAATGAAGCCTGCTCTTGTGACATGTTCTGATTTATTCTTTGACTTTTAAGCAGTACTTGACACACATGTAAACAACTGTGTACGGTGCAGTTCATAAAACTGAAATTCTGATAGTTCTAGAGCTTTTTATATTTCATGACTTAGTACTAAAACAAATAATACAGCAATACCAGATTTATTTTACTCTTATGTTAACATTTTTGTAATAACGCACTGTATATTTTTTTTCTATGAAGGAATATAATCTAAAGTATGTGGACCTAATAGAGGAGCAGTTAAATGAGGCGCTCACTACTTACCGCAAACCAGTTGATGGGGACAACTATGTACGACGGAGCAACCAAAGGTGCGCTTTTCTTTCCCTAGAATTTCTTATTCGCTACACATTTAAAACCAGTTTGCTGCAGTTTGCTGTTTACATTTCTGTTTTCATTTGGTTTGTCACTGGTTGTTGCCCCCAGAAACAGGTTGCAAAGGCCAAATGTATATCTACCAGTGCATCTGTATGGTCAGCTTGTGCATGATAAGACAGGTTGCCATCTCCTAGAAGCTCAGGTAATATTGGAAATTGGTAAAAAAAATAAAATACTGGAATGGAAAATTACGTTTGTTTGATCTTTTTTTTTTAATTATTATTATGTATCACTATTGAGAAGCTTTCATGTCTTCTGCTTCTTACTGACAGAATGTCGTACCAGACCTGAGCTACACAGTGCGCTCCCCAGTGCTGGACACATGGGAAGGCATCAAACAACTTAAAGCTGCTCTGTGGGCCTTGGTTAGTACAGTTCAGTATGGGTGTGTCTGTAAAGTAGTGTAAATTTAGACAAACGGTTTCATCTACAGAATGAACAATAAACTATATCATGATAATCCAAATTCAGTTACGAAGTACCACCTGTGAGAATTACAGAGCCTTACCCTATAGCTGCATTCTCTGGTGACAATAATGATAATGTAGTTACCATTAAGTTACAATATAGGGTAGCTTCTAATATTACTTAATAACCTATAATAATAACTATGTTCTGTGCAGATGACATGGAACACATGTAACATCCAGCTGTTCTCTGCATTCTTTTGGTTGGAAACTTTGCCAAACTAGAGCATTGGCATGCTTCTTCTAGAGAAGCTTGTCAATTTTGTGCTCTGTTGGAGAGAATATCATATGTACTAGAGTTTTTTTGTGATTCATCTGCATGTACTCCAGCATTCTTTGCCAGACTGGAAATCTATGTTATAGTTTTGCTGAGTAGTGGTCAAGGTATGTGCTGCACTGTGCAAAAGTTTTAGGCACCTGAGAAAATTAGATGTAAAAAAAGCTATTTATATGGGCAGTAAGCATTTAGGTGATGGAATTTAACAAATCCATGTGATGACTGAGGGTGTCTAGGAGAAATCTGGCACCAATTTTTATCTCAAACTAGGTCACAAGTTATCAAGTACTTTTTTGAAAACAAGAAATTCCTATGTTCGTTTATTTGTTTATTTTGTTTTTAATAATGTGCTTTGGTGCCTAAGACTTTTGCACAGAACTGTATGAGTAATAAGTTGATGATTTTCTGTTTGTAAAGCTTTTATTCCAGTGCAGTTTGTTCTGTTGTATACATTTTGCTAACCACATATTAGAATGGTTACACAATGTCTATAATAAGTTATATCTATTTATGATAATTTATATTATTAAGTACTAATATTAACTTATTATATTATTAATGTATAATAATTTTTCCAATGACCACAATATTTAACATAAGTTTCGGCTCAAGGCTAGTGTGTGCACTTGAGTGTGTACGTGTGTTTGTACATGTGTCTTTTGTTTGTTTGTTTATTGCGTGCACAGACTGTTCCTGAACATGTTTTGGTCCCAGGGTAATATTGGCACATCAAACTGGGGTCTGAACCTGCTGCAAGAGGAGAATGTGATTCCAGACATTGTGGCTTTGGCCCACCACTGTGAGGTTCTCTCTATTAGAGGGTAGGTAACCACGAGCCTCTAGTCCACTTTACCTCTGACATCCAGGTTTCTGGGGAGCTTTGCAGTATTATGCAAGGTTAAGCTGACTCACCTAAATGGCTCAAGCATGCATGCCCACCCTTTGAGTCACTTTCCACTTTTAGATGTATTGAAGTTCCCTTTTGCTCTCATTCCCCCAGGACTTGTCTATATGTGCTGGGTCTGATCTCCAAGACAAAGCAAGGATGCGAGCTCCTGAAGTTGCAGGGGTGGGATGCAGTGAGGCACAGCCGTAGGCAACAGTGGCCTGTGGTGCCTGATGAAGTGGAGCAGCAGCAGCAGCAGCTGCCACCACCTACCCTGCTCTCCTCAGTTCCCAGCACCCTAAGCCTCAACTCAGAGTCCACTAGCTCCAGACACAACAGTGAGAGTGACTCCACCCAGCCCAGTGAGTGCTCTTCCAACCACTCAGCAGCCATTAGCCACACTCACAGCTGCAGTTCTTTATATCTCACTGTTAAGTTACCTCTGTTAAATGCGTTTCCCAGAATGTTAAGTGCCTAGTCTAGCCAGCTTTGTCATGTATTACATACTGTGCTTGATAGATATTGTCTAAGTGAGTGCTGGGTATTAAGTATTGATTCCACAGCTACCTTTAGTGTTTAGATTTTTGTGCTACTTCTGTTTTTCAGGCATGTACATTTTGGATGATGATAAGTTAGAGGGTTCAGAACTGTCTGAAGACCAGCCCCTGTACTTCAGGTCCAAGCTTCTAAAGGACCGCAGCCCCTTCACCATCCTGGCCTCCAGTCGCTTCGTCCGCAACCGCTTTCTCATCTCCCTCTCCGGCAAGAAGCTGCGCAGCACCAGTGACCCCAAAGGCAGCGGTAACACTGGCAGCAGCAGCAAGCTCAACAGCGACCCCAAGCTGGGAGGCCTTCGGAGGAACCGCACAGTCACCGAGCCCTCCGTCTACTCCCCTGGCCAAGGGGACGTTTTCAGCCCTGTCTTTACCGATGGCCTGCCCAAAAGTCCCTCAGTTAGCCTAGAGACATCCTTTGTGGGCAGCAAATCGGCAGACCACCAGGGTAGCACGCCCAGCATTGCAGAGGGGGAAGTGCGTGTGCCTCGGGCCTCAGAGCGGAGCTCTGCGAGCGGGGATGGCCAGCGCGAACAGACCAGCCGAGAGAGGCTGGCAGGTGACAGCTCTTCCTCTGGAGGCGGAGGTCAGTTTAAAAGCCGCAGCCAGAGCTTTAACACAGACACCACAACCAGTGGCATCAGCTCCATGAGCTCCAGCCCTTCTCGAGAGACGGTGGGTGCCGTGGATTCCTCCACCATTGACACGGACTGCGTCAGCCTCAACACGGTCATCAGTGCCCAGACTATCAAAACGCTCCACTCTCTCACTCCCCAGTCTAACCACCTGCCCTTGTCAAAGTCCAACTCGGTTCTGCTGGTTCCCCCGGGCTCCTCTCACACACTGCCCCGCAGGGCTCAGTCACTGAAGTCCCCCTCAGTGACCACCATCACAAGCCTAACAGACTGCAGCTTTATGTACACCAGTCCTAGGGATGCGCTGGGGTATGCTACACTCAAGCGACTCCAGCAGCAGCGCATCCACCCCTCTCTATCCCACAGCGAGGCGCTGGCCTCACCCGCCAAAGACGTACTCTTTACTGACGCTATCACCATGAAAACTGGCAGTCTGGACTCCAGGCTCACTTCACGAAGGTATGAATGTTGGCACACTCAAATAAGAGCTTGTTTTTCTTTTGTGCAGGGCTTCACTTTTTTCTCCTTTTTCTCCTGTTTACTGGTGATTCTTTTGTACTGCGAGACTATATGAACACTTGAGCTGTACAATCTTTTGCATATTATAACATTTTTCCTCCACTGTTATGAAAATACCTTCAGTTTCAGATAACTCAGGAAAGAACTCTTAAGTTGCATGACTAAGTCGATTGCCTCATGGACCACACTTTTTTCAGTGTGTGAATAAGAATTTAGACGTGGGTCCCTTATGTGCTCTGCTATTTTTAAGGAAAGCTGGAGTCAAGCTGAGCTCAGTCTACTAGAATTTTATTCTACCATGTCAAGTACCTACTATCACAGCAATCATCATAATACAAAAAACTAAAACTGTAACAATAAAAACTAAACTAAAGCTATTACTTTGGTAGCAGATTTTTATAAACATAAAGCCAGGATCTTTCTGTGGTCAAAGACCGTTTAACCGGATATGATAATTACATACCCAAATAAAAGATAAGTTTAATAAAGGCTAATTATTGACTGGATATGAATAACAATGTAAATAAAGCATTAAATGATAGGTTTGATTAATAGGAATGCATAGAGAAACTAGAGACATGACATTCTCCTGTTGAAAATACTATAGTTAGCTGAGAATCAGAGGTAGGTATTTAATGGGGAATTGTGGAGAATCAACAGTATGTGGAGTGGAGATGCTAGTGTAATGACTGATCTAGGTTTGAATTTAAAAGGGTGCAGAATAACACAGCACTGAGGCTGAATAATGTAACAGGAGTGAGGGTGCGTTAGTGCCTTTGAAGCTTTGAAGAGAGCCGCTGGGTCTCTGTGTGCTGATTTTTTATGAGGATGGCAGTTCTTTTGCAATGGCTGGTCATGGCAGGCTGCAGCTTAACAACAGGCTGCTGAAGCAAACTTCTGTGATGGTTTTGCAGGTCGGTGCAGGCTTATTTCTGTCCATAATTCTTAAGCTATGCTCGCACAGAATTTCACAATGAACTATGGTTGGCCAAACAAAACTTACAAATAAAATCAAAACTTGAAAACAGACACAGCTCAGTTAGGCTGTTCAAAGTGCAAGAAGTAACATTAGGCTGAATAATTCACAACACGACTCTTTCAGGTTACTGTGTGAGCAAAATGATGAAAGTTTAGACAAAAAGAAAAGACAGTTGAACAAAACAACAATGACAAAGACAAACTAAGGTCTGCAGATTAAAATGCAAAGTATGAGCTCTTAACTTGGTCTGATTTTCTTGGTCTGTGTGCTAGTACATAAAATTGACCTTTTCTCTGGGTGGAATTGAGGCGGCGGAAAAGGTTTTCACGCCCATTTTCCCAACGGATATTCAGTTTCTTTTTCAGACTATCTGCTCAATTCACCACATAATGACTTTGCATACACTGTGATTTCAGAGCATGGTTGCAAAGCATAGAGTAAAAAGAATGCTAAGTATGCGTTATACACTACATTAATATTTGTAGCGGATATATGACAGTGCCACTATTATGTTGTAAGTACTGAGGTTTTGGTGCTGTTTACTGATAATGTAGTACAGCTTTAAGAATCACAAAATAAAAGAGAAATGAAAAAGGAAAAGAACAAAAAGAATATAAATAGCACTTGGGAGGCATATGGACATTTAACTAGAGGTTATTCAATTTTCAAACAGTTCTGACATGGAGCTTTTAGGAAAAACGGCACTTGCTATTTCAGTAAGAGGGTAGAGGGTTAAAATTTTAGAGTAAATGCCAGTGTTCATGTATGCAGCCCTCATGCTCAGAGGTGGTGCTGTACCCTGCCGTTTCTTCTGGAATAACTTTCAAAAGCTCAGGATTCGAGAATCTGTTTATTCAAGAGCATCTACATGGATCACATGTTAACAGCTAGGATGAGGAGAATGGAGTCAGCTTCTCATTCAAATTAGCTTTTCACCTTAAACAATGCAGTAGTCATCCAAATGGCGTACAGGCACCACAACATAACTGCAGAATCATTTAAGGTGGAACAGAATAATTGAATGAGAAGCCACTTACTGATACTGCAAAAGCAGTCTGTGCTAACAAAGCACTGCAAACGCAGATTTTTAAACTCATTTGCTGGTCAGTGCTAGAGGCTGACATCTTTGATTAGCCAACTCAGTACAGTAACACAACCGCAGTTCTCTCTTCATTCCTAGCCATAACTGTCAAACCTGTATCTTATGAGGTTTGTCGTTCTTCCTCATTGATCTGTACAATTCAGCTTGTACTGTGACCTCCTCATTCACAGCATTTAAAACTACATGTACATACAAAAACATCAATATGTTAATTGTATGTAAGTATTGAAACAAGCCAACAATTCCCAGGCAGTTTAGCCAAGTAAGCTGGCGATGTTAAAGTAACTTTCCTTGAAAGTCAACGGAAGTTCAAGATGAGTTGTGAAATGTCTTAGTTCCATGTGTTGAAACGACTTGCAGGCTAAGCAGATGTGTTTTTACGTACTTTGTCACTATTTCCTCTTAACGCCATCAGAGTGTGTCCAGGATCCAATATATCTTAGTTATCCAATATCACAGAGATATATTTCTTGAGTTTTCCCATATCCTGAGGAAGAAATCACTGGTTTACAGTAAGAGTTAATATTGAAGTTAGGAAAAGAAATTTCTTTAATTCGAGGAGCTGGTCTGACGTCTTAACAGTATGCAGGACTTTCTGACTACTAAAGTGTCTATGTGCCTTCCTTGAATGCTTGAAAGGAGCCTTGAATGTACCATAAAGGTTGGAACCTCAAGGGGATTATTCTGTCATTAATCTTTCTTTTATCTTTGTTCTTGAGTGCCAGATATTTTTTCTCGAACAATGATGCTGTGAGGACGTGATCTGTTAAACAGACCTCAGTGTTTCGAGAATTGAGCGTGCTTACTTAATCTGGCACTGGTTAGCGGGGAGGGTTTTTCCTTCCCCTAAGGCCAAAAAGGTCAACTTTGCATTGAGGATTCTATTCAGTTTATGAATAAAATATCCAAATCTGCTCCACTTTTTAGAAAAAAAAAAAACTAAAATAAAATTGTTAATGCACCTTTTAAAACTAACTGAAACTAAACTAAAAACAAAAACAAACATGAAAAACTAAATCAAAAGCAAAAACTAATAAAAATGTAATCCTGATGGAATGTCCCTCAAGTAAGCTCCTAAAGCAAAATCTGGGCTCCTTTTTGGGAATAATGTGAACTGTTTCTGATGGTCCCTCTTAGGTATTCAAAAAAACGCTTCAGCTGTCTGGGCCAAGGCTCAGGCGGGCCCCGTCGCCGAATTCTCCTGCCACGGTGCGTGAACCACCCCAGGGGCTGGCACATCTCTTTTGTTTGGAAAGACCAGTTCTGTCCTTCTTTACAAATTTTACCCTTGCATCTATACAAATCCCTCTTAATCAGATGTGCTTTGCCCCCAATTTGCCACCAGTGTCCCTTTTTCCACCAGACCTCTTGATACTGAGCAGCCATAACTCACCCTCAATCCCAGAAATCCCCTTTCAGTAGTGAGCAAAACGGCCCTTCCCTCCCAGTGATCTTATTCAGCTAGTATAGAGAAATGACTGAATCGAACCTTTGTCCTCTCTACCTTAGATCCCCTGCTGAATATGCACAGTAGGAATGGTCAGTCCAGCAGATTATGGAAGTTAACCCTGTTATTCCCATTAACTTTTCTGTGTCTGAAACAGAGGCATGTAACACGTTTAATTGCATAACTTGGTGAATGTTTAGCAGCTGGTAGTCACTTGTGTAGGGTAGTCCGTATTAGCTATTCCTAATCAGCTAGCCTGTACCCACAAGTCAGGTGATTGTGTAGTCAAAATGATATTATTATTATTATTATTATTTTTTTTTATTATTTTTTTTTTTTACTATAAATGAAATTACCTAAATTGCTTTTAATTCTTGTTCAGATGAATTGCATAGTCTTTTATCTTCAGTTATTTCTCTTTATCATGCTTCTTTGTCCTTGTGTCTCTTTCTCTCTTTCTCTCTTTCTTTCTCTCTCTCTCTCTCTCTTTCTCTTTCTCTTCCCCATTCTCCCCTCATCTCCCTCCTCTACTCCTTCCTCTGATGTGTCCCATTCTCTGACTCTGTGCACAGGTTTCTGAAGGCTCTGAGCTTTGCATCTTTGGATAAGGAGGATCTGCTAAGTCCTATCAGTCAGACCACGCTGCAGCGCTCTTCCTCTGTACGCTCCATGGTGTCCAGTGCCACCTTCGGGAGTTCGGATGATTACATTGGTCTCGCTCTCCCTATGGACCTCAATAATATGTTCCAAGTACTGGCATTTTTCATTTTTTGCTGTCCTGTCCTTTGTATTGTTTACTTTAAGTTTCAGTTAAAAAAACAAAAATAAAACAACATGGTAGATACTAAACTGGAATGTGCAGTGCTGATGTTTTGTTTCTGTATTGTTAAAAAAAAAAAACAGATAAAAGAGACTCCATATTTCCAGAAGAGGACCAGTCCACCCTCAGAGGACAGATCGGCAAAGTTCTTCTCTGGAGACTCTGATGGTGAAAACACATTTAATGCACATATCTGATCATGTAGATCTACATAAATATGATGTAAATATCCATCTGAGTGTTGCTCACTTTTCTGACAGGTCCTAGTGAGGGCTCACGGCATGGTGTCCTGAAGTCTCAGCTGAGTATCACAGAGCTGATGGCAGCAAGCAGAGCGGACCAGCAGCAGCTGCTGGGCTCAGAGGAGACTGGCTTGCAGGAGCACACTGAGGAGAACTGCCTCTACTGTGTGGGCTGCAAGGTGCTGGGCTGCAACACACACACCCCAACACAGAACCGGCCAGGTGAGCCACCTGATCTGCTTGATTGTCTTGATTTTCCAGCTCCACTTTCAGTTTTACACAACCACTTTAGTGGTGATAGGCTTTGATACTATTTCTTGTTAACAGATTGGAGATTGCTGCCTACATGGGTTTCAGTTCTTATACTCTAAATTCATCTTTCTTTTTCTCTTCCTCTCATTTCCAGACTATGCCGATGCTCCGTACTCTGAGTGGTGCAGCCAGCCCATGCACAACCACCTTGAGGTAATGCCCCAGTCCAAGTTCTCAGGGGTGTCTGGATGCAGTGACGCTGTGTCCCAGGGCTCTGCTGGGAGCACCCGGAGCACAGAGCTGGTTTTAGGTATGAACAGACTTATCAAAGACAGGTGCTAAAGATGTTATGTTGGGTGATACTGTATAGATTCTCAAAAACACAGTATTGATTTTTTTAATTAATAGTTGCAGATTCGTGGCATTTTCGTGTTTCATTTTGTGTTGTGTTTAAACTCCCGACCGCTAGATGATAGTATTGTAATCTGTCTTCAGCCATTAGACAGTTCCACTCCGATGCAAACGAGTAGTGTAAGGGCACACCGCTAATGTTAGCATTAGCAGACCTAGGTGACTAGTAACGCTACCACCGATGGCTGAATTTGAAAGAGTTAGACCAATATTGTAACAGTTTCTCCTACCCATTGAGTGTGCATGCCAGTGTCATTACTATAGTGTAGTAACTTGTGTTTTTAATGTTAATTCAGCCTTATGTTAAGCCCCTATTGTACAGTTTATTGTATTGTCCAGCTTAATATTACTACTTACTAAGTAGTAAGGGGATTTAGGCTGATAAAATATCCTACTTATTCTTTTAACACTGGTAACATTTTCTGATATAGAGATTTGGATAAGACTGATATTGTTTATTCTTGTTGGAATTTTCTCTTTCTACCTTAAATGGTGCAGTAGTTACATTCCAATTATTATAATGGCAGTATAATAGTAGCTAGCATTATAATAATAACTGCTGCACAATTTAAGGTGGAACAGGGAAATTTGAACAAGAAGCTGGCGAATAGGAAGCTAACTTGAGCTTTGTGTGATTTAGGCTATCAAAATGTCCTACCTATGGTTTTATGTACAGAGCTACCTATAAATATACCCTACGGTGGGACATTTTGAGAAGGCAGCACAATGTGTCAGAATAGGGCTTCTGTAATAAGGTAAATACAATGGAGCCTTGTTACAACATACCTTCCTGACAACTCATCACTGGCACTGCTGTGCCCAAGTTGTACAAGGACATAAAAACGAACTTTCATTTTTTTTACTGATAAAGGGAAATGTTAATTCCTTTGTTCAGATTGCACAAAAAGTAGTGATACGATGTTGGATGTTACAGGGACTGTGACAAATGCAAATGTTCTGACTTGCATAAAAAGTAAATTTTTTCTTTTACTTAGATTTTATGTATATGTATTAATTATAAATACAGTTTCCGTTTGGTTGACACTTACTGTGCTCTGTAATCCATTCGGTGTAATATTGATAGAAGCAAAACAAAACTGTTCAAAACAAGATATATCAGGATTGTAACACATTATATTAGCATAGTGCTAGTACTCAGGAAGCATGAGCTCATTAATTTTCTTTAATGCTTTATTTATGCATACATGAAGGGCCTTTATCTTAGACTTATATTGTTTGTGTGGGTTTATGAATCAAAACTTCAAAAATCTAATCTTTTAACGTGACCATTTCCAACATCTTCATCCCGTAGAATAGCTGATATATGTAAATGACCTCTGTTCTGATTGGCTCCCTTGTGTTGTGCCTCATTCACAAAGCAATCCTGGCTAAAACAATATCAAAAATTGAACATGAATTGGTGGGGTTAAACTGCTGTGGGCTGAATAGGAGGATATATGTAAATTTGTTGGGTTTTCATAACAGAAACTTCAAAATGGACTATTTTTGCAGTCTAGTTTGAATGTGTGGACTGGAAGGGAAATGGTACGTTTTGAAACTTTATCAGTATTTACTAGGGGTGCGGGAAAAAATCGGTTCTTAGATGCATCGCGATGCGGATGTGAATGATTCTGAATCGAATCACAAATGTCAAAAATCGATTTTCTAAATATTTATTTTATAACGTTACGTTGACGGAACGCAAAAGGCAGAACTTGGAAGTGCAGCGCCCGGACAGTCTGTGGCGGCACATAACAAAAACACTACTGGATGAGTGAGAAATCCGACTGGCACCCTCTGCATTAAAAGCCAGGTTAGGTCAGGAGTCACAACCCAAATGTTACGAAGAGCCATTTTGTCCTTTCAACAAAAATCAAACCACCTTGGGAGCCACAACATTTAATGTCCAGTATGTGTCAGTATGTGCTAGTATAGGCTAAACGATATAAATGGGAGCACAGATTTAGCTACTTTGCTCTGCTTTAAGCTTTAGCTATAGCCGCTGTCCTCCCATCTCCCCCTGGAAACTTTTCTTCAAAGGTAGAGCAGCTTATTGTAAAATGTCTCAGCGTTCGACTGTTTTATGAGGCTGAAGTCGCTTCTCATTCTCCAGCTTCTTGTTCGAATTTCTCCATTCCACCTTAAATTCTGACTGAGGCACCGAATGTAAATGTGGCACCATTTAAGGTGGAACGGGAACAATTCAAAAGAGAAACTGACTAAATCTTCGCAACTTTTTAGTGTTTGACAGTCTCTCGTTGCAGATTTAACTTGCAAGGAAACCAACTGCGCTGCTTATAAATGCGAATAACGCATCGTTGCTATGCGACCTGCAGTCTGCAGAGTCGTTGCGAAACAGGGCTTTCACGCTATGTTGCACGCGTCCCGTCTCAAAGATATTTTACTGACACAGCGACCCCCCCGCCTCCCGCCTCTACAACGAGACCAAAACCGAAGTTAGAAAATCACTAAAGAAAACGGGTAGGACGGCTGTAACGTGCTGCGTGGACATCTATTACCCCTGGATCTTATTTCACCCTAACAGTGCATTTTATCGCAGATAAGTGGCAGCAGCGTCTCATGTGCTCCAATCAAGAGCAGTGAATGAGAGCCTTCTAGTTCACTTGCCACATCACTTCCATTTGACTTATTAATAAAAGATATTGGAAGTAAATTCATTATGGATCATTACAAATACTTTGCTTTAACAGTACCAAGTCCTCAGACAGTAAGAAAATAGAAATGCTGTATAGAAAAATAAGATGCATCGAGATGCATCGATAATTGTTTTATAATCGCATCGCAGCCCTCTGAATCGTAATCGAATCGAATCGTGAGGTGCCTAGAGATTCCCACCCCTAGTATTTACACACTTCATTGGCGTCTTATTTAAAACAAAAAGTGAGAAATGGACTCTCTAAATATCATCTGACACTGTTGTGCTGTTGTACTGTTACCAACTTTTGTGCAATGGCAAGCAGTATGTTACTGTGGAACATAGGAAATACTAAACTTGAGAATGTGATGTGAACTTAGACTTGGCTTTCTTTCAGGCGTTAAGACCATTCCAGAAGATGCTCCAGCTTGCAGAGTCCTGCTGCGAAAAGAGGTGCTCCGTCTGGTCATCAACCTTAGCTCATCAGTAGGAACCAAGGGGCATGAGACTGGACTGCTCACGTAAGGAGATACTAAGCAGCATTTATGCTACTGACTGCCAAAGATCAGTTTTAATCCTCTTTTTCAAATCCACTGACTCTGCAGGATCAAGGAAAAGTTCCCTTATGCATTTGATGACATCTGCCTGTACTCTGAAGTTTCTCACCTGCTGGCCCACTGCATGTTCAGACTAGCTTCTCGACGCTTTATCCAGGAATTGTTCCAAGACGTTCAGTTTAGTCCGGTAATGCTTCTTTTGACCTTGAATTTTGACCTTAGATCAAAACCCAATAAATTTGACCTGACCTGTTTTTGATTTTGGTTACTGTTTTTCATTATGATACTTTCATTTTTTTCACAGCTTTATGAGGAGGCTGAAAGCATCCTGTCAATGCCGCCAAAGTCTACCACTGTATATCCTGCACCAGAATCTTGATTTTCTCAAGTTCTACAGCTTCAGCTTGCTGTTCTCCTCCTCTTCTACACCCAATCCCCCTATTCATTCCACTGGCCTGGCCCTGAATTTAGGAAGATGGAGGCAATAAGAGGTAACACGAGGATATAGAACAGCCACGGGGTGAACAGCAAAGACAAAATATGGAAAGCTGTTGCTGAATGTGTATGAACAAAAAGAATCGGTACGGCATGTAAAGGAAACAGGATCAACAAACTTTCTGCCTGAACAAAAAGCCTGAAATCAAGACCGGAATCTCTTTAAAGCCCTGTCAATGGGAGATGTAACCAAAATATAGCGTTTGACCCACCGTTATGAACGTAAAAGCACTGACGATACTGTGTAATAAAATTTAGAAGCTGAACTATAAAGAAAGAAAAACGATATCGCATCTTGAAAGAAGAAATGCTGAAAGAATACAAGATGCTGGTTTAGTTCCTATATCAGTTCTGCACAGTTGTGATTGTCCTTAACTAGGGGCCAATGCATTCGGTCATAGACTGAAACAACTCAAGCATGTTTTCTAACTCTTCCCTCAGTGGATACTTCAGCTTTGATTTTAACACTACAAGATTCCAGTGGTTTGTATCAGATCTCTCTGTCACTAATTTCGTTCATGTGTATAAAGAAATAAGCAGTGAGCCTGTAATTGAAGCATTCATCAAAACCAAGCATCAGTTCTAATCCCACACCCAAATGTAAGACAATCATCAATTAGTAATCCAACTGACTGGCTGACAGCATTGCTTTTCATGGATTAATGTTCTAAAACATGCCCTTGGCATGATGAGGTTTTTGTCTAATACATTTGAACAAGATGAATAAATACAGAGGAGCAAGTTAGGAAACATATACACATGTCAGCATAAACATGTTCATCAAAGCCATGGTCAGGATGGTTTTAGGGCTAATTACATGTCAAATGGTTCCTTTAATCTGCTCAGACTACATACAGTGAACTGTACCTTGCTTCTCCTATAAGAAGTATGAGAAACATCATACAGTATGAGAGTTGATCATCCTGACTGAGACTTTAGGGCCAAAAAAATGAAAATACATATATTTTCATGCTTCTCATGTTCAGTTGTGGCTATGTTGATAAAAATACATTTTGTAAGACTTTGTTTGCCACTTCTGCAAAAAATGGTCTGCGTCCTCACCACTTCCCTACAACAGGCTAGCATCAACACTGAGAGTCTAACTTACTTCACCAACTGAACTGTCTAGTCCTGAATATTCATAAAAATGTACATAGTAGATTTATGAATATTAGAATGTTGACACTTACATTGAAAAGTTGGAACTGTCCTGTTGCAGAAAAATGTTGTAGAATGAGACTTCTTAAAGTAAGAAAATAGACAGGAGGAGAGGCTTTTAAAAGAACGGTTCACCAAAACATCTAGTTTCACATCCCCCTTCAGTTCAAATGCAGTGGATCGCCATGTTTGGTCCCTGAGTTTGGCTTCTTTAGAACTGGAGCTACAAGGCTAATGTATTTAACAGGTAATGGAAATCATTTAGGCAATGCAGATTTCTGTTATAGCTTTGTAGCTCCAGTGCAAAACTAAAGAAACAATCAAATATGAGACACCAAGTAAGTCTTAGTTAATCAACTATGTTTTCCGTAAGACGTAAAGTTTGTGTTTTGCGGTTACGTTTGATTTTCCGGTTAACCGTTACTTCTACATCTGGACAGCAAACCACCAGAATGATTTGGTTTGAAAATGGTATTCTTTTAAATGTAAAGGAGCTTTAAATGGGTGAATATCATTCCATTTTCTTTTATAGTGTCTTATCATGATCAGAATCTGTAGCAGGCTAAAAGCACTATTGAGCGAAGAGGGTTCCTAGTATTTGTCAGATATCATCAACAGTAAACCTTCAAAAAGTTCCTGACCAGAAAATGGCTTTTTGTTCCACCTTCAGCAGAGCTTTTGAAAAATGCATAATATTTATTGGCTCAGAGCTGCTGGACAAAAACTTCATCAAGCTGCTTTAAGTGAGTCTTGCCAAGGTGCAAATTCCACCATTCGCGATACAATTGTCATCTTCATCAAATCGACTTGCTTCTTCTCGTTGTAGCATATTTGTAACCATAACATTAAACTGACAGGAAATTATTAGTGTAGAATGTGGAGTAGTGAGGGGAAAATAAGCATTTGTGCCTTTTTCTTCATATCATAATAATTTTCCCAAAAACTTTAAAACCACAACAGTTTGATTATCTTACAGCGCTCCTCAAATGTCACGTAGCAAGCAAAACCTTAAGTATAAAATTATTGACTATAAGTTTGGAGCTTTAGTATATTATTCTGGCAGTTACTATTTCATCAGACCACCAGACACTGCTGACAAGCACCTGTTTTTAAAACAGTAATCTAGTACTGCATAGTATGATATGATTGATGTGTCAGCCTGATTCCCTCTTAGAAATATGAATACTTTTAATCAAAGCAGCAGAGACTCATTTTAGCCTTTCCCCTTTCTAGCTTGCAGTGGTCTAATTTGGCACTAAGGCAGATTTTTATTCTACAGGATTTATTTTTTACAGATGTGGACAAATTATAGCCTGGCCATTACATAACAAAGACAGAACCATGCTTTATTCTCTTCGATTTAGAATACAGTAGAGTGCTGCATGCAGCCTTCTTGGTTGTGATGAAGCCACAACAATGCCTTTCGTCCGCTCAGTTCCTCATTCTAGTCTTTGAGCGGTTCATTAGTTGTTCATCAGATAAAGGCTGATTGCTAACACGGTTCCACCTTGTTCTCTCAATGAGTGCATGGTGCGTATCTGAATAATTTTATGCAATGTGCCTGTTGATTCCAAATAAACTATTTTGGTATTGTAATTGGTTTTATTGAAATAGAACGATGACTTTGTTTGCTTCTTTTTGGCTGGACCAGTCATGCTATTTAGGCAGCTTTAATTATTTTGCCTTATTTTTTGGATTAGCTTTAATCCGGTTAGACTTAATGAACTTGTCAAAGCTTCTTTTTTATTTATTATAGATTCTAATAAATCAGCCTCTTTTGTCTGCCTTGGATTTTCCCTGAAACATCAGGTTTTTATCATTTTTGAAGTGTGTGCATTGTAATGTAAGTTATGTAAGTTAAATGGCCGGCAATAATAACAGTTCCTCCTTGTGTGGTTTTGCATATGTGTTCTTTTGTTGTTTGTTTTTGTTTTTTTTAATAATTGGTTTTATTCCTATTGGCTGCCTCATGAGATGGATGAGCTGATTTGGACAAACGGAGGATCTTTCCCAGCCGAACAGACAAAGAGCATGTAGATATGGAGGATCCTCTCTTCTTTTTTTCCCTCTCACTCAAACTAGGAACTATGTATGGATTGTTAATGCTCTGGAAAGTGGCCCCCTCACAGAGCATTGTAGCCGGAGGATGTGCTTGTGAAAGCAGCATTTTAAGTCAGTTTAAAATGAGGAATGTCTGAAAACTGATTCGCTTAAAATGTTATTTCCCCTTTATCAGTGTTGACAAAAAAACAGTGTTACATTCTTCTACCTTGACTGTGATGCTGGTACTTACTGCATGAGACTTTTTGAGGGTGTTTTTGCGCTGATGGTTAAAGTGCCAGAGAGTACAAGATACTAAATTATAGCCAATATTTAGCCTTTAATTTCTGGGGCCGAATTCTGAATATGTTGCAAAGGTTTTTCCTCCATTGCTGCTGGTGGAGGAGATGGTCAAAATGTTTTGTTTTTTTTTTTTATTTAGTGTACATTTGTGTCATGTAAAACAAAAATGATGCACCTTCCATTCTTTTCTCTGAAGTGCACTCATGATTTTGCAGAGCACTGTATTAAATTTATTAAGCACCATTTAATATTAAGATTGCAGAAATGGATGCAAGAAGTGTTATTTATATTTTTCCTTAAGGAAAAAAAAACATCTCTCAGAAAGCTGTACATACTTGTAATGTTACCTTTTCCCTAATTGTGGTCTCCCTTGTATAGTTCAGTGTTTGTTTTGGGCATTAGCAAAGAGCCTTGAGAAACAATCTTATGAAAAGGATGCATTGTTAATAAAATATACGTGAATTTCATTGACGCATCAGTCAATCATTTACTGAGACGCTGTAAGTGACTGTATTACCGCTGAATGCGGTATCGTGTTATTACTCACTTTCGTTTGAAAGTCTTTGTTTTTGTTTTTTATCTGTGTGACATTTAAAAAGGTCAACACTGTTTTTATGTCATTTAGAAAATGCTGTGCTTTACAGCCCCGGTGAAAATGAAATATGTTGTATGTTAGATGGATAGAGTGATAGCAAAGTGGATAGATAGATACAGATAGAGAGAAAATGGATAGATGGATAGGAAAGCAGATAGGTGCATGGATAGACGCACAGATCGATAGAAAAAAGATTGTCGGATGGATAGATGGGCGGAGAGGTGGATAGGAAAATGAATGGGTATATACACTTTCTGGCTGAAGTATGTGGACACCCCTCTTGAATACTGAGTTCAGGTATTTTAGCCACACCATTGCCTACAAGTGGATAAAATTTCAAGTACACTGCCTTGCAGACAAACCTTGGCAGTAGAAGGGGTCGTACTCAGTGACTTCAAACATGGCACCGTCATAGGATGCCATCTTTGCCATAAGTCAGTTTGTGAAATTTCTGTTCTGCTAGATCTGCCCCTGTCAAAGTGATATTATTGTGGAATGTAAGTGTCTAGGAGTAACAATGGCTCAGCCACAAAGCTGCAGACCACGCAAACTCACACAGCGGGGCTGCTGATTGCTGAAGCTTATAGCGCCTATCCTCTGTTATATCACTCACTCGAGTTCCAAACTCCTCCTGGAAGCAACATCAGTAAAGGAACTATGCATCAGGAGCTTGAGGTAAAGGGTTTCCATGGCTGAGCAGCTGCACATAATCCTAAGATAAAAATACACAGTGCCAACCATTGGCTGGAGTGGTGTAAAGCACATCACCACTGAACTCTGGAGCAATGGAAACATGTTCTGTGGAATGATGAATCACACTTCACCATCTGGCAGTCTGATGGACGAGTCTGGGTTCGGTGGATGTCAGGAGAACATGACCTACCTGAACGCACAGTGCTAACAGTGAAGTTGGAGGACCCTGTTTTTCAGGGTTTGGTTGTTAATAATATATAAAAATAATGTTGTTGCCACTGCATGCAAAGACTTTATGCTAATAATTTAGACAATTACATGCTTCTGGCTTTGTGCCAACAGTTTGGGAAATGCCTTTTCCTGTTCCAGCATGACTGACACTGTACACAAAGCGAGCTCCATAGAAACATAGTTTGAGGAGTTAGATGGAATTTAGATAAGTGGATTTATAGATAGAGAGACAGACAGACAGACACAGAGAAAAAAGGTAGACGAATGGATAGATGGAGGAACTCCAGCGGCCTGCAAAGAGCCCTGACCTCAACCCCATTGAACACCTTTCCTGTTCTGGCATTAAGACCCTTTGGAATAAACTGGAACGTTGGGTGCGAGCCAGACCTTTTCATCCAACGTCAGTCCCTGACCTCACAGATGTTCTTTTGACGGGAATATGTACCAGTTCCCACAGACACACTCCAAAATGCTGTGGAAAGCGTTCCCAGAAGAGCGCAGGTTGTCATAGATCCAAAGGAGGGGCCAATTCCGTATTAATGGCCATGGCTTTGGAATGAGATGTCCAAAAAGCTCATATGAGTGTGATGTAAAGGTGTCCACTTACTTTTGGCCTTAGAGATGCATAGATGGATGGATGGATAGAGAAAATAGATAGGTAGAGAGAAAATAGATAAATAGACAGAAAAGGCAGATAGATGGATGGATGGATACACAGAGAAATGGATAGACAAACTTTATTGATCCCCAAGAGGAAAGTTGGGGTTGTTATAATATATGTGAATATAAGGGGATTATTGTCGTATATTATCAGTATATTACTATTTTGAATAAGAACACCATAGTGTAGGGTGAGAGAACTATAAACTACAGTAATTTAACAAACTGAATGTCCAGTGAAACATCAACCCACAAAAATCAGAGTCCGTTGAGTGCAAAAGTGAAACTTGCCTGTTTTAATACCTCATGTTAGGATGTGTTGACAAATCAAGCAGGTTGCGTTACTGTGTCTTTTTCCGTGGAAGAACGCCTCTTCCAGTACGAACCTCCTCCTGCTGTGTCACTCCCAGCTCTCCGTGTGAACACACTCTTCTCGCCCGAACACCAGGAAGGTCTGTACCGCACGAATCTCTTCGTTTTAAACTTTGGTAAGAGAAAACTGGAAGTATGTCTGCGCCTGCGATGCTCACATCAGCTCACTGAAGAAGAGAATCGGAGCGGTTCATTTGGGTGTGCACATACTTTGCTCAGAACTTCGTTTTCACACTTTTTTAGTCTTTTTGGCTGTTTTGATTCTGAAGTATTACCAAAATATTATCAAGGGTAATTTTTTCGTGAAATTTTACTAAACCTAGGTGACGAAAAAATAAAAATAATAATATCGTTACTACTCACAAATGCCTATAAACTCACAATACAATTGCATTAAGACTCCTTGTAATTTGCAAATGTCCACAGTTTTTTCTATTTGTGGAGTCAGGTCTGGTATTAATATACAGTCTAATCTCAAGTACAAAAAATACGTAAATAACAAATAACTTGGCATTATTAAATTTGCATTTATGAATGTAAAATTGTGCTAAAATTGTAATGAATAATATAATAGTGTTTTACTTGATCTTTATAAACATAATTAAAACCAAACAAAACCAGGTACAGAGAAAAATCAGAGTCAATATGATCAACTAAAAATCTGGCCTAATTACAGTGCCAAAATAAATGAAGTAAGGTTTCGAGGTGTACACTGCAAAAGGAGCTGTTTGAATTAAGATCTTTTTCAAATTTAGTAGGTGAGTGATATTGTAGCTTCCCGCTGCTGGGGAGTCTGGATTTACACCCGCAGTATCACTCCAGCGGGCCCAGGCCAGTGGAACGCATGCGCAGTATTAGTAGCATTCAGGAAGGGATATCGTTGCTAATATTTGAATCAAACACTGGTAACCTGTTAAACCATAAGCCAAAACACATTAACTTACAAAACCACCAGAAACCAAAAGAAACACTTAGCTGATGGTTTCTGTGTTTTTCAGCAAGGATACGTTCAAAACTAAAGCTTCTAAATCTTAATATTATGCTCAGTTTAAGCCTACCTGAGGTAAAGATTTATTCCTGCACATGTAGCTAATGTGTGTAACAGTTACACATAAAGATCCCATATTAGTTACCCAGGCTACATAAGCTGTAATTTGTGTAATATTTACATTGTTAATCTCTATATGCGTTCAAACCAAATTTTGTTTTAGCCTAAAGCTTAAAATACAACATTAGCCTAACATAAATTTATCAGGTTATTGGAAACCCATATAAAACAACTGAAATATTGATTAGCCTAACAAACGAAAAACCAAAACAAGCCACTGGAGTGAACCTGCTGGAGTGAACCTGCTGGAGTGAACCTGCTGGCGTGAAGCTGTGGCTGTGTATGACCTGCTGCTGCCCCGGCTATTGTGTTCAATAAAAGAACATTTGTTTGGTGCTCAGTTTACATCAACTCCAAAAATTGATACTTTTGAGTAAAATTACTTTGTGTGCTGGTAATTCTTAGTTGTTGGTTTTACCTTTATTCGTTAGATAACTATAAAGAGTTTTAACTTTGTACTAGATAATAAACTGAGATGGCTAGTTAGAAATTGATAGTGATTGTATACAGCCTGTACAGAAAGCTAGTTGATGCTTGTTTGATGCTAGTTTGGCAAAATACGAGCAGTATTTATTGTCTTGCTCATTAAAGCCCCTTGTGGTTTTCCAGCAGATCATTTCCCATGCAGGCGTAGATCCGTGTGAATCGTTCTGTTCCTGTGTCCCATCATGGCCTCTGCAGATTTCTGGCCTCTGTGCACATTACTGTTTTTGGTAGTAGTGCAGGGAAAACAGCATGGTAAGTTCACTAACAGCATCGAGACACAGACTTTATTCCCTCCAGAATTAGAGGCACTAGGGACGGGTAATGCCACAGATTTTCTGTTGAGTCTGATAGTATCAAGGCTAATATTCTGATACTGGTACCACTAAAAGGTTTTCTTGTGCACATAAAAGAGATATTCTTTGTGAAATGTGGACCAGAAATTGATTCTCAAATAGAAACGTGATGAACTGCCCACTCTAAGTTGGCACCCTTGGTAAACATGAGCAAAAACGAACTGGTCTTTGTTATTTATGAGTCGCAAATGGTACTGTAAAAACAGCGAGGTACAATGATTCAAATCTTTATAAAATAACATAAAAATATTAAAATGATAAACGCCAAAATATCTTGCTTAAATAAATTGAGCTGTTTTGAAAGTTTAGAGCATATCAAATAGGAAATTCTTTGTGATTTTACCAGTAAAAGCCAGTAAATTTGGACATCGAAAAAGCCTAAATAAACAAAGTGTTATTGAGCATTAACTCCGTCCCTTGGCTGTCTGTGTCTACGTGAGGAGCTGAGGGAGAGACCGGAAGAAAAAGTATTTCCTGTCCAAAATTTATTTGCTTCTTTTTTAAAAACCTTATTAGCCTAACAACTCATAGAGCAAAAAGAAAAAAAAAATTAGGATAGAAGAAATTAACGTTTGATTTTCTTCTATTATAGTTACTCTTTACAGATAAATGCAAGAGACATAGAATTTATATATATATATATATATATTTTTTATTTTTTATTTTTTTTATTTTAACCCAATTATCTCCCCAATTTCACCCGCTAGTTAGGACTCCCCCAATCACACGATACTATCAACGCTAGAAGGGTGAAGGCTAACACAGGCTTCCTCCGAGACCTGCCATTGGACAGCTGAACGCGCTCGGAGGAAAGCGACAACCGCCAGATCTGTTACGTCAGCTAACAGACGCCTGCGCTGACTAGCATCGCGTTGAGTGATGGGGAGAGAAGGAGGGGCCATCCTACCACACCCAGAGAGAGCGAGGCCAATTGTGCTCTCTTGGACTCCCGGCTACGGATGGCTGTAGCATCACCAGGGATCGAAATCGCGATCTCCTGATGATAGGGCCAATGATTAGACGGCTGCGCCACTCGGGAGCCCTAGACATAGAATTTTAATTGTGAGCCAAAGAAAGAGATATGTTTTCAAAGCGTTCTTAAAAGTTTGTACCAAGGTTGATTGTCTAATGAAAGGTGGAATTCTACAGTTTAGAGGTATAATAACAGAAAAAGTCTCTCCACACTTTCTGTATTTTATAGAAGGTATTTGCAGAAGGTCAGTCTCTGCAGATCTATGATTAATATGTGTGCTGCTGCATTTTATATGAGTTGTAGAGGATGTCTTGTTTTCTTAGGAAGTCCAGTAAGAAGAACATTACAGTAATCGACTCTGCTTGCAAGAAATGCATGAACTTGTTTCTCTGCATCACTTTGAGATAGAAACAGCTGAACTTCAGCAGGATTTCTCAAACAATAAAAAGCTACCTTATCTACTGCACTTACATGCAGAATAAAACAGAGCTCAGATTACAGCAAGCTTTCCTACTTCAGGTTTGGTGTATGAAGTATAAGAGCCTAATTTCTCTCAAAACAGCTTTCTCTGAATTTTAGTGCTATAGATCAGTATTTCAGTTTTTTTATTGATTAAGCTGTGGAAAACTTTGTGATATCCACTGAGAAATATCTTATACACAAATGACGAACACCAAAAGACCTTTTTGATAACCTTCTTTGCCAAGTTTGCCAGTAATTCTGGAGGGGAGTAAGACATTACAAACCTTTTTTATTGGTCTGGGTTTACTTTTTGTACTTAGTTTCATGTACAGAGAATAAGGTCTGATTCAGTATTGTGTGTGGAATCCTCTTGACAGCGCTCCCACTACCTGTCCCTGAGATAGTGAGAGTATATTCAGATGCAAGTGACACGCGTGGTTTCGGTGTTTGGAAGATGAATGTTGAATGGAAGGATAATTTTACCAGTGGCAACAAACCAAAGCCAGTCACTTACGACGTGGAGATCTTCCATACTGAGCAGAGGCGACTTGTACATAATGTAAGTGGCAGATTTTTTTGATTTGCGATTTAAGAGCTAACCGACTAGTTGGCTACATTCCACGCAGACTTCGATGTGATTAAAACTATATTGTTGCTGTCAGAACAAAACCTTATATCTCTGTTTTTGTATTTTTATATATTTTTTGCAGAGTAAGAAAACATCAGATGCCATTACATTGTGTGAAAAATTAATGACTAGATGACCAATAAACTGGTCTTCAATGACTTGAGATAAAGTATTGTTACATTAACATTTATTAAGATTAAAGAATATTTTTCTTTCTCATGTAAATTGTCCATTTTGGACAGCGCGTTTATGGAATTTTGTTTTTATGATGCCTGAATTAGGAGACATTAAAAGACCCAATGGGCACTCATCAGTGGAGCTGGATTTCACCCTTACCTCTCCAGTGTACCTCACATTCAGTGAGACTGCGCACCAGACACCAGAGTGACACCAGTGATTGGACACCTTTATACATTTTAAAAGGTGCATATTAATTGTTGACAAATTTATAAATCATCAGTTATTAAGGATGCACTGATATGAAAATGTGGGCCAATGTTGATATGCAGTCTTTTTCATGTACATATTTACAGATGCCTCTACATAAACATTCATAAAATGTAGAAATTGGGTCTAAATCTGCCTGGATTAGCATTACAGATAAGCATAACATGTATTTCTGTATGATTACATATACAGTAAAATTAATAAAATGCAGATATTTTAGCACAGTAACCCAGAGTCACCTAAACATTCTGCTTTTCCATAGTACGATAAATACATCATCAAATATCGATTTGACATATCGGTCAAATCTAAAATCTAAGCCCATCATTTTTTTAAGCAAGTAATACTAGTACTGATACTGATATGACTGTGTTGTCATCAAATTAAAGCTAAAGATAATAAGATAATGATGAATGCCTGAGAACACTGTGGCTTTGTTCAAGTCTAGGCATAATTACTGTAAAACTACTGCAGTTTTATTGATGGAACTGTGTGTAGAAATGCAGCAATATAGTGGGTATTTTTCCATTTCACCCTGCAGGAAAAGACACGGATGAGCTTCCTGAGAGTAACGTGTATCCTAAAGATTACGTCGCTCGTGTTGGTGAAGATATTGTATTCTGCTGTATATTAAAGACAAAGAGCCTTGCAGGGTTCAGTTCTTCTAGTTTTACAATCCGGATCAGCGACAGGACATACGTCACAGAGCCTGTTCACCATGATGACGTCACTACAGTCCATGGCTTTGATATACATTGTGATGATACAGGTGCTACATACTTCATCGGCTGTAAGTACAAGCAAACGCTGTCAGGTTAATTTCACTTTCTTATGAGTAGCAAAAGAGATATATTCATTCTAGTCCTCATGCTTTTATTCTGGTCCACAGTTTCATTTGGCATTTCCCTCAACAGTAAACCCTTTGTGCATAGTGGCCATTGTACCATGTTTAATCTCAAGAGCTTTGGCCGTTGTGGTTTGTTCTTTGATTTCTGCACCCTATGTTGATCCATCAGTTCTTGACGGCAACTTGTAGCTCCTCAGAACATGAGCTGATTGGTCCAGCAAAAACAATGGTGCTTAATTCAGTGTGATTCAGTGCCAAACTGAATCCATGAAGCAAAACCAAATGGAAGCTATCTTGATTTGGATATCATTTGGATGTTATTTGGATATGAATTATACAAGATACAAGAACAGTTGTATATAGAATTATTCTCACTGCTATTTTAATTTTTGTTAAAAGAGAGCTTCAGCATTTTCCATTATAATTGGTATCTGCTGTACTTGATGATTCATTTAATGTGTAAAAGGGTGGAGTTTTTACAGGCTTTTGCTTGTATCACGCATGGATACCAGAAACCCTCAGGGATAATGAAACTAACCGGTGTTAGTTTCTAAACTGCTGTATTGTTCCAGCATGCACATGCACAGGCTCCAGGGAGGGCTTAACTCTTGCTCTTTTGCCCTCAGACTGTACCTATGCCCTCTTGTTTGACATGTAATTGTGTTTGTGTAATTCTTCAAAATGCGTTTCAGCACGGCTTTACTCATCCTAGCCCTAGGAATAGAGTTCTGGGTTGGTTTGGGTTCCACAAGCTTCATGGATCTTGGGCTTTGGCACAGTACCAACCACTTGTAGAGATTTCAGAATCTGCACACATCAGCATATCACTCCAAAGCCTGCTGCAAAGCACCGACAATGTGTTTTCAAGAAAGCATCACATTGTAGTGGTTATTTTGAACAACAACCATATGTAATCCTATGCAAAAGTTTTAACACCCCCAGACAAATGATGTTTTGTTGATTTTCTAACTGAAAAGTTTCTCAACAGGGGACAAACTTAAATATTAATTTTTCTGCCAATTTTAGTGCACAATTTCTATTTATTTGCTGAATCTTAAGAAAAAGTAAAACAAAAAATATAAAATGTGACATAACATTTGCACAGGCTATATTTTATGTTCAGTTTTTTCCCCCAATATGTTCCATTTAGCAAACAAATAGTAATTATGCATTAACGTGTGCTGAAGTGTGTTCTTGTATTTTGGATACAAGGGATCAAATCCCTGCTCAGGTGGTAACACTATTATTTTTCCCTGCCATAGGAAAAACTCCTATCACTAATCACAATTCATGCAAAACCAGCCACTGCAAGTTGCTCAAACTTTAGTAAATCTAGCATAATATGTGATTAGCCACATTTGCTCTACCTCCACCCACTTTTGCATATGCATGAAGGAGAAAAAAAATAGTTTTTTCCATGCACACATCCATGTTAGGGTTAACTGTGTGAAACTAGGCTCAGGCTCCAGTTTTTTTACATAACGCTTAAAGAATGCATCCAGTTTGAGCCTGAAACTGGCCCAAAAAACTCTGGCCCTCTGTCTCATTCTTGCACCTGTATTGTTAAATGATCATAGATTTTATTTTGTTAAATATTCATATTTTATACATTTATTCATGGAATTCAGCAACTGGCTAATTGATTTTGTTACTCGCAAGTTTTGAGTCAGTGGGTTTTCAGTTCTTTTCTAAGCACAGGGAAACATGTTGAAATTATAGTCTGTAATGTGACAGTATAATGTATCTGTGGCAGAGAGATTTGACTGAAAAATGCTGGAGTATTTCTTCAACTTTCCATAATCATCGGATCATTTGCTGAATATTATTTTGCGGGTGTTGATTTTAAATTGCTGATGTGACTGACCACTGCAGATGCCCCTAAAGACCAGGATCTTACATGTGAGACGAGAGATCTCAATTCTGTGGAATGTCACTGGATCCCTGGGGAAACCGGCAAATCACACCTGTTTAAAGTACATTACACAGTCAATAAAAGGTACCCAGGGCTCTACTAAGACCACCCACTCCACTCTTTATCTTATTAAATAGAAATGATTATTGTTTGTAATATTATAACTTATTCCATATTTTGTGGTATTTATGCCTCTCTTTGCCCTCTTGTGCACCTTTGTCACTTAGGAATTGCTCAGCTCATATGTGTGTACTGGATGAAAGCATAGATAAGGGGGTAATGAATTGGACATTAATTGCCACAAACGTCCTCGGCACAAAGATAATCAGTGATGTAGCTGATCCAAAACACAGGGGTAAAGTATTTCCCAAACACAGATTATACCACTGATATTTGCAGTATATCTATATTCAATAATGTGATTAACCAAAACATGTTCTGGCTTTTCTGTAGTACGACTCAAAGCACCCACGCTTACAAGTGCAGTTTTAGTTCATGCAAGGAATGCCACACTTGAATGGCAATGGGGTGAAATGCCAAAATTCAATTCCTTCCCAATGATTTGCCAAGTGGAGGTGGATGGACACACTGTTCAGGTGGGTGTTTACTTTCAGGGCTATTAATTAACTTATTTTTGTGTTATGAAGTAATGATCAGATATCAGGCATCTTCTTAGTTAGATGATTATTTTAGCAATAGATCAATGTTCATGTTGTTATCATGACAGCTGTAATGTCATTATACGTTTTTAAGTGATTCTGCACATTTCTGATAAAGGAAACATTTAGTGGAACTGGTCTCAAGTCACTGGTCTTGGCAGACCTGCAGCCCTTTACTGGATACTCAGCTCGTGTGCGTTGTGGCTCTCGTGAACATTTTTATAAGTGGGGTGACTGGAGTAACCTCATCACCTTCTCTACCAAAGAAGACAGTAAGCATGCAAAACACATATTCACAGTATGTGCCTGTAAGTGTATTGTCTATGTTTGTGATTCTGATGTCACCTAAGCAATTGAATTCTTGATTTGATTGATATTTCATACAGGAACAGTTACGTAATTATACTTCCTGCTGTTTTTTATTGGTTCATTGATATCAGAGTTGGCTTATGATTCTGTTTTATCTTATTGTTTTATACTGTATGTAAAGATTAAAACAGCTAAATGCTGTTAACACTACCACTGTTACTACTACTTCTACTACTACTACTACTACTACTACTACTACTAATAATAATAATAATAATAATAATAATAATAATATGTATTTTATACTAATTTTTAAAAATAATTATTTGCATTTATAATATGTAACAAGTTTAACACACACACCGTCATAGGCGCTCCAGTCATATTACATCTTTTGTTGATTGAAGTGAAAATAAGTTAACACATCTGCAAATTTTAATGCACAGTTGCTGTTTATTTTCTGAATGTAACATACTGGGGAAATGTAAAACTGCCAAATTTAAGTTCCATTTAAGAGGAGGTGAACTAATCTGGGCACAAAAAATAACCATTACTTAATGGCAGTATTGTCTGGAAATCAATTTTCATGACTGCATAAAAGATCTACACAGTACTGTGTATACAGTGCTCGGCAGTATGACTATATTTACCATTATTGGGATAAATTACGTCGCAATATGTCACAGTATGCTCGTCAGTCCTTGAAAACACTTCCCAACTACATGTTTGACTACAAAAAGAGTACAATATGTCCTGTTTAACTGGATTTAGAGTACTGCAGTATGTGAACATTGAATAAAAATAATTGGAATTATAGGTTTTAATATCATTTTTAAATGTGGCATTACATTGTCTGTTCCAGTGTATCAGATGTCATAAAAAAGAAATGTCATATTGTGTACTGCAAAAACTTTTTGAAGTATTGTGATACTACATTTTTGCTGTATCACCCAGCTTTATGTGTATATATAAAGATATGTCTGTTTTCCCAGGCCATATCAATTTTGAGTGCACTCTGTTTCTCCACAGTTCCAGAAGCTGTAGATGCGTGGATGCAAGTTCTTAATGGACACACTTATGCTGCATGGAAGGTAAGTGCACTTGATGATTTTCCCTATTTTTGTCAAATAAATCAACATCCATCAACAGCCTGCAATTTTTATTTTAACTGCTCCACAGAGTTTAACTGCGCATCAGAGTCATGGGATTATTACAGGCTATGAGCTGCTTTTAGGAAGCGCCACAGACGTGACCAAAGAGCACATCAGCAAAGCCACAAATGACCACTGTCTCAAACTCAGCCCCAGGAGAGCAGAACGAGATTATTTTATCTCCATTTCTGCCAAGAACTCTGTTGGTGTCTCTCCTCCCTCCAAAATCACCATCCCCAACCTACAGTCAGGTACAAATTCAGATTTAGACACATTACACTCTTGCTTTGATTGTATGGAATGGGATGACCACAAGTATAACATTTAATTTACTATCTCATTTACTTTGCAGATGGTGGTATTATCACTGATACCATCATAGGACATAACGGTAGTTTTAGTATGTCTTGGGATCCAAGCCCCATTTCCAGCTGCGGCTATGTGGTGGACTGGTTTCCAACATACAATACAGAGCAGTGTGCTGTAAAATGGATGAAGATCCCCTCTGGTGTCTCAGATGCCACAATTTACTCAGGTCAGTACTCAGGAAAAAGTTAAAAATATATGTATCCAAACCAGTATATTGTCATGTCAAAATCTTGTATCTCTGAAATGGTAATTTTATAGCAAAATGTAAAAGCATTCTCAAAGTTTGTTAATGTAACAAGGTTTTATTCCAAGTGATTTTGGGTGACCTTTGCTGTCCATTCATCATGAAATGTTCACAGAAATGTGAAGGTCTGGGCTCCAAAGTGGTGCTACCATGTAAGCACTGACCATAATGTCGGGAGATGGTGAGTTTGATCCCCGGTGATGCCACAGCCATCCATGGCTGAGAGTCCAAGAGAGCATAATTGTCCTTGCTTTCTCTGGGAGGGTAGGATGCCATCACTCAGCATGAGGGTAGCCAATGTGGGCATCTATTAGCTGCCGTAACAGAGGTGGCAGTTAGCGCTCTTCTCAAATTGTGCTGAGCTGTCCAATGACGTAACATTAGTGGCGGTTCAGAAAGATGTAGAGGAAGCTGGGTAAATTTGCAAAAAAAAGAAAGACAGCAGCTGTCTTCTAATAGCACAGATCCAAGGAAATTTTTTGTTTTTAATATGGCAATGACAATGCTGGCTTCATTAAAAGATGTAATGCGTATGTACAGTTGTGTGAGAAGGTTTGGGCATCCCTCAATCAAATCACATGTTTTTATTTTTAAAGTTAAAACTAGGCTGCATTTTGTTTCATTTTTTCCCTAATATGTTAAAATTAGCAAATTAAAAAGTTCAGAAATGTGTTCTCTGTAGAGACTTATTTTTACTTGGAAAATTTACAAAAACATAATTTTACTGGGGTGCCCAAACTTTTGCATATGTAATACTCAAGTAATAGTAGTAGTAATACTCAGTAGTTTATATTATTTTGTGCAGTTAACAATTGCATTGTATACCACAACTGGAGTACAAACTGAATGGTAACTATATCAGAAATACCAGATAGTTTGATTTATAGACATTATAACTTCTTATCCTCATGCTGAAAATTCACATTGTCATTTCTGGCCTCTGTACATTACCTGCTTGTTCCATGATATGGCTACAGATTTTAAAAATGGGGTAAAGTACACTCTCTCAGTCTATGCGTGCACTTCAGGAGCCCCACAGCTACTGCAGAGAAGAGAAGGCTATGTGAAAGAGCTAGGTAAGCAGCCAATATTCCCTTTTATTTTAACCTTGACAAAAGCCTTGACAGGACACAATGCTTCCTGTTTTTGTCAGTGTGGCAGACTTTGTTAGACAGTGCGTGTTGATTAAAGAGGAAGCAAAGGAAGCTTTTCAGACTTGTATAATTTTGCACGAGAGGCTGTTTGAATCTATTATTTGCAGATCTGTATAATAAGATCTCTTGAGTATTGGACGGACAAACTCTTTCATTCCATGAAACTGGACTACTGTTTATCAGGACTGTGGATAAGTTTCCAAGAATTTTTTTGGGGGTAAATTATACAATCTTAAAAGGTTCTTTGGAGCCAAGCCATTGAAGAACCACTTCTTCCTAGAGAACTTTTCAGTAGATGATTTTGTAAAGGTGATGTGCGAATGTGACCTTTTTTATTTCAAAGAAACTATAGTGTAACTGTTCTGTAACAATTGAAGGTTTCTCCTAGAACTGTCCAAACCATGAATTGTTTTAGGAACCCTTATTTTCAGTGTCTATGATGGGAAGTGTTGTAAATACAGTGATGCTTTGTCTTGGCAGCACATTCCTCTCTATTCTGTAATTGAACTCTTTGTTTTGTGCTTGCTTTCCCCATCATCTTCCTCTGGTCTCTGCCTTCAATCTTTTGTTGTCAGCCCCATCAGGGAGGGTTCTCAGTCTAAAAGCAAAGCAGTATGGCATGAATGTTGAGCTTTCCTGGGAAGACATGATTGAAGAGGAGAAGAAGGGCTTTTTATTGGGATATATTGTGTCTTACAAGCGTCCCAATGACGATCAAAATGAAGATGGAGACAAAAAAGATGCATTTCTTCAAGGTATGTTTAGTTTACCTTTTACTCTTTAAAACTGATTTCCATGCACAGAATGCATGGTATGTTATTATGAGGCATATGTTGGATGTATTGTTTCTGTTGTTTACACGGAATGTGTCATATTTTATCTATGTATTAGAGTCACTGATTGTAGGCCCCAGTGTTCGAACACATACGCTGTTGAATCTTCGTCCTGGTGACTATACATTTACAGTGAAGGCCTTTACATCTGCAGGAGAGGGTCCTGGATCTAATATCACTCTCTCAGTGGATCAGCAGGGTATGTTTGCAAAGTTTTTACCTTTTTGTTGTGCTCATTGTTTTACTGTGTACATTAGCCTACTATATAGAGTACAACTTTCTAATAAGAGGCATTTCATAGAAAATGAATCAGGGATGACCATGCCATGTATGACTGTGTAAAAATAACACTTCTTGTGTCTGCAGTTTACACATTGGTTTTCAGCATTCTTATAGCTTTGGGTACATTAGCCTGTGTCATTGCCATGATTGTCCTTTGCTGCAGCAAGAGGGAATGGTATGGAACCTTTTCTGGACTAATATTTTACATTTTGTTAGTCTAGAGGGAAAACTTCTTAATTGTGATCTTTTTAATAAAACCTGATTTTCCACTGCACTTTGCTACTATGGATAAATTCCAACAGGTTAAAGTGAAAACTGTATTCAGATACTACACCAGTACTCTCAGAAGAATGATTTACACAAATGAGCGCTCAGTGCTGTTCTTCAGTTCATAAAACAGATGTTGCTCTGTATTCTTAAAGGACTCGATGGACCAATCATGCAAACTAGGTTGGCTAAAAATGAACTGTGCAGCAGTTTCGAAACAGTACTGAAAAAATAAACAGTGTATCAGAAATTAAGACTCTATTACCAATACACACCTCAGGATCTCCCTTGTGTTTCTCATTTGCTGCATTTTGTGGAAATCACTGATAGTGATCAGAACTGTTTGTTTTGTTTATAAATCTAAGATAATCCACTTGCATAAGGAGGGAGAAGTCAAAGGAAAATAAGAGAAAAAACAGGATTAAAAAAAAAATTCTAAAAAACTTATAGAGAAAATGGGACTCCTAATAACAGCACAAGACCTGGTAGGCCACGAAAACTGTTACCATTGGATAAATAACACTTAAAGTACTTTGAGAGAAAGGAGAAAATCTTGCTAGACAAAAAATGGACAAAAATGTCCACATTTCAATATCAAAGGAGCTGCTGGTGTTGTCAGAACAATGGACTGGCCACTCCAGAGCCATTAGAATTTATGTAACCCTAAACATATGTGAACCAATGTGCAACCAGCTTCTAAGACTGAACTTTAGAGGTGTGGAAAAATATCTCTGCAGATTTCTTTGAAAAACTGAAAGTCTACTGAAAGGAATGGAAGCTGTAATAAAGGCAAAGGGTGAACACAGTATATAAATCAAATCAGTATTAGCCAAATTAGATGCCTTTGAATAACCAAAGTCCAAAATAAAGACCAAAAAGACCATTAAATCATTAAACATGGTTATTATAAACAGTTCCAGCTGTCTCTTGAGCATTTGGCAAAAGAGGTAGGATTAAAATTAGAACCATAAATTCTGTTGGTTCATGTTTGGGTCACTTCTTGTTATTAATGGGCAGCAGGTAAACACCTTTATAAAGCAAATGCTTTTTTATTAAACCCTGCAGTGAACTGTGTGACTGCTGCATGCTCATGATTATATGACAAAAAATATACACAAAAATGTGAAGTTATTGACCTGATAAGATCATTTTCAAAAGCTGTTGTTTTTATACTATCTTGGGTAAATAAATGTCAGAGTTAGTACAAATCCTGCTGTATCAGTGCAGCTCTACCTGCGTTACCCACTGAGAAATAAGCTGTTTTGACATAAGGCTGATTTGTCCTATACTGAGACATTTTGATATCATACTTAGTTGTCAGGGCTTCTCTGTAACTGTTTGTTAAATATATATTATCTGTACTTTTTCTGACAAAACCAGTAACATATTCAATGGCTGTCTTTGGAAATTAAATTGGTGTCTGAGTTTTGCACAATAATAAGTAATAATAATAAAGTAACAATCAAAGATTGTATCTAATGTGAAAATATGTGTATAGTCACACCCATACTGATGATAAACAGAAGGTAGCATAAAGATTAGCTTGATGTCATTTGCATAATAATAACTAGTGTCCGTTCTCTTTATTCATTATTAGTAACATATGTTTTTTTTTAACTTAACTATTACTTAAATTGTAAATTATCTAAATATACTTGATAAATTTTTGAGCTAATGCATTTGGATTTATGATTTGTTGTAGAGGTCTCACCTACATCATGGATAAGATTCTGCTTGCAGAAAGCGAGACGCTTATGGTGAAAAATCCAGAACCTTGTCCACAAGGTATGCTACAGGTGCAGAAAGCACAAGAAGAGGTTGGTCTTAAATCCACAGATCCACTGTGGATGAGATACTACAATGATGTTTGTGATTCTGTTTCTCCCCTCGCCATCAACCTTTCCTAAACAGAGGTCCCATCCCCAGGGATTCAGAATCCTACATACAACATTCCTCTGTCCCTTCCAGATGATGATAATCTAGTGTTAGGTTACATGCCTCAAATACAGAATGTCGACAACCAGTTCCAACCCTGTGATGTCAGACCTGCCCAAATGGACTCTGGGGGCTATCAGCCCCAGTCACAAGGATCTTCACAAACTACTGAAATACCTAATGAGACCATCTTACCACTCAATTCAGTCTCAGTCAGTTCTTCTGAGTATCTGCTTCACAGTGTTTGTAGGTAGTCCTTAGACCAGAAGTGTCCAGTCTTATCCAAAAAGGTCCAGTGTGCTTTCAAGTTTTTGCTCCAACAAAGCAGGAGCAACCATGATCAGTTGTTTGAAGACTGAGAGCAATTTATTAAAGCTGTAGAATCAGGTGTGCTCCTGCTTGATTGGAATGAAAACCTACAGCCACATCGGCCCTTTGTGGATAAAACAAAAAAACAACAAAAAAATGTACGTATTATGATGCACCTTTAATGTGAGCTTATTTTAATGTACCTTTGTATTTTTTGCATTGCATGACTACAGCATATGTTATTCTTGAGTTAAAACATCTCTTGCTTCAAATATTCAGAATAAATAATGTTTTATTTTAAAGTTGACCTGTCTGAATAATGTCTGAATTAAAGTTGACTTGTCTGATTTCACAACAATCAGAGCATACACCTTGTATCACCTTATTAAACTGTTAAACTACATCAGTTATTAAAATGTATTAAGAATTTTGCTTCTAATTTTTGTGTAAATTGTAATGTTTGGTTGATGTACAGCGTGACCAATCACAGTCCAGACGGGGGTGAGTGTTTTAAATTCTTGGTCTTTGAGCTGCTGGTTTCAATTGTTAGGGCTCCTGCAGCTGATATTGTGCAGATGAAGGATTGCTAAAAATCTGCAATTGCTCATGAGGCGTTTGTTTTGATTTCAGTGTTTTGTTGGGTTTTTTGTCCTTGTATGTTTTTTTAATCAGACTGTTTAAACATAGAGGTTATATTACTCAACCCCTCTCAAATTACACACATCAGCTCCTAATGAGACCAGCTTACAGGTATGTATGTTATAAGATAGGACCTTATAATTCAAAGCTGACGACTTTCAGTCAGACACGGCCACATTATAAACATGTTTCTATTATTCTGTAGACAGTTACATTTGAAAGCATTGCAACATGCAAATGTCATGTTGCAGGAAAATGTTGTTGGATGAAACTTTTTAAAGTGTGGAAATGGACAGGAGTGGAGGCTTCTAACTTATCTTACACAGTGTTCCCCTTTACCCCAAATGAAGCGGATCAGCCAAGTCATATTTAGTCTGAAGTGTGCAGCTATGAGGCTAATGTAGTTAACAAGTAATGGAAATCATTCTGGGTAACACAGACATTATTATATTAGCTCATGTAAATTAGGCCAAAAGTATGTGGGCATCCCTTCCAATGATTGAGTTCAGGTGTTTTAGCCTTACAGTGTTTAAGTGTCACACTCATTGCTAACAGGTACTGAAGTCATGCTGAACAGCTTGGTGACTTTAAATGTGGCACTGCTATAAAATGCTTCTTTGGCCACAAGTCAGTTTGTGAAATTTCTGGCCTGCTAGATCTGCCCCAGTTAACTGTAAGTGCTATTATTGTGGAATGGACAGTGTCCAGGAGCAACAAAAGCTCAGCCACTGCAGAATCCCAGGCTGCCTCTGGAAGCAACATCAGAACAAAACTGTTCGTTGACATCTTCAAGCCCACAGTGCGCACGTCAGCTGGAGTGGTGTGAGTCATGACCCCACTGAAGTGGAAAAGTGTTGGTCTGGAGTGATGAATCACACTTCACTGTCCGCCGGTCTGATGGATGAATGTGTATTTGGCGCTTGCCAGGAGAACATCACCTACCGGAATGTGTAGGTAGGTGCATAGTGATGGAATGATAATGGCCTGAGGCTGTTTTTCAGGGTTTGGGCTTGGCCCCTTATTTCCAGTGAAGTGTAATGTTACTGTTACAACATACAAAGATATTTCACACGCAGAGACAATGAACTATATGCTTCCAACTTTATGGCAGAAGGCCCTTTCCTGTTACAGCATGACTGTGTCTCTGTGCACAAAGCAAGATCTATAAAGACATGATTTTTTGAGTTTGTTGTGGAGGAACTTCAGTGACCTGCACAGAGCCCTGACCTCAATGCCACTGAACAGCTTTGGAATTTATTGGGACCTCGATTGTGAGCCAGGCCTTCACATCCAACATCAGTGCCCAACCTCATAAATATTCTTTTGAATGGACATAAGTTCCCACAGACACGTTCCAAAATTTTACGGAAAGCCTTCCCAGAAGAGCAGAGGCAGTTATACTCCATATTCATGCCCACGATTTTGGAATGGGATGTCCAACAAGCTCATGTAGGTGTGATAGTCAGGTCTACACATATTTTTGGCCATATACACTTCTGTGCAAAAAATTGGGCCAAGCCCAAAATAGCAAAACACTAAGCTTTTAGTGATATTAACAATAAATCATTAGCTGGTAAATTAGCAACAATTAAACAAACAAAGTAACTTGGTATGGGAAAACTTTTCCCTTTAATTTCTTAACATGTTGAAATGTTGTGGGTAAACTTGCAGACACGCTTTTAGAGAAAGAAGACTCAGTATTGTTCCACTCAACATTGAATGTGAGACCAAATATTCTCTATACGGTTTAAATCTGGACTCTGACCAGGCCAAAACCATTTGTGAAAACCATTAGTATTTCAGGCTTGGCCCATTTTTTTTTTGCAAGGGAATGTAGTATATATGTAGCTTCAGTGCAACACATAAAAAAAACAATCTTTATACACCAAACATGTCTTAGCTGGTCAACTACATTTGAGGTAAGAGGGAAAAGTTGATACATTTGGTTTTCCAGTTAAGCATTCCTTTATGGTGGTACAGCAAATCACCAGAAAGATGATTTGGCTTGAAAATTCTATTCTTTAAAATGTAAGGGAGCTTTAAAAGGATGAAAAATTATTCCAAGAAATTTATACTGTCTTATAATGATACGATTTTTAGAAGGCTAAAAGCACACTTGCAAGGGTTCAGAGGGATCCTAGTATTTGTCAGTGTCAATATTAAACCTTCAAAAACTGACTCACAAAAGGAAGCATTGTTAATAAAATATACATGAATTTTCCTGACTCATCTGACAGTCATTGAGACACTGAGACCACTGTATACCACTGAATGTGGTTTTGTGTTATTACTCACTGAAATGGAAGTGTTTGTTTTTGTTTTTAACCTGTGTGACTCTTAGAGTGTTTTCAAACCTAGTTTGCTGCTAAAGTCTGAATCACAATCAAAGCAGCAATAATAATAATCATAATAATACTAACAATAATAATAAATAAACTGCTTTTTGAATGAGGCAGCCAGTCAGGACAGTGATTATTTACAAATCAGTCTTAAAGGCAAAGTAACAACAGCCAGTTTTATTCTAAGAGATGAAGAGATGTTGGAAAAAGGTCATGTAAAAATGAATTTGGACTAATAGAACCACACAGTCTTCAGAGGACCTCAAGGAAATGTATTTAATACAAGAAAAATGTAGGATTTGGGCCCTTTAAAAGGCACCCAGGCTTATCACTTTTTCAATATAAAAATCACCATGTGCTAAAATTTAGTCTCATTACAAATACTGACATGTGAAAACAGAAATCTTTGACTGTACTGCCACAAAGTCGCCATGCTGCTCCATGAGCACCTGGAGTGCTGCATTGCGCTGCCATCTTGCCTGCCACTTGCTCCTTTTTTCGTTGCCTTGTCCTCGTCTTCCCCAGCCTCCATTGAGGTCTTCAATCTTCCGCTCGAGCTCTTGTATCTCAGCAGCAAGATGTGACTTCTGAGCACCAATGTGGCACCGATCAGAAGAAGAGTCGAATTAGGCCATAATTTCTGCACCATAAAGTTCTTTATGGAAGAACAAGGTAGAAAAAGCCACTGCAGAAACAACTGAAATGAAGGCAGATCACTTCTGGCCCTGTACTTTTTCTTAGTGGTAAGCACTAATCCAATGTAAGTGAACCCATACTCCCAACACAAAACAACACATAAAACACACACAACTCAAATTAAGGACAGCAACAGCAAACAACATGAATTTCCCTCTTACAGAAGGTGCGCACACTCCATGAGTCTCTTCGAATGGAAATCTGCAAAACCAAGCTTCTTTTGTTTATTTTTTTTCCTGTTACGATACGAGTCGCCCCAGAGTGTATGAAGCCTCTTGGTTTGGGGCTAGCTTTAGCCTCATGTATCATCCATCATTCGTTTCACTGTTTATTTTCTCACCTGCTAGTCAGTGCTTGGTAGACACATTTCCTCTCACATGACTGTAAAATCCTGCGGCAGAGGGTCAAGGCTCCCTGACAGCAAGGCTTCCGCCATCCATAAAGGAAAAACATTGTCACTGAAGGAGCTGAACATGCAGCTCTAGAGCCTGTAGTAATTTAGGGGTTGTAGTTCATATTTAGACTGTTGTAGTTCATAGGGTTAGACTTGCCCTGTACCGGCCCTGTGAACAGGACACCGGGTGGAAGTGTCATTAGGCGTCTCGCCCAGAGGAGGAGTTGGGGCAAAGTACCACACTGTACCGTAACTTGTGCTGACCAGGACATTCTGAGACCCCTGCTGTGGGTAGACTGCAACGGGGGCGATGCCTTCCAGCGCACTTAAAGGACTTTGTTTGAGCAATGTGGGTCACCAGGATGGCTGACCCTTAAAGGGAAGGGCTATGTGGCAGCTGCCACGGTGGTGCACCGCCCTTATGAGAAGTTTAGTTATGGTGATTTCCATTTGAAGTGGCCCATGGAGCGCGCACACATCCAGTAAAAGGAACAATTCATGTTGCTTGTTGTTTTTGGTCTTAGTTGGAGTTGTGCATGTATGTTTTGTGTTGGGGCTATTGGTTCAGTTTTATTGGTTAGTGCTTGCCATTAAGAAAACTGGGACTGACATTTGCCCCTGGTCTTTCTGAGTTGCCGTATCACTACGCAGGTGTTGACCGAGCTCACTCCGGCCCATCTAATTAAGAAAAAGTATAGGGCTGGGAGTGACCTGCCTTCATTTTAATCGTTTCTGCAGTGGCTTTTTCTACCGTGCTCTTCACTCTCCTTTTGATCGGCACCACAGTAAAATTGGATCTCCGTGGGGACACATTTTAGTGAAAATCATAAATGCAATTTGGCCAAAGCCAGATACTGATATCCAGATCTGGACACACGCATGTTAATGCAAGGTGTAAGCAGGCTTTGCTGGGCTTCTTCTACCCTTTTGCAGCTGTGTGGATTTGTGCCTCCTGCTCCTGCTTAAGGCTGTTACAGATCTCTGAAAAATAAGTAATTTTTAGTGAAATGTTTTTTTGAGAAGCCAATTTAATTCATTAGAAAGTAACTTCTTAAGTTTTTCTTAATTGCTACCCTAGAATAAAGTGCACTTTTACTTGCCTTTCTGCCTGATATATGATCAGGGTGTAACTGTCCTTGATTCTGTTTTCTGCAGATGATGGCAACTTCTCCGGACAGTGTAGGGAAATTGCAGAGAAACGCTTACAGGGAGTACTGGTTTTCATGTAAGCATCACAGTTACATGAGGGTAATGAAGTAGTTTTCCCAAAATCCACAGTGTACCATGGGATGTGAATTTGATAGTGGATGCTTTACGATTTTGCAAGAACTCTGACACAGTTCTGACGCTGTTGTACTGAAAGAACAGATATTCCTGTCACTGAGCTGAAAGGTATATATTTATCAGAATGTCAACAATGTTGCTAAATGTCACAGATAACTGTATTTTAAGACTTCGTTATGTAATTCCACTCCATTATGAATATCCACTGATGCATGGTACACTGTATAGGCCTTGGCCCACCTTTCTGGTATATACAGCCATTTTGTTTGTAGCCACATTCTGACTTGTGCCATCACTCACAGTGTTGATGATTTCAACTTGTCTATATAGCAATGATAGTTTATGTCTGTCTCTGTCTTTCCAAGTGGTGTTCCAACAATGTTGCGGAGCATCTAAAGAAAATGAGTTTCTGATCCACTTGGTCCAGGCTTATTGCCTGGGAAAATCACACAGATAAACAGTGGACAGCGCCAGCTCTGCCAATAAGTGGCCTAAGCAGCTGCTTAGGGCTCTGGAGCCACCAGAGGTAATAACTTCTGTTACAGTACTATTATGTTGTTTTGCAGGAGGTGGAGCACTTGCCCCTCTGCCCCATCCATCCATCATCTAAACCGCTTATCCTTCTGGGTCGCGGTGGGGCACCAGAGCCCATCCCAGCCATCATTGGGCGGAAGGCAGGATACACCCCGGACAGGCCGCCAGTCCATCGCAGGGCAGACGGACAGACACACACATTCACACACACACTCACACCTAGGGGCAATTTAGCACGTCCAATTGGCCTGACTGCATGTTTTTGGACTGTGGGAGGAAACCAGAGTACCTGGAGGAAACCCACGCGGACACGGGGAGAACATGCAAACTCCACACAGAAACGACCCTGGTCACCCGGCCGGGAATTGAACCCAAGCCCTTGAACCCAAGCTACCCACTGCGCCACCATGCCGCCCGCCCCTCTGCCCCTTGTTTACTAATCATTTAATGCAAAAATGGTGCTAAAATGGTACTGATGAAATTTAAAAGAATTCATCATGAATGATTTCTGCATGTTTAACTTCCCCTGTCTTTGACAGACCACTCTCAAGCCCTGCCTCGTATTCTCGTCCCTCCAATCACTGCTTAGCAACTGTTTCTATCTGCCATTTGCTCAGTCAAGTCTTTAGTTCAGCAAACATGCCAGATTTAAAACATTAAACTCCACGTTAAACAGATATGGTGATAAGATGTGCCCGATAGCCTGAAGGATGTTGTGTTCCACCCATTTTCAGAAACAAAACATCTTATTTGGATTCATTTGTGTGGTAAAGATCACTATCAGTTGAACACACTTAACATGCACCAGTGAGGTAAATTGTGTTTCCATAGCACTTCATCATATTTTGCTGCCCTTTTTTTTAATGGACAAAAAGCAAGTTTTCCTCAGAGACTTTACTGTTCACAACACTTAATTCTTCGTTGGAAGCAGGAAATGAAGCAGGAAATGGCCCTTTGTTTGCAGTTTTAAAGTTTCTTGAGTACTTGAGTGCACACCTGATCAAATGAACCATAGTCTGTAGCCTAAATGTAGTGTAGTGAGTACCATGCTAAGAGAAGAGAAAGGTATGTTAAAAATATTAAAAATCAAAACTATAAATTAACAAACATGAAGTACACATTGCTCTTGTATGCTTGTTTATTATCTGGAGGAAATGCATTTTTGTTAACATGTTCATCTGCAGTCATCTATCATCAGTCCAAAATAAAACAGGCTACACCCAGTAGATTTATGGTATGACACTATTACATTATTGCTTTAGCTTCCAGAGAAGAAACGGCAGGGAAAGATTCCATATGTCAAGTTGTGAGCTGCCAAACAGAGAGAAATAGAAATGGAGAGAGAAATAGAGGACTGCATCCAGTCCTTACAGGAAAAGGAAAAAGATGGCCTTACACCACCATCTATGGAGAACATTCACCCTGTTCTGATTGATGTAGATGTAGCACAAGAGCACTTAGAAGATGCAGGTGAAGCTGTAGTAGATCCCATACTACTGAATGATTTTAATCCACCAGTGTCCTCAACACCAGTGAGAGATCAAAGAAGGAATACATCTTCAGCAGAACTGTAAACTGAAAAAGCAGATCTTAGATATGAGGAAACAGCCAGCAGAGATGAAAAACTACATGATAAATTCAGAAAGCATGAGAAGAGTAGGCCTAAGTGCAAAATTCAAGCAAAGGGGGAGTAAGAAACTGTCAGCAGAGGGAAAGGAAAGCTTTCTGTCAACTTTCTGTCCAGAGATGAAAACGGTCATCTTTTAGCCAGGGAGAAAGACACCATCACCAAAAATAAACAGAAAAAGCAAAGAACTCTCAGAAAGACCCTCAGTGAGCTCCATACACAGTTTCAAACAGGTAGAACAGCATCTCTCCATGTCATACAGACAATTTGCCAGAAGATGGCCTTTTTATATCACAGAGCTGAGGACCAGAGATAGACATACATGTGCATGTGTGGAACATAAGAATGTCCAGCTATTGGTTAACAAACCCATGAAGAGAGGGCTGTTGAAGACAACCAGCCTGTCAAGTTTGATTGTATGTGACTCTAAAAACAAAACATGCATGGATGTGTATGTCTAAAGTGCTGCTTCGATGAAGGTGAATTTCCTGAGACAAACTACTGAGGTTTCTTGAGAACAATAGAAACAGGTCACTTCAACGAATGGAGAAAAATCCTTTGCAAATGTTTTAGAACACATACACAGGAACAATCCAGGACTTAAAAGAGCTGTGCCACAAAAAGCTAGATGCTTTATCCACAAACCAATTCATCTGGATCTATCAAACAGAACAGTTTTGTGATCTCACTAAATCTGAAGCTGTTCTTCACACTGATTTTTTGGAAACCTATGTCTGCAAAATGAGTACAGAAGCTTATCATTTTGGAGACAGCCAAAAGCAGGCCACAATACACACTGCTGTCCCCTACACAGCCCAAAGCCCCAAATCACATGCAACACTGTCAGACAGTCTCGCCCATGATGAGCAAGCAGTGTGGGTACACCTGGAGCCCATAGTGAACGAGCTTAGGGCATCCTGCCCTACGGCAGGTTTTGTCTTCACAAGCTGCACAAATCAGCAGGGAGGTGTCATGCTTCTGCAAGCATGAAGAAATGAAGATATGCCTTTGTTACTAGCCAGTAAAAGTAGACCTGAGAGACACCATGTGCCACACTGAGGACCCGTCAAGCACTCCTGAGCCACCAAGGGAACAAGGTAGTCTTCAAGACTTGAGTGGCAAGTTTGTGACTGTAACCTATGATGAGCTTCCATGTATAGGCCAGGTCATTGAGGTTGTGGGAGAGGAAGTCCAGGTTAGCTCCATGCAGCAGTCGTGTGAAAAGAACAGTTGTGTGGTGTGGCCACAAACTCCAGATGTCATTTTCTACTATAAGAAAGAACATAAGTTCATGCTATCATCTCAGAACCTGAGCCAACAACCTCATGCTACTCTAAGTTGAGCAGCCAAGACTGGGCAAATAAATGTTTGTGATGAGATTTTTTTTAGAATTTTAACAATATGAGATCTTCCTGTCATTTGGAGCGACCACTCATTATGTGGTGCGACCAATAATAACTGTACTAAATTTATAAAAACTCAAAAGTAATGCAAATACTTTGTTTCTAAACACTTTATATTACTGAGAACTTGTAAAAAATGTTATGTTAAGGAAATAAAATAATTTTTCAGATCAATCACGGTTGCAACACTTGACACTCTTAAAGGCCACGGTCAATTCATCTAGATGAAAAAAAACACTGAAATCACTTAGTGTAAAATTTAAAGATGAATTTATCTGTATACGGCATTCATAATGTTTGAACAAAGCAACAAATACTCTTAATATTTGTATTTTAAAATTGGCCCGTTGAAAATCGTTATACGTCATTGACCCATAGATGGATGCATAGAGAGGATATAGATACAGATAGACACACATAGACAAATACAGAGAAAAACAGATGGATAGAAAAAGAGATGGAAAGAAATGGAGAGAGAGAAAAACAGAAGGATGGAGAGAAAAACAGAGAGGAAAATAGATAGTAAAATAGATAATGAATGGATGGATGGATTGAAAACAGAAGGTGAATAGATAGACGGAGATACACTGAAAAAAAAGTGTATATCGATTCCACACAAATGAAATGTTATATCAACTTCGTCAGTTAATTAAGCATTACCACATCCTAATTATGTTGATAGAGTATTCCGACAAAAAAGGACAGATTCACAGAGAGAGAAAAACGGATAGATAGATGAAAATAAACTGTATTGCATGTTGTCAGTATAATCCCAAATATAGATCAGTAGACAGACAGATAGATGGACAAGAGAACAGATACGTGGATGGAAGAACGGCTTGATTGGCAGACAGCTAAACAGACACGTAAACTAAAAAAACAGCTGGACAGACAAAAAACACATACTGCCGCACAAACAAATTGGTACGTATAAAACGTCTTAACATGAAGAACCTCTAATATATTACCAGTATTGCGACATCAGAACACAAACATTTCTTGTATCGCCGTTAAAAAAAAAAAACTCAAAACTGAGTACAGAACCTACGGAGAAGGTCTCCATCAGAAACACACCCTTTACCCTGACAGTGATTACTCCCCCTAAACAAAAGCCACATCCTCCTGACACACAACAACACAAGCAACGTTTCCACATGACTAAACTAACAACAAACAACAGTAAACAACACAGTAAGTCCCTTTGTTGGAGGGCGCGCGTATACCATGAGCCTTTGCGCGTGGTCATCTGCATAGCCACTGCGAGCGTCTCTTTGGCGCCTGCCCCAGCCAATAGCAGGTCGCTACAGTATATTACTATTTTGAATAGGAACACAGTGGTGTAGGGTGAGAGCAATAAAAACTACGGTAATTTCACAAACGGAATGTCCAGTGTAACCACAAGAATCAGAGCCTGCTGAGTGGAAAAGTGAACCTTGCCTGTTTTAAAATAATATTGGGATGTGGTGGGCAATCAAGCAGGATTGTGTTACTGTTTGTTTTTCCATGGAAGAACGCCTCCTCCTTCTGCTGTGTCATTCCCAGCTCTCCGTGTTCCGTTCAGTGCTTAAAGAAAACACAAGTCTTACTCAAGTAAAGAGAGAGAGAGAGAGAATTAGGTATATTGTAAGGGGATTATTGTCGTACATTATCAGTATATTACTATTTTGAATAAGAACACCATAGTGTAGGGTGAGAGAACTATAAACTACAGTAATTTAACAAACTGAATGTCCAGTGAAACATCAACCCACAAAATCAGAGCCTGTTGAGTGCAAAAGTGAAACTTGCCTGTTTTAATACCTCATGTTAAGATGTGTTGACCAATCAAGCAGGTTGCGTTACTGTGTCTTTTTCCGTGGAAGAACGCCTCTTCCAGTACGAACCTCCTCCTGCTGTGTCACTCCCAGCTCTCCGTGTGAACACACTCTTCTCACCCGAACACCAGGAAGGTCTGTACCGCACGAATCTCTTCGTTTTAAACTTTGGTAAGAGAAAGCGAAGTTTGTTTCAGCCTGCGATGCTCACGTCAGCTCACTAAAGAGGAGAATCGGGGCGGTAAGGTCAGCATACTTTGCTCTGAACTTCATTTTTGAACTTGGTTGATTTTAGTTATTTGCAGGTTTCTCTAAAACAAAGTATGTGAAACTGAACCTAACATCACCAGATTACTGTTGAGGGGAAAATGGATTAACAAACTGTCGAACGTTTTTTAGTCAAGTAGTCCATATCTCCTAGTTATTAATGAACGATTAAATAACGATTTCCTGTAATATTTTAATCAGAGAGAAAGTAAGTCTGTTCTTTCCCACCTCCTTTTAAAAGCCAGAGGTGAGCTGTAAGTTATGGTAAACACTTCTGAACAACTCCTGCTTATAATAAGCCAACAGTAAAGAGTTTTAATCGTTTACTAGATAACTACAGCTTAAGTGATTAGTTAGAAATCGATGGTGATTGTACACAGCCTGCTCTCCTGTACAGCAGTGAGAGAGCTAGTTGGTGCTCGTCTAGAAACAGACTAGACAGAAGGTGATTCAGTTTAGTAAGATAGGAGCAGTATTTATTTATTTTTAAGTCTTGCTCATTAAAGCCCCTTGTGGTTTTCCAGCAGATCACATCATTTCCCATGCAGGCGTAGATCCGTGTGAATCGTTCTGTTCCTGTGTCCCATCATGGCCTCTGCAGATTTCTGGCCTCTGTGCACATTACTGTTTTTGGTAGTAGTGCAGGGAAAACAGTATGGTAAGTTCACTAACAGCATCCAGATGCAGACTTTATCCCCTTTAGAATTAGAGGCACTAGGGACGGGCAATACCACAGATTTTCTGTTGAGTCTGATAGTATCAAGGCTAATATTCTGATACTGGTACCACTAAAAGAATTCTTGTGCACATAACATAGATATTCTTTGTGAAACGTGGACTAGTAATTGATTCCCATGTGGAAACATGAGGATTGAAAGAATCAATACTGAAGTAGCGATCGGCCCAACTCTGATTGGCAAAATAGGCAGTTCTATATAAAAAATCTCGTATAAAAATTAAAAGATAAAGCTGATAAACACCAAAAGAATGTTTTCATTACCTTTTTTCATTACCATTTGCTTAAATAGATTGAGCTGATTTGAAAGTCTAACTGGAAATTCTTTGTGATTTTCACAGTGAAAGTCAGTAAATGTGGACATCAGAAAAGCGTTTGCATGTGCATTAAGTAAACTGACTGTTTAAAGGAGTGAAGTAACTCCATTATCGAGCATTAACTCTGTCTCATGACTGTCTGTGTCTGTGTGGGGAGCTGAGGGAGAGGCCGGAAAGACAAGTATTTCTTGTGCAACATATTTATTTTCTACAATAATTCACTTTTTTAGCATCATCATATCAGTATTTTTGAGTAGAAATCTGAGGATAAGAAGTATGAATGCTTCACTATATATAATATATATATATATATATATATATATATATATATATTAATCTGGGTTTGACAATAAGGTCTGATTCAGTATCCTCTTCACAGCGCTCCCACTACCTGTCCCTGAGATAGTGAGAGTATATTCAGATGCAAGTGACACGCGTGGTTTCGGTGTTTGGAAGATGAATCTTGAATGGAGGGATAATTTCACCAATGGCAACAAACCAGAGCCAGTCACTTACGACGTGGAGATCTTCTATCATGAGCAGATGCGACTTGTACATAATGTAAGTGGCAGATTTTCTTTGTCCGGACAGAGCCTTGTATCTCTGTTTTTGTCCTTTTTAAGAGTTTGAAAAACCCAGCTATCATTTACATTGTGTGTAATGACTAAATGACAAACAGAAACATGATCGAAATTACATAAGATAAAGTCTTATAACATTACTTCTATTAACATTTAAGGATATTTATACTTGTTGTAAATTTACCATTTTGGACAGTGAGGATTAACTTTTTCCATGTAATGCCTGAATTAGGAGACATTAAAAGACCCAATGGGCACTCATCAGTGGAGCTGGACTTCACCCTTTCCTCTCCAGTGTACCTCACATTCAGTCAGACTGCGCACCAGACACCAGAGTGACACCAGTGATTGGACACCTTTATACATTTTAAAAGGTGCATGTTCGTTGTTGAAAAATTCATAAAAAACAAAATAATTATTAGGGATGCGTCAGTTTTTCATGTACATATCTTCTGTTGCCAACACATTTAAAAAGTAGAAATTGAGACGAAATAAAGTGCAGATATTTCGGCACAGTAACACAGCATAAGCTAAGCCTTCTGTTCAGCTGAAGTACAAGAAATACATTATCATATATGGGCAGCGTAATGGCAAAAAGAGTACATTATGATAGTTAAGGACATTTTCATGATACACAATATGTATCACGGTATTTTGACACACAGACGCAATGTACTGGTGTTTCAACTTTTAAAAACAGCATTTAAAAGCTCTGGTTACAATGATTTTTATTCAGCATTTTGAATCCAATTAAACAGAGTAATTATGCTCTCTTTGTAATGAAGCATGCAGTTGTTCGGTGTTCAAGTATGGACAATGACTGCAATATGCTCAGCAAGGCATGTTATTTGTCACGATCATCACGCATCTCTAATAACTGTGTTACCTAGTGATCAGATTTAAAAACAGATTAAGCTAAACTAAAGAGAATGAAGAATGCCTGCCAACACTGTGGCTTCATTGTAAAACTACTGCAGTCTGCAGTTTTGTTGTTGGAACTGTATGTAAATAAATGCAACAGTGTAATGGAGCTTTTTACTTTTCACCCTGCAGGAAAAGACACGGATGAGTTTCCTGAGAGTAACGTGTATCCTAAAGATTACTTCGCTCGGGTTGGTGAAGATATTGTATTCTGCTGTATATTAAAGACAGAGAGCTTTGCGGGATTCAATTCTTCTAGTTTTACAATCCAGATCAGCAACAGGACATACATCACAGAGCCTGTTCCCTGTGATGACGTCTCTGCCGCAGAAGGTTCTGATATGCTTTGTGATGGTACAGGTGCCACAATCTTCACTGGCTGTAAGTATAAGCAAACACTGTTAGATTAATTTCACTTACAGCTTTCCTCTCAACAGCGAACCCCTTTTGCACACGTCCGTAGCACCATGTTATATCTCAAGCTTTGGCTGTTGTGACTTATTCTTTGATCTCTGTAGCCCATTGTTGTTGTTGATAAAAGCTTGTGGCTCATCACAACATGCCAATTGGTCCAGCTAAAACAATGGTTCTTAGTGTCAGTGTGATTCAGTGCCAAACTGAATCTGTGAAGCAAAACCAAATGAAAGCTAGCTTGATTTGCATATCATTTGAATATGATTTTATTGACAGCTTACAGGAACAGTTGTACATATAATTATTGTCTCTGCTGTTTTACACATCCAGCATTTCCCAGCATAATATTGAGTTGCTGCACCTGGAAATGCACTTTGAAATGTAATAGTGCTGGTGGAGTTTTCACATGTTGTTTCTTGATCACACACCAGAAAACCTTAGGAAAAGTGAAGCTAACCAGAATTGCTGTACTGCTCCAGCATGCACATGCACAGATAGGCTCCAGGGAGGGCTTCAGCTCTAGCCCCTTTGCTCTCAGGCTGTACAAGTGCCCTCTTTGTCAGCATGTGTAATTATGTTTTATATGGCTATTCTGTAAAATCCATTTCAGCATGGCTCAGTTCATACCTGCCCCAGAGTAGAGTTTATGGGTCAGTTTGGGTTTTTTGAGCCCCACAGGTCTTGGGACATTTTTTTAATTTTATTTTTATAAACTGCAAACCAAATTACAATATAGACATTTAACCAAGCCAGTCATTTTGAATAGGACAAAAATGAATGATGTGATAATTCTTTGCAAACATAGAACATCAAAAATACATAAATATTAAGGTTGAGCTAGAAATGTTTTTAGTGCAAAACAGTGTAAAATGTTTCTCTTTTTGACTATATGGAATTCCTCCTTCATGGATAAATGGTTAGAAACAGAAAATTTTCACAATTTTCTTTTGCATTTATTATGTTGTGTGATTATGCACAAAAATTGCTAGGCTACGGTGATTATTGTTGTGTTTGCTTGTATTTTAAATGATTGCGCTGGCTAAATCCTCTTGTTGACCACAAAAGCTTTTATGGTCACTTGTGTGAGCCATGCGTTGGAAAAGGATAGGAATTCCTGGCATAGTGGATAACAATACAGCTGTGTAATCTGGATATGGGGGATAAAATCCCTGCTTAAGTGGTAACGTTAATATTTTTGGCTGCCATAAGAAAAAAAATCTTATCACTGTGTTTACTCTGAAATATGATTAGATGGCCTCTCTTCATAAGAGTATTTGCAATGTGCCATAAAATAGATAAAGGTGCATTGTAATTCATGTTCAAGTTTTTTTATTTCTTTTGGGCCCCAGCTTCCCAAAATCTCTATGCACTGTACATATGAGCACAAGTGCACTACGAAATGCAATGTGGGGCCACAACGGACCTGAAATTAACATTTGCTTTACTAAGGTGGCAACTTATCACACAAACTGTGCATAGCCCTCTAACTGCTGATGTGACTGACCGCTGCAGATGCCCCCGATGACCAGAATCTTACATGTGAGACGAGAGATCTCAATTCTGTGGAATGTCACTGGATCCCTGGGAAAACCAGCATATCACTCCTGTTTAAAGTACATTACACAGTCAATAAAAGGTACCCAGCGCTCTTCTAAGACCACCCACTCCACTATTTATCTTATTAAATCTGAATGATTGCTGTTTGTTATATTTGATGTCTTATTCCATATTTTACGGTATTTATGCCTTGAATCTAACCTGCTGCCCTCCTTTGCACCTTTGTCACTTAGGAATTGCTCAGCTCATATGTGTGTACTGGATGAGAGCATAGATAAGGGGGTAATGAATTGGACACTAAATGCCACAAACGTCCTCGGCACAAAGATAATCAGTGATGTAGCTGATCCAAAACACAGGGGTAAAGTATTTCTCAAACACAGTTTATACCAATTATATTTGCAGTGGTCTAAGATATTCAACAACGTGAATAATCAAAACATGTTGTGGCTTTTCTGTAGTACGACTCAAAGCACCCACGCTTACAAGTGCAGTTTTAGTTCATGCAAGGAATGCCACACTTGAATGGCAATGGGGTGAAATGCCAAAATTCAATTCCTTCCCAATGATTTGCCAAGTGGAGGTGGATGGACACACTGTTCAGGTGGGTGTTTACTTTCAGGTGAAGGGCTATTAATTAACTTATTTTTGTGTTATGAAGTAATGATCAGATATCAGGCATATTCTTAGTTAGATGATTATTTTAGCAATAGATCAATGTTCATGTTGTTATCATGACAGCTGTAATGTCATTATACGTTTTTAAGTGATTCTGCACATTTCTCATAAAGGAAACATTTAGTGGAACTGGACTCAAGTCACTGGTCTTGGCAGACCTGCAGCCCTTTACAGGATACTCAGCTCGTGTGCGGTGTGGCTCTCGTGAACATTTTTATAAGTGGGGTGACTGGAGTAACCTCATCACCTTCTCTACCAAAGAAGACAGTAAGCATGGAAAACACACATTCACAGTTTGTGCCTATAAATGCAGTATAAAGGTTTTGATCCTAATATCACCTACTTGATTTTATTGATATGTCATAAAGAGCAGTTCTCCTGTTTATTGTTTTAGTGACATTTTATTGTTTTAATTGTTGTTTAAGGCAAAAGCAAAATAATAATAATAATGATAATAATAATGATAATTACATTATATGAATATGATCTCTATATTCATGCCTAAAAATAATCATTCACATTTACAACATGTAAAGAGCTCAAAGGGAAATTTCCACCAATTATCTATATTTTTTGTATAATTCAGTCATTGAGATGTCATTCAGAGTGGTTTGATGTGAAATGGTTCTCCACAGAGAAGCTCACTGATTTAGACTTTTTTACAGTGATGATGGTAAGAACCAGGCATTGCAGTGTCTATACTGCAAATGTAGCAATTTTATTCACTATTCAGAACCACTAGTGAAACCATGCGTTTTCTGAGTTTTCAAATGTGAATTTGACGTAGTAAAACGGTGGCAAATCTGAAAATAAGATTTATTTAGGTTCTGTTCAGAATTACAAGCTCCTACAATGTATCTTTCAGACAAGAATAGTTTAAAACTAAAGTTTTAAGCTAAAACTTTACATTAAAAGGATCGTACAACAATCTCAGTCTTTTAGACATCAGGCAGCAAATTCAAAATATTTAATGCAATACGTTTTTATAAGGTAGCACCCTTGGTTGGCACCCTTGGTTGCAACCAACTCCTAAGACTGAACCTGAAGGTGTAGAAAAACATCTTTGCAGGTTCTTTGAAAAAACTGAAAGCAAATCACTCAAAACAAATGGAGGCTGTGATAAAGGCAAAGGGTGGATGCACTAAAAATAAAAAAAAAATGACATTTGTATTTAATTGTTGAAGTTTATGTTTCAAAAATATGTGTTAAATATGTTTTCTGCTTTTTTCCTAATGCTGAAAAAAACACATAACTGTTCGACTGGAAATGAAATAAATAAAGAGTGATCTCTGGTTCTGAACTGTGTATGTACTTGAGGAAGCTCAGTGTTCACAGTTTCCGTCTATTACCTAGTTTGGCTAAGCAGTACTGGCTAATAAAATTACTGGTGGTGGAACTGAACAAATCCGTGCAATGACTGGAACCAAAGTTGTGCTCTTCTGTGTTTTCCTAACTAAGATAAAAATAGTTTTTAAACTGAAAAAACATCTTATGTTCTAACATTATGTAGTATTTTCATTGGCAAAAGAGATTTATCTGCTGAGATAAATATTTTTGAACAGGTTTCAAGAATGCCTAAGATTCTAGCACAATACTGTGTTTGCATGTATACTATGTGTGTGTGTGTGTGTAATAATAGTAAATATAAATTAAATATATGTGATTTTTTTTTCACAAACCATATCATATTTTTTTTCTCCTCAGTTCCAGAAGCTGTGGATGTGTGGATGCAAGTTCTTAATGGACACACTTATGCTGTATGGAAGGTTAGTGTTTTTTCCCTACATTAGTCTTTTAACTCTTATAACAATGTCAATTAAATCAACATCCATCAACAGCCTGCAATTTCATTTTAACTGCTCCACAGAGTTTAACTGCGCATCAGAGTCATGGGATTATTACAGGCTATGAGCTGCTTTTAGGAAGCGCCACAGACGTGACCAAAGAGCACATCAGCAAAGCCACAAATGACCACTGTCTCAAACTCAGCCCCAGGAGAGCAGAAGGAGATTATTTTATCTCCATTTCTGCCAAGAACTCTGTTGGTGTCTCTCCTCCCTCCAAAATCACCATCTCCAACCTACAGTCAGGTACAAATTCAGATTTAGACACATTACACTCTTGCTTTGATTGTATGGAATGGGATGACCACAAGTATAACATTTAATTTACTATCTCATTTACTTTGCAGATGGTGGTATTATCACTGATACCATCAGAGGACACAACGGTAGTTTTAGTATGTCTTGGGATCCAAGCCCCATTTCCAGCTGCGGCTATGTGGTGGACTGGTTTCCAACATACAATACAGAGCAGTGTGCTGTAAAATGGATGAAGATCCCCTCTGATTTCTCAAATGCCACAATTTACTCAGGTCAGTACTCAGGAAGAAGTTAGCTGCCACAACAGAATTGGCAGTTATCACTCTCTCTCAAGCATATTAAGCAGTCTATTGACAAAAAATGTCAGAAATTGAAGACTGGGTAAAAAAATTCAAAAATATTAAGAACTGCAGTTGTTTTAAAAAATAGTACAGAATAAAAATCCAAGAGAAAATGTTTTGTTTTTATTATCAAAATGGCAATAATGTCTTCACTGAAGGAAACAGTCTTTGCTTTCATGTAATGCATACAAACAGAACTGAAGTGTGTTCTCCATAGAGGATATGTACTTATTTTCTCTTACACAAAACATGTAATTTGACCTGGGATACCCACACATATGACTGTAAAGTACAGCATTTAGAACATACAGTAGTCATGCTCAAGTTTATATTATTTTGTGCAGTTAACAATTGCAATGTATACCACAACTGGAGTACAAACTTAATGGTAACTATACCAGAAATACCAGCTAGTTTGATTTATACATAATTTATACATTTGTGTCTTCATGCTGAAAATTCACATTGTCATTTCTGGCCTCTGCACATGTTTTATTTCATATCCTGCTTGTTCCATGTTACAACTACAGATTTTGAAAATGGGGTAAAGTACACTCTCTCAGTCTATGCGTGCACTTCAGGAGCCCCACAGCTACTGCAGAGAAGAGAAGGCTATGTGAAAGAGCTAGGTAAGCAGCCAATATTACCTTCTATTTTAACCTTGACAAAAAACCTTGACAGGACACAATGCTTCCTGTTTTTGTCAGTGTGGCAGCCTTTGTTAGACAGTACGTGTTGATTAAAGAGGAAGCAAAGGAAGCTGTTCGGATTTGTATAATTTTGCACGAGAGGCTGTTTGAATCTATTATTTGTAAATCCATAATAATATGTCCCGAGTGTTGGGTATACAAACTAATTTATGCCGTAAAACTGGACTTCTTGTTGTTTATCAGGACTGTGGATAGGTTTCCAAAACTACTATGAGCATATTATACAATCTTAAAAATTGTCAAAAAAAGTTACTTGGAGCAACTCCATAAAAGAACCACTTTTGGTTCCTAAAAGAACCTTTCAGTAGATGTTTCTGATAATGTGATGTGCAAATGTGAGCACAAGTTCGAAAGAAACTACACATAATGTGATTCCTTTGTCAGCCCCATTAGGCACAGTTCGCAACCTAACAGCAGAGCAGCATGGCATGGATGTTAAGCTTTCCTGGAAAGACATGCATGAAGAGGAGATGAAAGGCTTTTTATTGGGATATATTGTGTCCTACAAGCGTTCCAGTGGAGATCAAAATGAAGATGTAGATGAGAATTCCAGTGAAGACAAAAAAGATGTCTTTATTCCAAGTACGTTTAGTTTACCTTCTTCGTTTCACTAAAACAGGTTTTCTGTGTGCAGAATGCGTTTTACATTATTATGAGGCATACGTTGGATGTATTGTTTCTGTTGTTTACAAAGAATGTGCCATATTTTATCTCAGTATTAGAGCCACGAATTCATGACCCCACTGTTCGAACGCATACGCTGCCAAATCTTCGTCCTGGTTACTATACATTTGAGATCAAGGCCTTCACATCTGCAGGAGAGGGTCCTGGATCTGTTGTTAGTCTCTCTGTGGATTATCAGGGTATGTTTGCAAAGTTTTTACCTTCCTGCTGTGCCCAATACATTGGCCTACTACATATAGTACAACTTTCTAATAAGAAGCATTTCATGGAACATGAATCAGGGATGACCATGCCATGTATGACTGTGTAAAAATAACACTTCTTGTGTCTGCAGCTTACATACTGATTCTCAGCATTCTCATAGCTTTGGGTACATTAGCCTGCGTCATTGCCATCATCGTCCTTTGCTGCAGCAAGAGGGAATGGTATGGAACCTTTTCTGGACTAATATTTTACATTTTGTTAGTCTAGAGAGAAAACTTCATTTTCGACTGCACTTGAATGACATTTACTAATATGGATAAATTCCAACAGGTTACAGTCAAAACTGTATTCAGATACTCCTAAACCGGTGCTTTCAGGAGACTGGCTTACACAGGTGAGTGCTCAGTGCTGTTCTTCAATTCATAAAGCAGATACTGTGTTTTTATGAGTATCTTGTTGCTCTGTATTCCTAAAGGAATCGAATCACTAATACAAACCTCAGACTCCCACCTTTGCTGTTTTTTATGGAAATCACTGACAATGATCAGACCTGTGTATCTGGGCACGCTGTCTATGTTTGTGTTGTTATAGCTCAGTTACACTGCCTGATCAGATCATGATTTTGGATATGCTTCTTTGCAGCCTTTTGTTCTGAAACATCATTTGTACAGTACTGTGCAAACATCAGAGACCACCTTTCATTTATTTAATTTCCAGTCAAGTACAAGTTATTTATTTGTCAGAAGATGGGATGTAAGGTGGAGGCGAGATTGGATACAAGATAACGTACTTGAGTAAGGAAGGGTGAAGTCAAAAGAAAAAAAATCAAAAACTGGTATTAAAAAACTATTAAAAGACATAGAGAAAATGGGACTCCTAACAACTGTGCAAGACCACCACAACCACCAAAACTCTCACCATCAGATAAACAGTACTTAAAGCTTTCATCTTTGAGAGAGGGGAGAAAATCCAGCTCTACTCTTGCTTCAGATCTGAAAAAAATCCATAGGAGTTTCTGTCCATCCTTCCACTGTGAGAAGACAACTCCATGCCAAGGGGTCTGAAAGCATGTGTAGCTGTCAAGAAGACATTACAGAGAAAAAGACAGACAAAACAGAAGAAAATTTGAAAATCAAATGAACCTGCTGGTCTTAGAACAATGGACTGGCCACTCCAGAGCCATTAGAATCCATGTAATCTCAAATACATGCAAACTTAAATGCAACCAACTTCTAAGACTGAACTTTGGAGATATATATTTTTGGAGAAATATCCCTGCAGATTTCTTTGAAAAAGCTGAAAATGTTCAGTTCTCTAGAAAAGTAAGCTGTAATAAAAGCAATGAGTGACACACTAAATACAGAAACATTTGATATTATTTAGTTGTTGAGACTTCTGTGCATTTTCCTGTTATTTTTTTTCTTTCATCAAACTATATTTTGATAACAATCTATACTTAATGGCTGTTTTGACTGGAAATTCAAATGGTATCTGAGTTTTGCACTCTCTTTTGCACAAAGTACTGTATTTTTTGGAGCCAAACCAATCTGTATAATATGTTATTTGAGCTCTGTAGAATCAGGACATTTTAACACAGTAATTTTTTGTGCTAATGGACTTGGATTTATGATTTGTTGTAGGGATTTCACCAGTGCCACGTCATGGATAAGATACTGCTTGCAGAAAGTGAGGTGCTCATGGTGAAAAATCCAGAACCTTGTCTACAGGTTGTTCCACAGTTACAGAAAGCACAAGAAGAGGTTGATCTGAAATCCAAAGATCCACTGTGGATGAGATACTGCAATGATGTTTGTGATCCTCAGACCGTTTCTCCCCTCACCATTGACCTTTCCTACACAGAGGTCCCATCCCCAGGGATTCAGAATCCTACATACAACATTCCTCTGTCCCTTCCAGATGATGATAATCTAGTGTTAGGTTACATGCCTCAAATACAGAATGTCGACAACCAGCTCCAACCCTGTGATGTCAGACCTGCCCAAATGGACTCTGGGGGCTATCAGCCCCAGTCACAAGGATCTTCACAAACTACTGAAATACCTAATGAGACCATCTTACCACTCAGTTCAGCCTCAGTCAGTTCTTCTGAGTATCTGCTTCACAGTGCTTGTAGGTAGTCCTTAGATAAGAAGTGTCCAGTCTTATTCAAAAAGGTCCAATGTGCTTTCAAGTTTTTGTTCCAACAAAGCAGGAGCAACCATTGTCAGTTGTTTGAAGACTGAGAGCAATTTATTATACCAGTAGAATCAGGTGAGCTCCTGCTTGATTGGAATGAAAACCTACAGCCTTTGTGGATACAACTGGACACCCCTGCTTTAAATACAACATACAGCGGCATTTAGTAGCACTGTTTAAACTTTGACAAAAAACAACAAGAAATGTATGTATTATGATGCACCTGTAATGTGAGTTTATTTGAATGTACCTTTGTACCTTTTTTTGTATTGTTTGACTACAGTGTATGTTATTCTTAAGTTAAAACATCTCTTGCTTCAAATATTCAGAATAAATAATGTTTTATTTTTAAAGTTGACTTGTCTGAATATTGTGTGTGTTTAGTTACTGGCATTTGCATGAATATTAATATCACAACAATCTATCAGAGCACACACCTTACATCAGCTTACTAACTATTAAACTACATCAACTATTAAACTGTTTTAAGAAATTTATATCTATTTTTCGAGTGAATAGTCCTGTGTGATTGACAAGCATAGTGACCAATCACAGTCCCACATTTGTAGTCTTTAACCAATGTGTCCAGACGGGGGCGCGTGTTTTTTTTTATTTCCAGTCATTGAGCCACTGTTTTCAATTGTTTGGGCTCCTGCAAATGATATTGTGCAGAAGAAGCGTTGACAGAAATCTGTAGTTGCTAACTAATGAGGTGTTTGCTTTGATTTCAGTGTTGTTTTTTGTCCTTGTGTGTGTGTGTGTGTGTGTGCGTGTTTTTTTAAATCAGTATTTAAATGTGGGATTTATATGGCTCAGCTCCTGGCAAATTACACACGTCACCTCCATCTATGACAAGTATGCATGTTATAAGATAGAACCTTTTAAAATTCCAAGCTAATGACTTTCAGTTGGACACGGCCACTTTAGTGGTGATAGCTGTTTTTGATGCTGTGATAAAATTTTATTTTTGATGAAACATCAGGAGATCCTCAAACTTTGTGCTGACATGGGCTTTACTTTTCATACTGTATGTTCATGTTTGTTTTCTCCTCACATTTCCAGACTATTAAAAAACTTCAAACTCGTTTAAACTCTTATTACTGAAAATGATTTTCTTTTTTTCATAATAATAATAAAAAAAAAGAAATTCCTGCAGCCCCCCTGCAATTATGCCAACTGACATGTCATTCAACACAATGCTGCTGTGTCAAAAATCAGGTGACATACTTTTGCCCTTTCTTTTTTTTTCTTTCCTTTCTTTCTTCCTTTTTATTTTTACTAGATTTTTGTTTAGGAAGCTGATACATGATGCTCCACTGGCACTCTTCACTCAGAATTCACTGTGAACAAGTACCGTTCATGCCTGTTTTGGGGGAAAGACCAGGCCCGAACCATCCAATGGATTTTACAGGCGCATGCCCAGAGGCCTGAGCCACTTGCCACAGCTGTTTTGACAGCTAGCAAAGTGAGTGAGAGCAACACCAACATTTTTTTTATGATCAGTGAGGATGTCTACGAGGGGTCAACCGATATGTTTTTTTTTCAGCGCTGATACAGATACTGATTATTGGTTTTTAAGGACAATGATAACTGATATTTGGGGCCAACATTCATTTACCATAAATTTCATGTTTGAAGTGTTAAAATTTTTTTACAAGAATGCAACTTTTACTACTTACATTAAATAAACATTAACACATTACAGAAATAAAGTGCTTTGAGCTTTAGACAGTATGGGCTGCAATATCTAACAAATATTTGAATTGTCTTTATACATAACATAATAAACGGATCAAATAAATAACAAATAGCTCTCAATGATGTTTAAAAGTCAGTGATGTTTGTAAGAAAAATTGAGCTAAAAAAAGGGGGCTCAAAAACTTTACATTTCAAATGTACACAAATATCTTTACATATTTTATATAACACAGATGGTAGCTTGAGTCACTGGCAGCGTTGAAAGGGCACACATCAGGGGCAGAGCTTGTCTTTTCTGTACATGGATTCAAGCAAGAGAACCGAGATACAGGCTAAAAACTGTATGAAGCCTACACTAACCAAATACACAGAACTGTAAATTACAGTAAAAATATTACAGTAAGCATCTAAGCAATCGTGCAGTAAAAATGGTGTCTACTTTGTATAAAGTGGCAACAGTGAGCAAATATGAGTGTTAATGTGTTTATTTCATTTTGTTCAACAAAAATGTATTTTTTTTGCAATAACAAGCAGTAGTTGAATGTGTTGAGTGAATCAGATGTATTCAGCGCTGTATGATTCGTGTAGTCGAAGCTGAGCGGTGGAGTCTTTGGAAGTAGCTGCAGCTGTACTTTGTACTTTTAACAAGCGTAACAGAAATTATGTATAAATTATTTTAAATGTAAACAATCCGTGATGATTTTGGCTCCACTTTAAGTGGCAGCGCAAGTCCCTACAATTATATATTTGAATTGTAATTAAAACTAAAAACATTATAAAATGATCATTTCTAATTATAAACACTCGACAAATCTAGGGATTTTGGCCTGCCAATTACTTAAAAATTGTACAGTAGAATCACTTCATAATTCATATGTATATAGTATGTTAAACTCTGAACTGATATCTGTTGGTTTTATGAACTACTACTACTTTACAGTGCTTGTAGTTAGAGTTAATGTACTGCACATTGCTAAATCTCAAATATGTCGAAAGAAAAAAAATGCACTTGTAGTCTCTCCTACCTTAAAAATACATCATTAGAAGAGGGTTTTCTCAGCCTTTAAACCAGAACCACTCTAGAAACTCCTGCGACACCACTGCAGGACATGAGTAGACATGTCAGAGTGCTCCTTTAAGAGCTACTTCGTATTTAGGGCCGGTTGTGGGCGTTGGCGGGGTAAGGTGTCAGGTTTGATTGACAAGCAGATTGACCAATCACAGTCCCGCGTCTTCAGGCTTTGACCAATGTGTCCAGACGTGGGCGGGTGTTTTAAATTCCCGGTCGTTGAGCCGCTGTTTTCAATTGTTTGGGCTCCTGCAACTGACGTTGTGCAGAAGAAGGATTGCTAAAAGTCGATAGTACCCAAACACATGTCGCGTTTGTTTTGAATTCACTGTTTCCTTTTTGTCCTTGTGTGTTTTTTTAATGAACGTGTTTAAATGTAGGATTTATATTACTCTGCTCCTGGCTTAACTACACTCACCACCTCCATCTCTGACGGGTATGTATTTTAGCTAGCCAGCCGGTTAGCTCGCCTCTGCCTTTTCTGTTAGCTTTGTCAGCTCACGTTAACGTTATAGATGGTTTTGTCAAATCAACGCTAAGCTGGCTAACTACATAGCTAGCTAGCTAACCTTGGTTGAGTAGTTAACAGTTAACGTCACCCCCCCACACTTCAACTAACCTACATTATCTACCGCAATTTAGCTAGCCAGCTCGCCCAGAAACTGCTGTGTAACATTATGTAGCTAACTAACTAGCTAAGTCGTTGGTCCTCGTAAGTTGGAAAAGAATTGCGTTATTCATGCTTAACGTTACTTCCGATTTGAAAGACAAACAGCGGTTTAGCCGGTTCATGTTGATGGCTTGCTGACATTAGCTAATATTAACGCTTTAGCAAGCCTAAGTTAACGTTAGGCACATTTGTCTGTTATGTAGCCTAGCGAATTAACTTTTAACTGTGGCTAACATTGTAAACATTAGCTGGCTATTCAGTTTTCACACTAGCTTGCATCCCAAACGAGTTTAAATGCAATTGGCCGTGAGTGATGGAAGGGATACTAGCCCTCCCAACTGCGAAATTTCGTTCAGTGAGTTAGCTAGTAAGTTAGTTAGTTAGAATAGAGTTAGGTACGTAACTGAGATACCAGATTAAAATGCGTAGCTACAGTGGCTCTGGACTTATTGTGTGGGTTAGCAAAGCAAGTCCCTTTTAATGTATTGTCTTGTTTGCCGTTTTCTGAACTGGCCTGCTCTGCTCTGTCGACTAACTTCAGAACTGTGTTTGACCAACATTCCATCTCAGTCTTGTAATCTCAGATTATATGAAGTACATAACTGATCTAGTCACTTGACTACTTTGTTGATGGCAAAAAAATGCTTATTATTCTTAAACTATAATGTTTCTCAGGTCATAGGAATAACTTCCTCCAGCCATGGAAGTTGGCACAGTTGTGCAAGAAGAAATGAAATTTCGTGGAGTTGAATTTGCTGTAAAAGTGGAATTGCAAGATCGATTACTTATAGTAGAGATTTCTGATGTGATGACGGCAGACCAGTGGAGAGGAGAGTTTGATCCTGCCTGTGAGTATGCTCATCCAAAGATGCTGATGCAGTGATGCACCTGGAACTTTCTGAAAACCTTTTTCTTCTTGTTCTTTAGATATTGAAGACCTCACCCGTAAAACTGGGAATTTCAAACAGTTTCCTATATTCTGCAGCATGCTTGAGTCTGCTGTTAGTAGGGTAGGTTGGCTGAAGTTCACTCTGATCGTTCACACAGATTGTACTCATTATGTTATGTCAGTTGTGAATGACTGTAATGGTCTTTAAAACATCTAGTCTAGTGAGTCAGTGACGCTTGACCTGCTGACCTACTCGGACCTGGAACTTCTGCGGAACAGGAAGGCGGGTGTAGTTGGCCGGCCTCGTGCCCAGCAGCAGTCTCCTGCTCTCAGTGCTAAACGCTACCTCATTCTAATCTACACTGTGGAATTTGATAGGTCAGTACCGTTTCACACAGTCATTTTCTGGTTACTTTTGAAATGAAATTTGTCATTTTTTAAATGCCATTCTTGTTCTTTCTTGGTGTTGAACTGCACTAGGATACACTACCCTCTACCACTGCCGTATCTTGGAAAGCCTGATCCTGCAGCGCTCCAAAGAGAGATCAGAGCTCTAAGGGCTGAACTGAATGCCTTGGGGAAGAGAGGAGACCACATAGTATCAGACCAAGAGACCCGCAGACTACGTGCGGAGTAAGTTATGCTGTTAATCTTTAGCATGGCCTATTTATTTTTTGTTATGTTCTGCTGGTATTTGTCAGTTTAACAACAGGATAACAATCAAGAAACTAAAATAGGTCAGGCAAGATAAAGAAGTCTGACCAACAAGACTAATTATTCTGTGCTGACCATATGTGCTGAACTACGCCACATCAGGTTGGCTCTGGTCAGGGAGGAGAAAGATGCACTGGCCAAAGCTCTGGAGCAGCTGCAGATGGTTGAGGCTGGCTCTGCCCCTGGGGCTCGCGGGCTCAGAGAAGCAGTGCGCAGCCTGGAGGAGCAGCTGTTAAGAGAGAGAGCAAAAAGCCAGCGCTCAGCCACCAAGAGGGGACAGGAGCAGCGCCACCTCATGGAACAGGTGAGTTCTAATACATTAAGCATATCAAAATTGATATTGTCTTGTGAAATGTTTGCGCACCCCAGGTCAAACTAAATGTTGAGTTTTGTTCCAAAACACATTATAGACCACTTTTATGAATTTTCTTTAATTTTTTTTTATGATACACATTGTTGGCAGAGGGCTTTACACATACCAGAAATATCAAAGCTGTATTATGGTAAATACAGCTGTCATTAGGTAAATAAAAAAGGTTTTACATCAACTGTTTTTTTGTTTTTCTTCAAAAACTCCATAAAACTCCACAAAAATGCCAAAATTGTTACAAATGCATATTGGAATAAAACTCTTTGTGTTTTGTTGATTTTCTAAGTGAAAATAAGTTAGCACATCATCTACCGGTAACACACTTTTGCAAGTTTTAATGTGCAATTACATGTTTTTCTGAATTGAACACATTTTATGTTTTATTTTTTCCAATATGGCACATTTACATTTGGGAATATGCCACAATATGTTTTATTTGCTGTTCCCATATGTTAAATTAAGCATAATTATAACAATAATTTGGAAAATATCAGTTTGTTCCCTGTAGAGGATATTTGAACTTGTTTTATTGACCTTCTTCTTGTAAACATGTAATTTACCCAAGTTACATTGTTATATTATTATGTTATATTATATCATTTCTATTTTCACTGCTATTCAGTGAAAATAGAAATGTTATTCAGTGAATCAAACATTCTGGAGCTCATCAGTCTTTTACAGTCACATTCTAATTCCTTTCCCTTCCTAGTTGGAGGAGCTTAGAGCCTCAGAGAGAGCTCTTCGGATACGTGTGAAGAGTCTGACTACTGAGTTGGCCTTGTTGCGCCGAGGGTAAGTAGATTTTATAATTCTCTACTTTCTCCCACCTCATTTTGGATTTTGCTCTTTGAATGTGTTTTTCCACACATTGGTGTGCTTGAAGTTTCCTACCCTCGTGTTTGTAGCAGGATGACTCCGGTTTTGTCAGGCCGGAGTGGGTCTAGGGGTGAAGGGGAATTTCACCGATCGGCCTCCAGGGAGCGCAGTTTAACTCGAGTTGGGGCGAGGGCTCGCTCAGGGTCCAGAGAGAGGGTGGAGGATAGGAGCAGGAGGTCAGAGGAGAGAGGGAGAAGGGCAGACTCTTCAGGAGCACGGAATTACATATCAAGACCCTCTCCATCTCCAACAGGTATGTCTGTCACATGTTTAATTATCATATTTAATGTATATAGTGAAATACTGTTGCTTTATCAGTCAAAACTGGAAATGAAAAAAATTATATATTCTATTTTAAATACTGCTGTCTTGTTCATAAGCACATTGATGCAATATTGTTACTTTGGCTCTGTATTTCAGAACACTGTATTTGCAATGAAACAGTGCTTGTATATTACCTGTTTACATTTGGCTTCTCTAGAGGTCTGAAAAGGCAAAAAAGGCTAAAATTTTAGTTACTTCTTTCAAAACATTATTGAATATATAAAAGGAACTATAAGGAAATTGAGAATGATTCAAACAGATGAATGTGTCTACTTACTTTAGGGTCTCGGGGGCGGTTTGACCCAACAGCATACATTCAAGAGAGGCAACGACGCCAAAGAGAAGCAGAACTGAAGAAGTAACAATTTATTTTACTTTACTATTACATTGACCTTTCTAATAAATGTTCTCTGTAATTACTGGTTTATTTTTATTTTTCCTCACAAGCTTGGGCCTTTCTGTGAGCAGAAATATGGTTTTCATTGAAAGGTGTGCAGTATAAGCTTCCTTTTAAACTCTTAGTTGCTTTCTTGCGCCATTTCCCTCAAACCATCCTTCATCAGCCATCATTCTTGTACGTCCATGTGAGGCCTTGGTGTGTCCATTGTATAGGTTTCTAGAATATCGGATTGACATATTTTCCTTCCTTACCTGAGTTCAAAATCCTGGCTGCTAAAATGTGTGCATTTGTTTTCATTAGCCAAAGGAAGGTCAGGAGGGACATGTTGGCATCACCGGCTTTGAATGAAAGGGGACGTTCGCGGTCCAGAGAGCCCATTCCTCAGTTGATCAGAGGGGGGAGTGCAGGTCGGGGCAGGAGTCTATCTGTGGAGAGCAGAAGGAGTCATCACTCTTCTGAAAGCTCGATTGCTGACTTTGAAGAACTTGCTAAGCCCCTGAATAGCAGGTGGGTCAGTAAAGTGATCTGTATATTAGGCCAGCTTTTGATTCAGACTGACTTCATCAGATTGATAGTAATCATTAGACAATGGATTGATCCAGCAACACTGGCCATGCAAGTGAGAGAATGCAATTTGTCTTATTTAATGCTTTTAATAGAGGGTTAAGGTTTCTTTCTTCACTCCTATAAGTTAAGAATAACTCCACCAGTTTGCATTGTTTTCCTTGTAATTACTGAATAATAATCCTGTTATAGAAGTTTTGGAGTTTAAGAGGTTAAAGGTTTAGTGTATAGGACTGAGTGATATCTAGCAGGGAGGTTGCAGATTGCAACCAACTGAATATCCCTGCCTCACTCCTCCCTTTCCAACCATGTAGAAGAACCTACAGTGGCTGTCAATTTTTTTCTGTCGCCAGTCCTGATTTTGTTTTGCTCCTAAATGTTTTCGCTTCTTTGATGACAAAGATTCACCCTCACTTGCCTCTTTTGTGTGCTAAATAAGAAGTATGATTCTCATCAAAATTTGGGTTCTCAAACACAAAATGGTTTGCCAGCACTGGCAGCAGCCACTGATTTCTTCTACAAAGATCATTGATGTCACCAGGCATGTTGAATAAGACAAAACAAAAACAACCCCACATAGACATCAGTGTTTGCCAAATTTACGCAATGATATTGCTTTTGGATATTTGTGGCTGGGTTATTGGACTTGCTGTTAATATAGATTATATATTTAAAGTTAAAATTTTGAACATTAAAATAATTAAAAATATGCACTTTTTTGGCGCAACCTTTTGATGTTCCTGGGCTTTTGGTGCCCCTGGGTAGTCACCCATGTGGTAGATAAGGCCATAGGATTAAGTGGCTGTGTCATGTAGGGATCTCTCTTTGTTAAGGTTTTTAAGCCATATATATATATATGTATTTTTTTTGTTATTAACAGAGGCAGAAAACTGGTTTATAATGGTCCGAGTATGGTAAGTTGCTGTGCAAATTTAATTAATGTTATTTTCATGTAGAATACTGCCAAAAGTCCTGTTAGACTTGCCTGAAAATGTGATCTCTTCATACACAGACCAGAGGAAAACACTTGAACAAAAAGCCAATGTGTAGCACTCCAACACAAAGAGTGAGGGGTAGGTAGTACAACTGTTGTCTGACAGTGAGTGCGTAAGCCTTTTTTTTTTTTTAAGAATTCAACATGAGTAATTACTTTTTTTTTTTCTTTCTTTGCCTTTCAGAAAGTTCCATGGACACGGGAGCCGACCTGTCGGAGATTGATGCCCGCCTCCAGGCCCTGCAGGAATACATGAGAGACTTGGACACAGGGCACTAACTTTGCGCAGTGATTGACTTATTTTTGAGTTTTATTGCACAAGCTGGTGTTCATCAGCATGAACAATCATTTTTTTTAGAACACTGTTCAAATACAGATGCAACTACTACAAGACAACAACTGTTTCAAGCTGTATATGATCATTCACATGAGATGAAGGCAACAACAGACTTACTATTTGATGCCATAAATAATTAACACTCTGTTAGCCCCCCTGCTTAAACTGTGAAACTTGGACTTGCAATTCAAAAGACTGTTACTACATCAGACTTGAAGGACCTAGAGGTGAAACACGAAAGAGACTGAGATTTGTACATGCCATGTGTGTGAATTCGAGGTTAGCATTAGATACCTTTTGACAGCTTTTGTATAACTTGATGACTCCCAAATTTTTACAATTTTGAGATTCTGAAAATTATTTTTGTATGAAATTGTTCTTCCTCTGCCTTCGTTTGCATAATCATAAGTGTATATAAAGTCATCCTTTTATTTAACCCATTTTCTAAAATTATGTCCAGTTGTGGTCACATCGTTAGATGTAATATACCGTGGTTAGGTTTTATGTTTGGTCATTTGTTTTTAAAGTCCACCCAGTAGATCTGAAAACTTTTATATGTAAATTCAAATTTTTGTTTCAGCAGGCAATTTGTACCCAAATTTGTGGCACATGTACGTGTGAAGGTTCTGTCATTTAATGTGATTTAAAGGACTAATGAGCAGCTTTTGTCTTATGATTTTCATCCAGACATTACTGGTTTGCTGCTGGATGCATAGCTTGCCTCAGTGGAGGCACTGTATGCAACAACCTCAATTACTAACAAAATACAAAGCATATCACTATGCACAAGAGCTACATTATATATTCATTCATTGTAGTATTTTCATGGAAATTTCTGAACAGTCTGACAGTTCTGGGGTGTTTAGAGAGGATTCTATGCAGTGTGATTAGGGCAGCTCTGACACATTTTTGTGATGCAGCTGGAGCTGCTAATGCAGCCTTAGCCACGCTCACAGGGTGCTTCAATTGGCTCAGGGATTTCAAGGTATTGTGGTTTTGCTGTAGACAGTCGCAGCTGGCCTAGATCTCTTAATGAACAGTACTGTGAGTTTCTGTGGCCTATCCATCTGGCAGAACAGCTGCCAACCCCTCCTCACTCCAGCATACGTACAATCAGTAGACGCTAACGTCAGTACACACTGGCATGTCCAAACAGCGTGCCTCCACGATTTCTAGTGCACTTTTGAATGCGAGATATATCAGACGTGTTAAAACACATACAATGAATGCAAGTAGAGCTGCATCTTGCTTACACAATGTGTTTCATAACCAGCTGGATATATTGTTTATCTTGGCCTGTTTAAGGACCATGGAATTAGTGAAAAACAGTTACTACTTAATGCTTTTATAAACATATCATGCCTGCAAAAAAATATTTATAATAAAAGTTAAGCAAAATGGAGCTAAATAAATTTAATTTTAGGTCATTAATAGGTGACCTCATTTTCTATGTGTAAACCTTTTTGTTTAGATTTGGGTGTCCACTTAGGCTACACATGTAAGTTTACACTATTTGCAGAGTACATCGAGATATGTATTATATGATATATAATATGTGTATGTATGTGTAGATATTTGAAATAGTATTTTGTAAAAGCCAAGAATGCACACTCAACATAATCGGTTAGTGAGCAGTACTGTCACTTTAAGACAAGTAAGTAGAGTAGGCGGGGCAAAAAGTTGTTCCCAGAATTAACCAATCACACCAGCGTTGGTACCAGAACGGACCACCAGCACGGAGTCGCTGCTCAAAGCGAGCAGCGATTATTACTGATGGGCAAATTGACTCGGTTCATCGGTTCACCATACTGATTCTTTCGAACTTGTCGGCTCAGTGAATCGAACGTACGATTCAACGGTTCGTCTTCGTTTAAGGCCTCAGTGGCTGCGTCCGTGGGTGCGTTTACATACACTTAATAATCCGATAACTGCAGAAAATCAGATTTTCCGGGTCTACATGTATCAGGCATTAACAGACTTCTGCTTTGCAACCAGCCAATAAACTCACAGAAGACGTGACGTAAATGTAATGTAAAACTCGAACTTCATGCTGGCTTTTATTTTTTAAAGCAAAAACATTGTGCTGCTTTACCTAAAAATAAAACAGACATCACATAGAAGATAAAAATATTTAAAGCGTTCATGTCGTCAAGCATGTAAGTTGGTTTCAGTGTTGCTCCAAAAATGTTTTGTTGCCATCTCGCGGGTTGTGCGTAAATGTTGCTTGCGTATTTCCGGTACTGTGTTATGTTTTCGCACATGCGCAGTCACCCAAATCCGAAAGAAATCCGAACTACATGCACTGAGAAATCTGATTACTGATTACTCTTTATCGCATGTCTAGACCTTACTTCGCTGTAAGAAATGAGAGCATGCTGTTTAGATGAATATTTGAATAATCAGAAATCTGATCTGATTACTGAGTGCATGTAAATACACTCAGTGTAGTTGAATGAAACTTACTTTCCTGTCTTTCCTTGATTTTGCCAAATCTGTGAGCTGCCCAAATATACTTAAAGGCCTGTCTTGTAAGTTGATCCACATTAGGCAAAATAAAAAGAAAATTAAATTGCATTGAACTTTTAGGACGCAGACAGTGATCGAAGTCAGATGTATTTTCGTCTGCGCCTTATACAATGCTTATTGATTCAGCCAGCGACTGACACGGGATCTAGAACAGGCCACAGGTGAAAATGTATGCAAATTCCTAGAAGTCGTTACAGTTTGATGTTTTATACCGATTGCATGAGATTAAATTGTGACAGATTATTAAAGCAAACATAGATGCAAGAAAAAAATAAAGTTCGATTCAATTGGATTTGTGAATCGGTTCGAATTGAAAAGAACTGGTTCAAAAGAACGATTCGTGCACGAATCGGACAGGCGCTGATCTATTGTCTGTCTGTTGTTTGTAGTGAACCCACATGTCCTGGGGGGAACATGTGAACGACACGAAGGCAGAGCCCTGGTAGTTTCAACGCGTTATTCCTGCAGCACTAAGTTTCCTAAAACAGCAGCGAGGAGCTCGTTATCTGAGCTGAAGCGTCTGAGGCTGTGCGAGGGTGCAGTTAACGTTAGCTAGCAGTAGTTAGCCGACCAGCAGCGTGCTTGGTTTGGCCCATTTAATTGTCGCCCTGAAGGCTGCCGAGCTCAAATGCTAAATCAGCGATCGCCATGACTAAAACGCCTGGCACCGCGGCTCCGTGCCCGGATGGCGGGGATGTGCTGCACTGGCCTGGGCGACTGAAGGAGCCCACCGAGCATGTAAAGAGCAGTGCGGTTCAGAAACAGTGCTTGGGTTCGCCTCCAGACGGAGGTACTGGGGCTCTTCCTCAGCTAGTTGTAACTTACGAACCTCGTATCCGCCAAACCGGCGAGAAGAGGAGCGTTAGCGGACTGTCGTGCAGCTCCAACCCAGACGAGGAGTCGCTGTGTTCGGACAGCGGCTTCGGCGGCTCCCCCGCCTCTTCTCTGGTCCTGCGAAAACTCTCCAACTCCTCGTCAGCCGGCCTCTCGCCAACGTCGTCCTTTGAGGAGTACGAGGAGGAGTGTGGTGGAAATAATGGAGGGAACCTCACGGTGCCACAGAACAGCAGCGTATGCTCAGACGACCATGACACTGTGAGTATTAAACGTGAAGTGTGTGTGGTGGTAGAGCTGGACGATATACCGTCTGTACCGGTATACCACGATATATTGACACAACGTGATGTTTTGTCAGTATATTTAGTTGATAATGAGCATGATATCCACAATGTTACGTTTGAGCCTGTAAAATGATGCCTTTTGCCAAGTTTTGTTTAATTATTCTGTTTTGAACACTTTCTAATCCACAGAAGAGTTGAGTCATTTGTTCAGCATTTCAGACTGGTTGGAAAGAGCAATTAGAAATCTACAATAATTAAATTAATTTAATTTTTTTCTGGAAATGTACTTTTTCTCTGGCAAATTTGTACAGTACTGTGTTAAGTCGTGATTTGTTTCATTTTAAGAGCAGAAAACGGACAAAAACAGTGTAATCTGAAGCTATGTTGGGTTTGTAAAATATTAGTTTACACTCAGGAAGCATGGATTCATTATCTTTGTTGAATGGTTAAATATCGTCTCATACTATGATATATTTGGAAAATATTGTAAGATTGAAGTTCATCATTACTGCCCAGCACTACATTGCGACCTACTGGCTTCTTCCCTATATTTCTTTACATTAATCTGGCCTACAGCTTTTTTTTATTTAATTACACTTGTCGTGTTTGGTATCAGGCTTGAATATCATACACAGTAGCTTTGAATGTAAAGTACATGTTTTAGCTGAGAGCTGGGTTATTCTGTTTGATTGACACCATATATTATATTGGGCGTCTCGGTTTATGACTCGTTTTATTTGGTTATGGTCCTTTAAATGGTCTGCACACCATGAGTAAACAAACTAGTGACACTTCACTGATGGATAAAAATGTATTAGAGTGTGATTACGACACGGGCCTGAAAGATCTTTAAGTTTAGCTTTAGGAATAGTTTAAGGCAATAGTTTATAATTAGTTGAAAATGATCTTACAGTTGTGCTTTCAAAAAGGTTGTTACAGCATTAATGCTTTCAGCTAAAATTCATGTTATAAAAGGTGTTTCATAAGCTGCCTGGGCAAATAACAGTGCAAGGTGGAATCGGATACAAGACATCATAGATGATAATAGAGAGTGGATGCGGCCTGCAGACAGTAGCAAGAACTTGATTAGCTCCTAGTTGCATGGTTCTACTGAAAGTCTTCGGGGGGTTTGGGCACATCAGTCAGAAATGCTGAAGTACATTCTCCATCTAAATGCCGGACTATGTAACATGCATTAAAATGAGGGCAGTGCTGAAACAGTGCTTATAAGGTCATCGGTGGAAAAGGCACTGCTGCCTCTGTATGGTGGGCCTCTCCCTCTGGCATCCTTTCTTGTTCTGGAGAGTGTCATTCCAGTCAGACTAGTTTTTCGCTGCCCAGGAGAGTGTCTTTGGCCTGGAAGGGATGGGGACAGGGACTGCATCACACATGGAGTTTGAGACTCTTTTGTGTTTGCCCATAAAACAGTCACGTGTTGCTGCTTCACAGGAGATTGTCAGTTTTGCAGTGGCCACACCTGAGCCAATGTTAGTCAAGGGTGTATTTTAAGGTTTAGCAGTTCATGCGAGAAGGCTGAATATTCAAATCAACATGTGAGTAAGGTCAGAGGAGCTTTTCTTAACCATATTTCTTTGTTCTTCTTCCTTGTTTTTGGTTATTTTTGGAGTAGGGTGATTTACTGTTGTTTTAGCAGCTTATTTAATGAATGGTTTGCAGGGACCTAAGTATATAGAAAGGCTACTTGGGGAAAGGAAATAATCATCACAAATATAAAAATAATAAAATGGGAATTCCACCAGTTTTTAAACTTTCCGCATAACTCAGTCATTCAGTGTGGTTTAACGTGAAATTATGCATTGTAGCTATGCAACTTGCAAATTCGAGTTTCTTTACCATGGCAGTGATAGGAGTAAGAGGTCATAAAGTAGGTAACCACAAATATTTCTATTTATATAATCTACAGGTGTCTTCTGAGTTTTATATGCCATGTTGATGATGATCAAATCATTTTTTCTTTGGGGACTATTTTGCCTCCTGCATGTACCTCTCTGCCATGAATTGATTTCAAGGTCAAAACCTTAAACTATAAGATAACATTTCAGGCATAAGGCAGCATATTCTTCATTATCCTGTGTAATAACTATCTGCGAGGTAGCTTTTTGAGACAGTAAACGCTTTCGATGTTTTGGTCCTATCACCATTTTTGTGGTTTCTTCATAACAGTATTATATCAACCCACTCTGAATGACTTTAATTATTTTAGTATGCACAAATTATATTTAGTATGAAAAAAACAGATCTCCCCTTTAAGGCAGTATATATATTGTCATTGCATACATGAAACACTGTTGCTATCAAAATATCAGTGACACTGTCACTATTAAAGTGTTTGGAAAGAGAAGCGGTCTAAGCTTTTAATGATCTTTCATTTTCCCATCAGTTTACTGCTTTGACATAAACTGTTGGAATATTTTAAGATTGTCAGAAAGCACACAAAGATAGAACTGTTTTTTATTCTTTCTGTGTGACTCGGCATTACATTTCTGCTCGTCGTGGTAGGAAAACAAGTCTTGTCTGTCAATGTTTTATCAGCTATTGTGTAAGATTCATGAGCAATCACTGCCCCTCTGTATTGCTTGATAACTCCAGCTAGTTCAGCATTGTTGTCAATGATTGGCCTTATGGGAAAGCCTCATGGTCAATAGAGCAGAAGGAGTCTGCCATATGAGTCTAAAGTCGAAGGCAGAGGTAAGGAAAATCGCAGCTAAAGAGGAAACTGTTTTACAGAAATGTAGCAGTGTGTAGGTTGAACAGTTATGGGGTAGTTTTGTTAAAGGAGCTACTGTCAAGATTATGAAATCTATTAAAACATATCTAGTTCTAAAACATCCTAGATCATTTTATTTCCATGGCAAACTCAGCAGAATTTGGTTGTGTGTTTTAAGTTTATTTGGATTTGTTTATATTTTGTTACAAAAAGTCTTATAAATGCACAGTGCAACATACCTGAGTGGGAAAGGGTGACAATGCAGACTAAATTACAGTCATTATCAAGTTTAGCTTGGACTATGTATAACATTGGGCATGTTTTTAACAGTTCACATTTGGGAAGCCATAGTCCTATTTCTTGTATAACTTGTGTATAGTTGTTATTATTAACTATATAACATTTTTTCTTTGTTTTCTTTCGTCTAAAAGAGTGATATATGGAAGAAGAACAAAAACATGGTGAATTGGTCACCTGTTGTGGTACCTTTGAGAAAGCGCTCTCCCTGGGTTCAAGTGGTTGGCCATGCAGGTTTGTCTGGAATGTTTTGCTCTTAGCTTTTCTGTGGAACTTTCTTGATTATTTATTGTCTATATGTGAATATAAATATTTTTACAAACCACTGCTATTGCTCATTAAAAAACTGTGCCATAGAATACAATACATTATTTGCATTGTTATTTTAATGTTTTTTCATTAGTGCACTTAGGAATAACAGACTAATAATCTAACAATTCACTGATTCATAATTACTCTAAAGTCTGCTTTTGTTTTTGTTTTATAGGTAACTTTCAGACGGGCAGTGATGGGAAGCTGCTGAAGAAGTATTGTGCATGCGAGCAGCAGTGTTTGCAGCGGCTCATGGAGGATGTGCTTCGACCCTTTGTACCGGGTTACCACGGAGTGACCCAGCGAGATGAACAGGACTACAACCTCATGGATGACCTGCTCGCTTACTTTGACTCTCCTTGCATTATGGACTGCAAAATGGGAACCCGGTGAGACCTTTTACTTAAGCAGATTTTAACTTGTCGCTACCTACGTACATGTAATGTGCTTAATACAGAGGCCACTATCAACATAACACTGTCCTTAACTTTTTGAAAACCATCTGTGGACGCCAAACGTTTAACCTTGTAATAATGTTGAGTAATGTATATCCTATCAGGACGTACCTGGAGGAGGAGCTGAAGAAAGCACGCAAGCATCCCCAGCCACGTGAAGACATGTATGAGAAAATGGTGGCAGTGGACCCAGATGCCCCAACGCCAGAGGAAAGAGCCCAAAAAGCAGTGCTTAAAACCAGATACATGCAGTGGAGAGAGACGCTTAGCTCCACTGCAACTTTAGGTTTCCGTATAGAGGGCATCAAGGTATGTTGCACCCCATTATGTTGGTAGTATGCAGTTAGTAATGTGCAGTGATGCCAAATAGTAACCTAATACAGTTGTTGGCCAGTATGTTAGAAAAAGAAGAACTACACTCTTTGGATCACATTATTAGGCATCTGTTTTATAGGTGTTACTGGTGTAGTACTTACGGAAAGTCTACTCTGTGACTGAAATGGATCCTTGTTTGCATTTAAGGGAACTATGACGTACGTCAGCCATTTTTTCTGTTTGTCCGAATTGTGAAATTAAATTCCAGAGTGGCTTTGAGAGCAGTATGAACTTCCACAATACACAAATAGTTTCTAGTGAACACTGTACATCACTGCCCCAGCTAAATGGATACCAATGTGCATTGCAAGGACAGAAAAATGTTACTTTAATGATGTTTTTTCCTTCAGTCCTCGTCCCCTGCACTTTTCGAAACGTTATGCTTTTGTCTAGGGCTACAAATAAGAAGTCAACTGGTAAATGCTGATGAATGCTGATATTGAAGTGAAAGTGTCTAAAATAATTTATTGATTCATCCATGTTTACCGCTTTTAGTAAGCTAAATAGCTCACCTTAATATACAATACTAATGAACAAGTAGGGATCCAGTTTGGTCACAGCCACAGTATGTAGCTCATCTGTCGCCATGCAAAGCTTGTTTACCACCTTCTTGCCCTCTCAGTGACTTCAATTCATCAGTGATCACTTTCTGACCACAGGACCATTGTTCATACCATTTGTGTGGTGGACTATTTTCAGTGCATTTGTGACACAGACATGGTGTGGCATGGTAGTGTGTATGGTGCTGGCACAAATGTCTTGGGTGCCGACACAGCAGTGTTGCTGTGATTTTTACACAAATCAGGGATCACTGCAAGGTTGAGAGTGGTCCACCACCCTTCATCTTGATCCTCTTGAGGTCAACTGGGTCTGTTAGAGCAGGAAAACATTTCAGGGTAGTGGTACTCCTTGATCAGGATTGAGAATCACTGTATGAACTCCTTGGTCAAAAAATTAGTCGCATGCATCTTTTCTTCTCTAATACTTGGTTAGATATCCAGTTGTTTTAATAAAAGTACCGATCTTGTCAAGTAAGGATTACACCGGTCTTTTGAGAGAGTTCCTGTCCATTTTAGCCCACACTGCCGCTAACTTTGTGCTTCATGTTTGATGTTTTTTTTTTTGTCTGGTGAGTTCCATTGTTACGTGTCTTAATGTTCAGTGATATGATACTCTCATATCTCTGTTCAGAAATCTAATGGCACCTGTAATACCAACTTTAAGAGGACTAAATATAAGGATGAAGTGATGCAAGCGTTAGAAGACTTTGTTGACCACAATATGTCTGTCCTGGTATGTGACTTTTTTCACATTGGCTCAGCATTGACAAGGCTTGCAATTACAGAGCAATCTGTGTAAAAAACTTACTAGTAATCCCTTGTTTACAGAAAAGTTACCAACAACGAATAAAGGAGCTGCGGCTTGTACTTGAGAATTCGGAATTCTTTAAAACACATGAGGTAAGAAGCATCCTACCCAAAGATAATTTTATTTTGCAATACAGCTCTTGCTAAGTAGTGACTTGATTTTTGTTCATGGAAGGTGGTGGGAAGCTCTCTGTTGTTTGTGCATGACCACAGTGGCAGAGCTGGAGTCTGGATGATCGACTTTGGAAAGACCGTCCCCATGCCACCTCCTCTTACTCTGGACCACCGCAGCCCATGGGTGGAGGGAAACAGGGAAGATGGCTACCTCTGGGGCCTGGACAATTTTATTGACATTTTGACTGACATGCTTTCTGGACACTGAAAAAATTTCCCTGATTAATACACAAAGAACCCACATCTTCAGATGTCTGTAAATGTGTTTTACCTTGTACATAGATATTTAATTTTTTTGAAAATATACTGCAGTTTCCATATTTTGTCATGGGCTAATAGGTAAAATGTTATGTTAAAAAATGTACTTGAGGTTCTAGTGGTTTCTTATTTAAATGAATGCCAGTGAAAATCTGGACCAACATTCAAGGCTTGTGGTAATTCTTTATTGCTACATTTTAGTGTAATTGTGTGACCAAAGTGATTTCATTTTGCAGTGATTAAACACAAGTTGAATTAGAGCTGCATATTCCCTCAATTTTTCAGTCAGTAATCATTTGGTAAAAGTTCCTTTTCACTGATCTGCTGCAGATTGTGTTTTACAATTTTGTGAACAGAGGTAATAACGCTCCTGTGCAGGTGGATTTTTTTGGAATGTTTTAATTATGTCTTGTAAGTTTAGGTAGTTCTATGTATGTTGAGCCTGCATCTTGTACTCTGGCCGTTGCTGTGGCCCACATTCCTTAGTTGGATAATTTTCAGTGCAAGAAAGGTACACATCAAGGTGGACCAGAGAACTCTTGTTTGCCAGTGGTTAGGCAGTTCAGTCCCTGCCAAGAGTGATGCAATTTTCCATCATACTTTTGTGAGCTTTGCCTCAGGCTGATGAGCTAAGATAGTCCATGTGTTTGTACATTGTTTAAAACCTCCACATCCATTCTTATTTTCTACTGTAGACTTAATCATGATGTGTTTGTGGTTAGGTGTGCTGGGCATTTCTGTTACCGGTATTACACTACTGCATATTTGTCTTGTGCTGTATAATTTTATGGTATTATCAGCACAATAAATGTTATCTGTTATTGGTGCTAAAATGTGTTTTGTTTGTTAACTGTCTGAACATGGCAAAGCCTTTACAGAATCATAGGTCTTACAAGGTTATTGGTTACTTCCAGCTGAGAGTTGGTCTTAGAGTTAATTTCTTTGAGAAGTTCAATCCTGTCATGTATTTGTCTAGTGCATTGTTTCCCAACTCCTGTTGTGGGGCCAATCTGCATTGCACAGTTGTGTGTTTTCTTTGTATCTGAGTCATTAGGTCATCATCAAGTACTGTGAGCTCAAACAGGTGTATAAGAGCGGGAAAACACAGGACTGGCTTGGAGTTGGGAAACTGGTCTAGTGACTAATCCTTCACACATCATAGCTCACTGTTAGTTTTGAGACTGCACACTGCTAAAGGTGAAGGACTTAGAATACAAACACCAATAAGTTTTTGGCACTAGAATGGAAGACGGAGTAAAATATAAGGATGAACTCTCTTAATCAGGTGGGGGCTTTTCTTTTAATCGTCAACTTGTTTTGATAATGGACATGATGCGCTAATGAAAAGACATCTTCATTTTAGAGCTTTCTTCTTTATTTATTTCTTCTTCCTGGTTTTTTTTCCTGGTGGTAAAAGGTCTTATTAAAGATTTGCTCCTCTGCCTTTCCTCAATGATATGTTCAGTACTGTTGGTGGCAAATACACAAACTGGTGTGTGTTGCGGGTATTTGCCACTGGATTCTTATGAAATAGCATTAGGGCTACATCAATGTTTCTTGGCAACTTTAGCAGGAAATGTACAGGGCTCTCCAGGATGACGTTGTCTGTGACAAACTCCAGAACGTGTTTCAACAATTGAACAGGAAGGAAATGTAAGATAGAGTTATGTCCCCTTGTAGGTTGGTAAAGCACACTTTTCTCAGTGGCATGCCCATATCTTCCAGGCCTGCGAAAGCCATTCAGCTCTAGCCTTAAGCAAGTGTCCATGCACAAAATGGCCTTGGTTAAGCTCATTTCCCTCTACATGCATTTCCCAACAGGCAGTGTTTTAGACTTTAACATGGACAGTACATACTTTTCCAGGCAACAATCAAACCAGTACACTGATCAGGCATAAAATTATGACCACCTCCTTGTTTCTACGCTCATTGTCCTGCAGCACTGCTGTGTCTGATCCACTCGTACCAGCACAACACACACTAACACACCACCGGTCAGTGTTACTGCAGTGCTGAGAATGATCCACTACCCATATAGTTCCTGCTCTGTGAGGGTCCATGGGGGTCTTGACCACTGAAGAACAGGGTAAAAGGGGGCTAACAAAGTATGCAGAGAAACAGATGGACTACAGTCTGTAATTGTAGAACTACAAAGTGCACCTGCATAGTAAGTGGAGCTGATAAAATGGATAATGAGCATAGAAACAAGGAGGTGGTTATAATGTTATGCCTGATCTATGTACTTGGGTGAATGGATAGTTCAGCTGTGTTTTTTAAATGTAGTTTTATGTATCATTACATGAGACACAACGAATACTGGACAGATTATCTGTCCCATAGCAACAGATCATAGGTGTCCATCCTGGCAAACTATGGTCTGCATGGTGGACCCAGCAGGTGCTTGCTGAGGTTTGTATTCAAGGTGAGAGAGTTGTTTATATTGAAGTGCACGCCTCAGCAGGAACATCTGTCATGTGAGAGGTGAGAGGTGGCAGCTGGCTTAAAGTTGTCCTTTAAGCTGAGGGAACTCTTTGCAGCATAAATGCATCATGCCTGTTACAAACAGTGGTAAGAATGGTAAGAATGACAGAAAAGAGCATGACCCTATTAAATTACGTTGTTATGCTCTTCCCATATACCATTCTGCATTACTCACACTCTGTTGCTGTGCATGGTATAGCCTCACTTAAAGCCTGCCACTACATTTCCATGTATCCATCCAGGCATAGCATTGTCTCCTTCTCAGTCTGCTTTTCATCTTTGTACTGGTAGTTTGGCAACAGCAACCCCTGGCTCACCTGTTCTTTTTTGCTTGGGACATTACTAAGTTATTAGGCCATTTCTTCATTTAGTTGTAGAAGCAGTTGTTTAGGGCCCCGCAGCCACCAGGGGGCCCTGTAAGTATGTACTTACAGACATATAGAATGATAAATAATTTGGCTGAAAAGTGAAATGTTTTTTGCACTTTCACTATAAGTTAATCTTACCCTAATTTATCAAAGTGTTGTTTTGGATGTTTTGAATAAATATTCAGAATTTAGAATTGATATTAGTGGAGCCTTTTAATACAAACTGCATGCTCAGTGTTGCATTCTTATGTTAACTACATAGTTACAGTGTTGGGGATACTTTCCTTCTTTCATACAAAATAATATAATGGGGGCTCCAAATGTTCAGAAATTATGCTGACATAGGCTTTTTATAAATTAAGATTAAATACATGTGATGTTTCTGTTTTCATCAATGTTAAAGAATGTTTGGATAGTCAAAAATTGTTTCCAAATGATATAATGTTACATGATCCACATTCAAATGGTTTCTACAATACAGTATTTAGCAGATGTTGCCTTAAATGCCTTAAATAAGATTAATTCCCTTCAGAAAGAAGCTGATATTTTAAAAATATGCCCTGGAACAAAAGCACTTTGTTTGCTGTAGTCTAAATTCAAACTGATATGTCACAAAGAGGTCAAATTGATAGATGATTCAGCACTTTGAATATGTTTGGAATGATTTCAAAAATAGTTTTCCTAAAATACTTTATGACAACGTAGCTGAATGCCTGCAAAGGTGAAAGAGGAAAAACAAAAACTCTAAGACAAGCAAAGTCTGCCATTTGTCTTTATGCACATCTTTACTGACAAAAAAATGTTTTATTTTAACTAATGTCAGATTCAAAGCATTTAATCTGCATTGCCCCCTTTCCCAGGGATTAATTACACAGATGTTCCACATATACATACACCATATCACAACACAACATGGCCTGATGCAGACAAGCCCACTATTGTGACAGCCAAACAGAACTCAACAAAACAATCCAATCCTCTGTTCCGAGTAGTTACTAGTGAGCCCACACAGCTCTTCCTCTTGTGTGCCTTGTTCGCCTTGCTCAGTTGAATTGGAGCACTCTGTGCCACCTCTTTTCTCTGCATTATCCTCTGAGGACCCACCAGAGCTCTGAGCTGAAACTTAAGAAGATGAAGTCTCAGAGAAGACATGCTATATGTAAGTTTATGTTCTCTTGGCCTGTTTATCATTTCAGGCAACTCTCAATATTTTTGTAAATAGGGGAAGTATTTGTAAAAGTGCATGATGATTTCAGTGTTGTTAAAAAATATAACAGGAATCTGAGATGATATCTGCTTCTTCACAAGCCAAAATTACTTAGTCTCTTCACAGTCTCAGCATTCTAGCCTGAACTTGGTGAGGTGAAAAATGCTAAAAGTTATTCCATAATCATCCTTAATGATCTTTATGTCTTGTCAGAATGTACGGTAATTCACAGTATCTTCCTTTGGTACATGTGATGGAGAACCATGTAGAATGGAGGTCAAGTAGGGAAATGGAGTTCACCAGGCTAAGCACTTCAACTGGAAATAACAATGCAGGTACAGAAACAATGCAGTTTATTGTTTTATTGCAGATTCTGAAAGCTGTGGATCCCTAAACAACAATACAGAGAGAAATGTTTGCCATCCTTTGCTCTGTGCCAGTGTAACTAAGCATTTATTTCAGATGGAGAGTGGCATCTGGTGACAGCCCCTCGTGCAGTGCTTCAGTGTGAAAGAGCAATGAAAAGAGAGGGTCAGCAGGATCAGCTGGAGAGGGAGTTCTACAACAGCCTGCCAAGAGTGAGTTTGCTTTTTTTTTAGTTTACTGCATCATCCCTGAGACATACTCTCACGGGTGCCTTCCATTTTATTGCAGAAACTGTATAGGATTTTGTGAATAATCAGAGCTGAAGCCCCCCTGTGTTACCTACTTGTCTTCTAGGCACATTTTATGCGTCCTGGCTATTTTCGCACCGCAACAGAGCCAAGTGCATTCTCCCCCTACAGACATGATCTCCGCTTCCAGGGCAAAGGGCTGCAGGATCAGAGCCCTAGAGACAGTGGGAGTTATGCGTGTATCCCCCCATCCTCAAAACCACACCCACTGGCACAGCCTGGCTTTTACAGTCCCAAGATTCCTCGCTCTAAACATTGTGAGCCTGCTTTGTCCACAACGAAGACTTTAAAAGGGTGTTCCCCAAATAAAAACATGAAGGAATTTTATTCTCACTCTCTGCCTCTGCCCCACTCCAAGACAGCTGTTCTCAAACAAAGGTGAGATGTTTATGAAGACACTGAAGGAGAACTTTTTTTTTTACTTAATCTCTATCTGTCGCATCTGAAGCATATGTTTGATGACCACAGACAACTAATAAGTTTGATGTGTTTCTCTACGTATTTCTCAGAAAACACATTTACACTTACAATAGAAACCATACAGCATGTTCAGTTTACAAATGTGTTTCTTTTGCAGAGAAGGACAGAGAAAAATATTGAAATTATTGCCTTTGGTAATCGACTGAATGCTACAGATGTGGCTGATTGAGATTATCCTCAAAATAAGCTCCATCGACCTGTTTTTCAGCCTACTGTACTGATAGGTACACAAAAAGTACCACTGTTTCAGTAATAGCTTGCTCAGGTAATTTTACTGTTTTGCTGTTATAGTAGTAGGTACCAAATCTATACCCATATCCACAGCATCAACACAGAGGCCCCCTACTATCCTGCTCGCTTTAGTGTCCCACGGGGAGGGGGTGGGAAAATTATGGGAAAGTGGGACATGTCCCCCCCCCCCTTTTGCTCCCACACCCAAGATTCAAACAAGGGCCCCATCAGTAGAGCACTGTCTTCCATTCAGTCACTGCAGACTGGACCATTGAAGTAGAAGGGGCAAAGATATCTGATCCAACAACTCAGACATGATGGCTTTTTCAGGATTGGGATTCAAATGACTTCTCAGTGCAGAGCATGGACCTTTTAGTCTGCCTAGGATGTTTGCGGCTCTACGGCGTATGCTTCTGCTCCATATTCCTCTGTTTGTACATGTCAATACTGTGTATATGTCTGTGGTCTTTGTGTGTTTATTTTGGTAGTGGACTGTGCAGCAAACCACAAGGAATCAAGACTTCAGTGGTGGAAAAGCCTCGTTTGATGAGGGCGGTCATTTCACAAATATCTCCAGATTCAAACCAACTGGTCCAGCAGCAGTACAACAAACAGTTTCAGCATATCAAGAAAGAGGATATCCAGAACAAATGCTTCTCCAGCCAGCATCAGTCATCACTAAACCTACTCAGTACTGAAGCTTCCAGGAAAGATGAATTTATCTGGAATCATGGTCAACCACAGTCCAACCAACTGCAGAGCACACGACACCAAAGTTCCTTCAGACTGCCGAAATGTGCCCAGGATTCACGTGAGATCAACACCAGCTATATGCTTCCACAGACCCAATCAGTGGACCAGACTGACATGCATCTGAATTTACAGTCTTCATGTTTCTGTAAGTTAAGACTGTATAATGGCAACTGCATTCATAACACTCAGGATAGTGTCGACTATTGTTTGCACAGCAACATGCCACAGCCCATTAATGACCTAAAGGACCCAAGGAAGAAGAAGCATGACTCCAAAGACAGAAAAGACGGCAATGATGTCGGAAACAATGTTTCTAGCAATATAAGGTGTGTGTTAAAGTTAGCATGTTTTTGCAATACAAAGTTGTTTTGTAAAGTAAGCTAAAAATACGTTTTGTCGTAGTCCATAAAAAAAGCTCATTTTTTTCACTTTTCATTTTTCAATATCATTTGAGCACAGCAGCTGTCTTTATGGTATGTGAAAATGTCAATGGATCAATAGGAATCTCTTTTTTGTGTATGGGAATACTGACCATATGTAGTCACATTTTTTTTATAATTCTAAATTTTACATTATTGTTGAAAAGTTGAAATTACTTAATAACTGATTTTATTTTATTCAATAACAAACTGAAATGACTGAAATCCTATAAGATTAGGTACCAGAAGGCATTTTAAAATGTTTTATTCAATATCTTAGTTTTTTGGCAACATCAAGAAGTTACTGAATATTATTAAATTATTATTAATGTGTTATTTATATGATAATCAATTACTTACAGTAATTCATATCAATCCAGATTTTTTTTTACCACTTTTCAAATGTAAGGCAGTCTGGACATTAACATTAGAACTTCACTCTCAATGTTATACAGCTTTCTTGATTATGAAATCATCTATAGCTCTTTTTATCACTCTGGATACATTAAAATTTCTTAACCTCTTTACAGCTTCCTACAAATTAGTGGAAAACTAAAGTTGTACAGTACTATTATCATAAAAATAATAATTTTGTACATGTATCTTCAACAAATTGTGGATTATACTTTTTTATAGTGTGTCAGTGACCACCTTACAACTTACAGTAGGCTGCCATACCTTTTAAAGTAAATAGTAAGCTTTGATAAATAATCACATTAATAAGTTAGATTTTTGTGGAAATATTTTGGATTTTTTTTCCAGAGCTTTGCAGAGTGGGGCCTTCTTTGCATAATTATGTGGTGTCCCTGCTCTAACACACCTTATTCAACTTATCAGGTAATTATTAAAGCCTTTCATGAGTTGAGTCAGGTGTGTTGGCACAAAAATATGACGTTGATTATGTACAACTCTTACACTGTAATCATTTGAATAATGCGTTAACAGCTTTATGTTTAAATCTCTGCAGCCATGTGGACATGAACTCAAGAAACGTGTTTGGTCAGCCCCGTGTGATTGCCACACTTCGCGCATCATGCTCCCCACGACTGGCTCGGAAAAGCACTATAGTGGAGGACCTGAAAAAACTCATTGTGATGGATGACATAACTGACAACTCTCACTGTGGCTCGGTGCGTGATTTCCCTTTTACATATTTCAAGAGCAACAACGAGGGCCCAAATTAATGATGGCAACCAATGAAAAACATGCCCTAAAACAGAGTCTGTCATGTTGCAACATGGTGTCATTTTTGCTATTGCTACTGTCATTATGCAGCTAAATTGATATGTTTTGTACCAGCCCTGTCTTCAGCAAACACGAACAAACAGCAGCCTTACTGAGTACATACAGGATTCAGCATCATCAAGCCCTCTCCTCAGCAGGCATGTTGTCTCCAGGCCCAGCCACCTCTCTCTGCAGTCTAGTCCCACAGGTAAGTGTTGCTGAGCATTGGTCTAATAATATGAATTTCCTCTGAGCGTTCTGGTCAGATGAGTCCTTTTTAAGGAATAGCCCATTGTTTTTCAACCTAATCTCTATCTGCTGCATCTGTAGCATACTGTCAGTTACCATGTGCAATAGTTTTGATGTTTTCCTGTATTTAGTAAAAGAAAATAACTGTAAACTGTATTGATTCAAAACATTTGTAAAAGAAGCCCCTATTAGCACCTGACTGTTAGCTTCTTTTGTAAGTGTGCTTTGATTCAATAACTTTTCTGTTCTTTTCTACACTGTAAAAAATATACAGTTTTTAAACTTAAAAAAGTAAGTAACTGGGTTAACTTGAATAAAACTTCAAATGTAAAACTATTTTTTTGTGAATATTACAAATTCAATGAACTCAAAATTTCAAGGTGCTGGCAACCCAGTTACTTACTTTTTTAAGTTAATAAGCTGTATATTTTTTACAGTGTATTGAACATGAAACTGCATCTAATATACTGCCTGTGGTCAACCATATGCTACAGATGCAGCCAGGAGAGCTCAGGTAGAAAAACCCTTAAAGGAACAGACTATTCCTTCACCGTTCAATAAAATAAATACATTTTGCCTTAAACTCCACCTGAAATCAACTTCTTTTTACCTTGTTAGTCAATGTCCTTGGCCATATTAAGCACGATTCATCAGATCACCATTTAAAAGCTTCTCCCATAATCGTCCATGAAAATGTCATGACTTTTGACCACCTCAAAACTGTTTTAATGACATCACTGTGCACCAGTGGGCAGAGAAAAATAACATTAACCAATAATATCATATTTTACCTCCATCAAGCACTCCTTAGCTCATAGACCTTAACGTAGTACTGCATTTTACTTGGAAATATATCATTCCCTGTATATTTTTCCCCTAGTGTGTCAGCCGATGTCTGCTAAGTCTGCAGAATGGGACAGAGACCTTCAGTTTGACCATGGACTTCTGCCTCTGCCAAATACAGATCATGACCTTGATTGGAACAGCTTGGTCAATGCTGCCGAGGCTTATGAGAGTAAGAATGGGGAAAAACTATATATTTTTCAGTTTGCTTATACCTCACAAGAGTTAGTGATTATTAATTCTGTATGTTTATGTTTGTAGTGCAGAGGATGGAAGGTTTCCTGTCTGCTGAACCCCACAACATGCTCTCAGGCACGAGTCCTGTATCGCACAGTCCAGCTTACAGTGGCCAAAACGTTCCTCATGTTAGTCCCTCTGTTAGTGGAGACACAGAGTGCGTAGATCTTTTTTCTCTGTATTATAGCCATTCATTGATAAATAAAACTGTCTCAGACTTAAAGTGGGCATTCTGGCCAAAATGGAACATTTAACCCATCATTACCTCTGTTATAAACAAGCTTAATCACATCCTACAGTGGTGCCACAGTAGCCTTAAGAGTGACATTTTATGGTTTAAAGATCAGGAAAACCCCTTTCTGATTATGTATCTGAAAGCATGCATTTTTTTTTTCTTTTTGCTAGCAAGGCAGATGTAAATGGTACTGCTAAGAAGCTGAATATCTTATTGCAGCCATATAACTGCCATTCCTTTACAGGACAACAAGCTAAAAGCTAAAGTTAGCAGCCTGGCTGACTTCAGTTTGTCTGGCTAAAAGAGTATTAATTTTGTGCTGAATAAAGGTAGAGTCACTGTTTTATTTACAACTTTGTTCAGTGACCAAGGTACAACGTACACTAACGCTAGCTTGGTTATATTGATTAGCCTATAGATCAGTGGCTAGGCTAGCAGTCCAATTGGTTGACACCACTGCAATTCCAAATGGTTGGATGATCTGTTTGTGTAATGCATGCTGGGTATTGTAGCGAGAGAACACTGACGAATGAAAACATGAAAACGACATATAATCACAAACTCTGTCAAACTGATGAGGCTGGAGGATGCAGTGCTGCACAACCGAATACCACATAACATGACAAATGACATATTAAACATACTACATCTAGTTTTAGTCCAGAATCCCCCTGTTACAATGCTTCAATCCCTCAACTCCTACACTACTGGTCCACACAGATCATACATCATTAGGTAATACTGAATTCCTGAATTAGTGTTTTGTATGTGTTTGCAGTAATGATGTTTTCATTGACCTTCCTGACCAAATCTCCCACCTAGAAGCAGTGCTGAGAAGACTGAGCAGAGATCTTTTGAAGGTGAGGCTCATTTAGCAGCTAATGAATGCCAACACATGACCTCCGAGCGCAGGTGTGTGGTGTCTTCTCCCAGAGGACAGCTGTGCAAATTTTTCACACGTGTTCCCCCTCTGTCCTCTGACTCAGGAGAAGAAGGACAAGGTGGCTCTGCTGGCTGAGGTGCTGAAACTTCGCATGAGCAACCAGCACCTGAAAGAAGAGTCCTGGTCTGCTAATGCACAGCTACACAAAATCTGCCAAATATTTAACATAAGTATGTATGGAGTAGGAGAGGAAAGAAAATAGAAGGATATGTGAAATATGAAAAGAAGTGTATTATCCATCCTTTTGATACATGCAATGACAAAATCTACAAAACAACAAAAAACATCTCACAAGTCAATTAACTCTGTTGAGAGGTGTGTTAAAACCATAATATGACCTACAAGCAAACATTTCTTGTATAAATAACACAATTAAAACACAATAAAGGCCACTGTATTTAAATACACAATAAATAAAGCTTAATACATGTTTTGTTATACTTAGTCGGTGCTTTTTCCATAAAAATGTCATCCTGCAGAAACCCCAATGATGACCTACAAAGTATAATATTTAAAACCACAGATAATCCTTGAAAAAAGTATTTCCAGTGTCTGAATGCACTTTTGTTTTTAAGTTTTAAAAAAAAGTTTTACTGTTTTATACCGAACCTGCACCGCAACGCATGCCAGAATTTGTTATTTGTTACAGTAAAATACTTTAAAATAACATGTTTTGTAGAACTTCCACAGTTGGTGTTTAACCACTACAATAATAAATTTCAATAAATTTCAATGTAGTTATTTGAAGAATCCACAGCCTATTTAGTTATTGCCTTTGAATAATCAGATTTTCATGACTGCTTCAGAGACATGCTTGCTCAAGGCATTCCCCTGGAAGCAAAGTACAAATCTCTGTGTGCCAATAACATATGCAGGGGGCTCAGGATACAGTCCTCTGCTTCCTCGTCTGCCTGCCAGCCTTCACTACGCACATTACGGTTTTGCTGGCGACTGAAGTGCCTTGCTTTCAGGCTAAAACAAAGAAACAGCAGAGGTTTAGGATGAGAAGGGGGTTCTATGAACTTTCATGAAACAAAGCAGTGATTGAAATTTAGTAAGCATACCAGTACAAACGTCTCTCTTGCTTAGGCATTATATGCCACAATTTGGCCAGCTCTTTGGTAACCACAGTCGAAGGAGTGCCAGGATGCGTTCTGCTCAGAGGTCAGAGACATGTTTGGTCTTCCATCCATTGATCTCTATGAATTTTTAGAAACATCCAAAATCCTCTGAAGGAGACTGACAACCCAATCTGTAAGAAGGTGAAATTATACACTCACCTAAGATACAATCTCCGGTTCACTCGGCAAAACATGATAAAGCCATTCACACATTTCTTCTTCGGGCTAGGGTTTGTAACATCCTGGCTCTTGTTGAAGAATCTCCTGCGACGAGCTTTTGTTGCTGTTCTCTCAGGAATGCGCTGTTTTGGGGTCCAGTTCATATAATCTGAACCTCTATCATCTTCCTTGCTCCGCAAAGAAAAACATCATTGCTATGTTAGCAATGTTATTAGCACAGTGTGCATATTTAAGAAGCTTTTGATTCAGTCTGCATGTTAACAGAGATTAAAAATTTACTCACTGACTCATCTGGAGATTTGTGTTGTAAATTGGGTGCTTTGAGAACAGTAGGTTTAGGAGTGACCCATACATCTTCAAATAATGCTGTAATAGGTAAAAATAAAGAGCAAACAAGATGACATGGACAAAGTCTTAACTGTGTCACCGTGTTAATAAATAGCTCAAGAAAAAAGTTTTGAGAGTTTCAATTCGCATTTCCTTATAATCATTTAATTCTCAGGTTATTTAATTTACTATCATTCATATAAGGCTTGATAAGTGCAAGTACAGTCTGTGCAACTTTGCTGTCCCAGAGTGTACAGTTCCAAGGTCTTACTCTGCAGCTCCTCTTGTCTATTGGGTAGTAGTGGGTGACTGAGGCCACGAGCTGGTGATGTGAGCAAAGAGGGGCTAAGATTCAGGCCCTTCCCAGCTCCCAGCAGTGGGAGTAGTGGCAGTACAGGTGTCTGTGGGAGTGTGGGGCTAGCAGGCAACTGCTTTTTCCCCAAAGAAGGGAGAATTCCCAGCATCCGGTCTTTCAAAAGAAAGGACCTGAAAACAGAAAAAAAACGGAGTGAGGCAAAATTTCCTTCAGAAATAGTATATAAATTGACTGGTAATTAGAATCACCAACATCAAGACAATTGACAAGGAAAAGTAATATTGGGGTAGTATTGCTTTAAAAAAAATCTCAAATGTCCCTGAACAGTCACCTCTAGCCAGCTGCTCAGATTTCTGAGGTACTGCTTATCAGATTGATTACCACCCATTTTTCTCTTTATGTTGCAAATTCTTTGCACCTAAAGTCCATTTTCCTGTCCTTCTGGTACATGTATAATTCATTCAAACAAAAATAAACAGACACATTACCCAGAAGGTGGAGTATCAAGGTCGTTGCTTCCCAAGCTCCCATCCTCACTTCCTGTCCTGTCCTCACAGACAGAACACTGGCTTCCAAGTCCTTGACAGGGGGATTCCTGATCCACACTGCTTCCTGCTTACAGACATGGGCGCAAAGAAAGGCAGAACCTAAACAATGCTTTACTACCAACAATAACAATTACAGTAAGTACATCAACATGCTCTTTCAAATGCTTAAGACAGACGTAGTTAACCACGTTGCAGTCACTACTGGCTGCTTTCTGAAAACAAATTCACTGCAAGCACAGGAGGACTACAGCATTCCTCAGCTAGCAAAGCAGTGCCATGTTTATGTTCTTGATCTAAACATCACTGTGTGTACATGATCCCATTTAACAGCACAACAAAATAAAACAAAACTTTTACCTGTTCTGGAAGAAGATGTTGTTGGCAACAGCGCATTGTAGTAGGAATCAGAAAAATCTGGGTGTGTTTTGCTGTCGCTCTCGTCAATAAAGTACACTCCTTTATCAGAACTCCCTGTAGGGGGATACGCTCTGTTTGTGTTGGCCGTGACATGTCTATAAGCATCTTCTTTATGAAGACTGCTACTCCTGTCATCAAAAGATTCTAAAAAATGTGCATCATACAATACATCTGAGTAGCAAGTAACACTTAAGATTTATCTCTGTTTTATACTGTCTATTTATCTGCCTAACCTGGATTAGATGTGGTTTTCTTGCGTGAGCGAGTACAGCTGTACTTGCGCTTCGCCTTCAGTAAGTGTGGAGGTGTGCTGGGCTCTGAGAGAGGCGTGTCTTCACTCTCTGACTCAGACTCTTGCATGCATACACATACACAGATACACAAAAACTATAAATACATGAATACATCAACCAACAAAAAAACAGACCTATCAGAACTGAAAGAGATGATTTTACATAATGAGGACTGATACTACAGAAATTGACTGCACCTCTATCACTGTTGTTTGGGAGGCAGTAGGATGGGAGGCTGCTCTGTAAATTCTGAATATGACTCTGAAGAAAATCAAAGTATTGCAGCATGTGGATCAGTGTTTCTTTCTGTAGATCAAAATGAGGACAGAAATATAGAAAACAATGTTTTCACAGTAAAGCAGTGGACGATAAAGGTTACATATTGCAGCAGAAACACATTGTGAGATGACCTTAGTAAGTCCTCGACCACTGGCTGTCCCAGAAATAGGTAGCAAAAGCCCGATCTCCTTCAGGCTATTGTTCCAACCTGTGTTACAGTCATAGCTGTCTCTAAAAAGTCCAACAATATTATCAGACAGAGACAACTGCATTTTCCATTGCAGACCTACTGTAGCCCCAAAAAGTATTAAGACACTTCAATAATTTAACTATTGGTACACTTTGATGATGTTAAGTTATTTCATAAAATACTTAAATGATATTTATTATAGAGAAACATATTTTTAGCATAACATTAAACTGATGGTAGACTGTATGGAGAAAGCCTTGAGAAGAATTCCAAACAGACTGCACTAAAAGTAATCTGAAGCACAGAGGTGGAAACCTCTGGGGCTGTTTTTCTTACAGTGGTGACGGTGGGGTTGTATACACTGAGGGGATCATGAGCTCAGAAGTGTACAAAGGTATTTGCATGCAAATCTGCACAAGTCTGCAAAGACATGGCTCAATCTGAAACACTCCAGTCACCTTCTGAAAGAATATTTTGTCTTGGAATGGTCTATTTCAAATAATTTTCATTTGGTTTGACATTTTATTTCCTAACACAATGAACTTAATAAATTTTAAATACAGCACAAATGCCCAAATACTTTTTAGGGGCACTAAATATTACATAAACAAATATAATGCTTTAAATCAGCAAAATTGCATAGTCTAAGAATAGTTCTGTTACATTACAAATAGAACAACCACATCCTAGAATGCATCACCTTTTCTTGCAAGTCTTGTCTTTCTGTTTCATAGTGGCTGGTGCTGGGGTTTTGGCCGGTGTTCTGATGGAGGTCTGCAGTGTCACCAAGAGTACAGACCTGTATTAAATGTATTTGTTTAACCTTACTTTGCAGATCCAATTGATCACTTCATTACGTACACTTATCCTGTATCTACTCTCTTTGTCCATTTTATCAGGTACATTTACCATATAGGTGCATTTTGTAGTTCTAAAATTACAGACTTAGTCCACCTGTTTCTCTGCATCATTTGTTAGCCCCCTTTCATCATGTTCTTCAACAGTCAGAACCCCCACAGGACCACCAGTTAGTGTGTGTTGAGCTGGTAACACTGGATCAGACACAGCAGTGTTTCTGCAGTTTTATAACACTGTACCTACTCCCGGTCCACTCTATTAGACACTCCTACTGTGTTGGTCCACCTTGTAGATGTAAAGTCAGAGACAGTTGTTCATCTGTTGTTGCACAGTCTGTATTAGTCATCCCCTAGTCCTTCATCAGTGGTCACAGGACACTGCCCACAGGTCGCTGTTGGCTGGATATTTTTGGTTGGTGGACTTATCCTAGCCCAGCAGTGATACAGAGGTGTTTAAAAACTCACCACTTCTGTGTCTGATCCACTCATACACAACACAACAACATGCCACCACGTTCTAGTGCACTGCACTGTAATGGTACAACTACAAAGAGCACCTATATAGTAAGTATAAAATGGACATTGTGTGTAGACACAAGGTGTATATATATATATATATATATATATATATATATATATATATATATATATATATTGTTGAGGACACTTAACTGACACGACGACACTGTACTTGGAGTCACATGCTAACTTGCTAGCCACTAGCCTCAGTTAGTTCACCGTGTGGACCACAAAGCTAAGAGAGCGAGAGCGGTAAAGCAAATTACTACTTTTGGAGAAAAGTACTCTTTACTCTTTCTGGCAGTTAAATATATCATTGTTTGTTACTATTCCATTCACTTACCACGTCGTAATGAATAAATAACTACCACCGTTTCTAGTTTATCATGACAGTGAAGTCCCACACCGCCGCCCGTCCTGCTTTATTGTTTTGTTCAGCTGCCATTGGCTGCATTGGGAAAAATTGGAACGCGAAAACAGCCAATCATAGCTCATTGGCTAAGAAACAACATCTAGGATTCGCAGGATAGATACCGCGCGACACTCTGCCAGCGGAATTTCTGCCTGCAGCTTATTGGACGCAGGCGTTGCTATGCAGTTGCTTGGCGGAAAAGTTCACTCAGCTAAAGTGAGCTGTGTCTCGCTGACTGTAGAGGGCGGTGTTGTCTTCTGAATTAACGATATGATCAGAAACTGCTAAAACAATATCAGAAAATAACACAACGGCAGAACTGTGAAATATTTTAGCACAGCAAAGAACCGCGTGTGGTTTTGCAGGGTTGGAGTTTGTATTCTGTTCATTATCTCCTAATGTCCCGGAGGAGTCAGTCTGACTGTGGACGGACAGAAGTGGTTCCCGCGCCTCACATCACAGCTCGTTCTCTCAGCTCGCGCAAGATCGTTCATCCAGAGGAGAGAAACACTAACGACGTAATAAAATCATAAGAATTGCAAAACTTCAATAAACAAAAATGATTAAAAAAACATTAAAAAATAAACAATCAAGATGTACAAAATATAAACAAAAAATAATAAAATTATCTTATGCGTAATCTATATTTGTTTAAACCGATCAAACATATTTTTTTCTAAGAATTACAAAGGCAAAAGGGGATGTTTATGTTAGTAAACGCCAAACAAAACAGCATTCAGTACTGTATAAAACGACAAAAAGAGGAAAAATGTTACATTTTCATTCATGATGTGCTTGTTTAGTGTGATTGGTCACTGCTAACGGACAGTATATGAAGCAGTAACCTGTACGGGTTTTCGGTCATACCGGCTTTGGACGAGCAGCTGCGCTCTTGCATTAGTCTCCGGGCAGAGAGGGAGAGAGTCTGCAGGACACAGAGACGGCCAACACCACAACTCCGAGCTGAAACGCATTCAGCGGTTAGTCATGTGGACTGTATTTGGATGATTTGCTCTCACTAGACCGGCCGACTGCCTCAGGACTCGTCTGCTGTCGAGAGCTCCGTGTGGCTCTTCAGAGAGAACGCAGGTAAAGGCGATGATGGAGGCTGCTGGTCTTCTTATGTCTGATTTAATGTGCATTTTGTAACGGCCACAGGGACGGTGCACGAGAATTAGCATGTTTAGGGTACTGTATTGCCTGTTATCTCTGTCAAATACCTTTGTAGGCTAAATGCTTATATGATACAGTCTCGTGATTTTATTTTGTAAAGCAGTTTAATGTCTCCTGAGGTTTTAGAGTACGGAAATTAATGCACTAAAGCGCAGCAAAGCGAAGCACCATTGCAGATCAGTTGTTAAAGTTTGTCGTGTATAAACTAAGTGCACGTTTTTTTTTTGCACCGCAGACGCTCTCCCTGTTGATCTGAGCCTTTTCCTCGTGTCCACACAGATGTGATCAGGTCGTGCAGCGCTGTGAGATGAGTAGGAGGTCCAGGGCTCCTGCTGCTGCCTCCACCCTGCGCTGTGCGGCTGCTGGCACATGCGATCAGCGGCCGGTGTGCAGAGCGCGAGTGCTGCTGCTGTGCCTGTGCATCCTGCTGGCATTTGCTCTCACTCTGGGACTGATTTTGTCCGAAAATGAAACGAGAAGACTCGAAGACATGCCAGTCAGAGTGCCAGATCTGAACAAGGATAAAGTGGGTAAACCTGAATCTCTCTCTCTATCTCTCGTTCATCGGTTTACACTAACTGCTGCTCACTGGGCTCCGGCGCTGCTGTTGCTCAGCAGAGAATTAGGCTAGAATTAGTGATACACGACTCTTTCTCTGGAGTCGACACCGACTCTCGACTCCCGCTGCAGGTATCGATGGAGTCGACTCTTCGATTCCTCTTAATTTTAACCAAGGCAGCGCCACAGCCGGTCATAAAGGGAAACAACAGATATTAAACCATCTTAAACTTATAGTTACCCAATGTTTGGAGTAGATATAGATTACAGTAAATTTAATTATACTAACATCAGGTAGTGTCACAACCCTGCTAGAAAAAAACAGCATTGTGTTGTGGATGCTGGTGTGGTGGTCAGCAGCAATGGAAGTTAATATGCTGATCCCCAGCAAAAAACAGCACATGTTGTGTTTTTAATGTTGGTAATGCTGGACAACCAGCATGGCCATGCTGGAGTGACCAGCTAAACCAAAACCATACCAGCTTAGACCAGCATGCTGGTCTGTGCTGATTCTTTTCAGCAGGGAAATGATAACAGCTGACTAATGTTTCAACAATCGTCAGATAGCATATTTCACATAATGACGGGTGAGGGGAAACTCGGGGTGAGAAAATCATTGAGTCATAATTCTCAAATAATTTTCTCAAATCATTTTCAAATTATTTTAAATTCTATGAAAAGGAACCAATTTTTTATTCAATATTTGGATTTTATCCTGCTCCTCTTTTCATGAGGCTGAAGTTGGCTTCGCATTCACCAGCTCAGTCAACTTCCCTCCTTAAATAATGCAGAATTGTCCTTAATGGTGCGTGGGCGCCAGAATATAACTGCGGCACCGTTTAAGGTGGAACGGAATTTTTTGATAAGTAGCGGGCAAATAAGAAGCCAGCTTCAGTTCACGCCCTTTTCCACATGTGAAAAAATGTTTGTTTTTGGTTTTCGTTTGTTGTACTATTTAGAATCGTTTTTTATTGCAGCCCTAGTGAAGAAAATGTAGAGTTGCACTGCAGAGCGGTGCAGTGCAGAGGCTGGCATATCAAACCGTTTTAGTGCGCAGTGTTTTTTGCTTACAGCAGCTGCTGAGCAGCGTTGGCATTGTTTAAAGTTGCCAATTAAACACTCACACACTCCGTCAAAATGTCCCTTCGGGCAGTTACGATAAAAAAAAAAATCAGGGAGTCGAAGATCCGACTCCAAGCGTTTCGACTTTCAGAGTCACTGGCGAACAATGGATTCTGACTCTCTTGGAGTAGACGAATCGATTCTGCAATCAACTCCCCATAGCAAGAATAAGTTAACGATGAGCAATATGACGATATTTGGTGATAGATATAAGGAAATCCCGTCATTTTGCTGTCAGACTGTAAAAGTGTACTTTTGTTTGGCATGAATATTAATGTGTTTTATATGGCCGTTCTTCAAGATCCGTTTCAGCGCGATTCAGCTCAGCCTCGCCCCAGGAATAGAGCTGGAGGTCAGAGTTCCACAAGCTTCGTGGCTCATGGGCGCCCCACTCTGGTGCAACACGACCGCCTGTGGCCTGCGGCTGCGGTCCAAATCTCTGCATAGGCAGCCCAGACGCAAATTAAATCATATGCCTAGACTAAAATGGTTAATTACCACTGAGTATTAGAGACTGGACGTAATTCATGTCCAGGCAAGTATAATTAATAGTAGCAACGATTTCGTCTTCCAGTTTTCCTTTTTAATAAACAATAGTGCTTTGACTGCCTTTGGGAAAACTCAACACTACGCTTGAAGTATTTTCTATTTGTAACAATTTCAGATGTAAAGGGTTTTTGAAATGGATAATAACTGATTTTAATGGCAAACGCATTTTTATTAAAGATGGTTTTATCATAATATATCATTAATATTTTATGATGTGTGTAAAGCCCATCACCCATTTATTGAAAAGGGTCTGTAATGTGTTTTGCAATGAAACCCTTTGTTTGTTTGTAGGCCTAGAGTAGTAGGACCTAGGCACTAGAGTAGTAGACTTAAACACCTAATTGTTACTGGTGTCCACATTTCCATCATGTAAATCTGCATATGTTGGGTTCTTGTGTGGTTTAATTTTTTTTGTTTCCTCCAGCTGACTCATAGGCCAAGTAAGCCCACCGCAGCGCAGGTGAAGCGCCTGGTCTCTGAGGTGAACTGGTCTCGGCTATGGTACGCCCAACTCCAGCCTTTCCTTATAGAGAGGCATCCTGGGTCCCGCGGCAGCCGCACTGTTCGAAGGGTAAATTTAGCAATGCTAAATAATTAAATGGGCAAGGGGCACATTAGTCAAGTAATTATAATTATGTACGGGCAATATATCTGACTATTTTGGGCAAAAATGTTCAAAAAAGACTTGCTTTGGCTTTTAAAACTGTGTTTCTGCTCCCTTTTCATTTCAGTTTAACTACTTTTACCTTTTCTGCATTACAATATAGCACATTTCCTCCCTGCTGGACTCTCTCTCAGCGGGCTGGTCAGTGGAAATTGATTCCTTCAACTCCGAAACCCCTCGTGGTCCAATCAACTTCTCCAACATACTTGCAGTGTTAGACCCCAATGCTCCTCGTCGATTGCTACTGGCTTGCCACTATGACACCAAGATCATACCATTAGCCTCTCGTGACCCGAAGCAGGTGTTCGTGGGGGCTACTGACTCAGCTGTTCCTTGTGCTATGATACTCGAGCTGGTCACTGCACTGGATATACACCTGAAAATGCTCAAACAGCAGGTGAGGCGACTATATTCAGATTGTAGAGAAGACTTACTGAATGAGAATTTACAGTGCGGTTTGTCTTCAGCTGCCATAAATGAACAATACTGTGTGCCTGATAGTATAAGACCGTCCCAACCAGACCAATGGCTGAGGTATGTACAGCATAATATATCCTTACCGGCAGTAACACACAGTCGACTGCTGTTCTGAGGGGAAGAAGGACCTCTGAGACCTGATATCGAGTCTCTGTCAGAGCTGTGAATAGCCACCTAGCCGCAGTGCTCTAGAATTACGAACTAGCACTGTCACTTCATCTGTATGAGTTACAGCACACTGTATACATTTTTTCAAATTTAAAAATTTTTCAACCTTTTTCTTTTACTGCCTTAAAATATAAAGTATTTCACCATAAACTGGTTATGGAGGGATATTAGAGGGTGAAAAGAAAAAAGTGAAATCTTCCTCTAGGAAGTCTTCCTCTAAAGATTTTGCTGAGTGGACAGATGCATGGCATGTCTATATAGCATGTCACAAAGGAGGAAACTGATCACTGATGCAGTTTCCTGTATTGACACTTTGTATGTATATTTTTAGACCTTGTTTCTTTCCTATGGAATTGATCGGTTTCTATACCACATAACTATGTTTGAATCATCTGGCTGAATAATTAATGGCTTGCTCTTAAACAAAGTAGCTCAAATGATTCCTGTAAATAGTAAATCTCTTAAATCCATCATGCAAAAGCAACTACTTCAATAGTGTTGCTAGCTTCTCACATTTTAGGAATGTTACTTGATAGAAAACCAAACATACACCAAAAGGAGATAGACTGATTTGGCTCACAAAATAAATCACAGTTCAGTCAGGACCACTCCATCAAGGAAATATTTTATTTTCATTTGCAGTAACTTATATTTGGTGGTAGGCCTCTGTTCTGGGACCCCCCTGCCCTTCCATGTGCATACATGGAAAGCCTAAGGCAGGAAGAACAGTAGAAAGATCCCCCCTAGGGAACAGAACAGAGCAGGCATCAATGACAACAAATATGACATTGAACAAGTCAGATACAGCAGGGAGGAGACGGGTGGAAGTGGGTTGCAAAGTGGCTGTGGAGGAAATAGTGAGAATGGGCAAGCTGATGAATTTAGCCAATTGTATGCCTAGCTGGCAATCAGATGAGCCGTCAGCTAAGTGATATCAGCTCATAACAGCAGGTAACTGTGGCCTGAGCTTGACTTTGTAGACTGCATGAACTAACGCTATGCTTGATGTTTCATCTTTTCCCTTCATGTAGATGGCTCAGGTGACTTTACAGTTGGTGTTCTTTGATGGTGAGGAGGCTTTTGAGAAATGGACTCCTTCTGACTCGTTGTATGGTTCCCGACATCTCGCTGAACACATGTCCCGCATTCCACATCCTCCAGGCTCTGAGCATACTACGCTGCTGCATGCTGTGGTAAGAGCACTTGCATGTTTGTGTGGGTGTTCATATCTGTAGGTATGTGATGGATTAACAAATATATGTATGAACCTTGCCTTTATCTTCTGCAGCTATAATAAGTGTTGTAATAATGTATTGCAATCATATTGTTATTGGTACTACCAGGATCTCTTTGTTCTGTTGGATGTAATTGGAGCCCCACGTCCTATGTTTGTGAATCATTTTGAGAACACAGCTCGCTGGTTCGAGCGCCTTGTTTCTGCAGGTAGGTCTAACTGAGAGGTTCTTACATTTATTACAACTCTTTATCTTTATCTCACGTATATATAATGTATGTCTTCATATACATTATCTGTAAATATGGACCACACTTTTGTTGAAATTTTAGTAAACTTTATTCATCATCATAATAATAATAATAATAATAATAATAATAATAATAAATAAAAAAGATTGTTGCCGTTTAATCTCTGTCTCTCTTCACATGGACCTGCCTTCAAGAGAAGAGACTTCATAAGCTGGGCCTGCTGTCTCTACACCCCAGTGAGCAGATTTACTTCAGGAAAGATGTAAACATGGATCCAGTAGAAGATGACCATATGCCTTTCCTTCGGAGGGGTGAGGACCAGCTGATGACTGAAATTTGAGGTTGTGGGGGGTGACTGCTCATAAAAAACTTAACCCTTACCAAAGAAAGTAAAGCGTAAAATTTACATGTAGGGTAAGTTAACGAAGAAGCTCTCCAGATGTCCCCCTTCTTATTTTTACTTCTCAAATCTTATCTCAACACATTAACTCAATGCTTATGGTGTAACTTATTCAGAAATTTCATCTGAATGACAGTGCTCCTGAGATTTATTCACCCAGAAACTTCTTGGTGTCACTTAAAACCTTTTTGTCTTTGGATTATAGTGATCTATGCATACATATTAAACTGTGCAAGTAACTTTAAAAAAGAAAGATTATTTAGGGGTGTCATTGAGAGAGCAGTACATTCTTTTAAAGTAAAAAAGTAAAATTAGACCTTTGGGACAGGAAGCCCCTCCCAGAACACTGGGATACTGTAAATTAAAGACAAATAACGGTTCTCCAGGGGTGCTTACGCCAGGTACAGGGGGCATCTTGCCCCAGTAGTGCCTCTTTTCCGGATTTTCTTTTTTGTGCTGTATGAATTAAATTAACTGCTGTTCCAGTTTATTTCCCCTAAATGTGGCAATTGCAGATGTAGGAAAACTGGCACCAATGGGGCATAAAGGTAGCTTGCCTACAAAGGGGAGGGTTCTTTATAATTACTGCCTATATTCTAAAGTATATTTAAGCATAAGGCAGTGTCATTTCATATATGCTGTCTAAGAGCTACTATCTGGAATGTCACTCACTGAAGAAAATGTAACAAAAACTTTAACATGCAAGATAGTTTGTTTGTTTGCTCAGTAGCCAGCCTGCTAGTTACATGTTATGCGTAGGTTGGATACAGTTCATCCTGAATGTCACTGTATAATTCACACTCTGCATTGAACATCCTGCTCCCTGGCTCTTCATATTAGCCAATTACATTTTTCTTTTTCTGCATTCTGTTTTGTTTTCTGTTGCTGACTGCAGGAGTTCCTGTGCTGCACATGATTGCTACACCCTTCCCGTCTTACTGGCACACAATGGAGGACACAGCAGACAAGGTCCACAGTCACACTGTGGAGAATCTGACCAAAGTCTTGGTGGTCTTTCTAGCGGAATATCTTGGACTATAGAATAACATTGCATTTACTGGAACCAACCACATCCTTCATGAAATCAGTACCTCACTATCATGACATTGAGCACAAGCAGAATTCAGAAATGTGAAAGATGGCAGAGCCCTTGGTTTGGTGGTCCTGCGTTCAGAGTTGTATGCTATTTGAAAAAGGGGTTTTGAGTAGGTCTTTATGGTTGTGCCATTCTATGTGCAACTGTTGAAAAAATGCTTCCTTAACTATGAATTAGGGTTCTTTGCCATCTAAAGCGTAAAGAATTATGCTGATAACCATTTGGTGTCTATCACAATAGGTCACGTCCTTCAGGTGCTTTTAGGGTAAAACAAACATAATTATAAAAGTAAGATTAAAAGGGAATTTCATTCCACCAAAACTCCATTGCATCAAAATTTCTGCCATATCATCCAAATTTCTGCATAATTCAATAGCTGAGATGTTAGCAAAGTAATTCAGAGTGGTTTGATGTGAAATGGCTCATAGTAGAGAACGCTCCCAATTGTGATTTCTTTACAGTGGTGGTGATAGGAACCAATTCTGACACAGTATGTTTCTCTAGAATGGTACGTTTAACATCAAACCGCTCTGAATGATTTCATTTATAGCTTAAAGATTTAATTATATTTCAAAATATGAAAATATTCAAATTACCCGTTATAGCACCGATAACGGTTGTCCTAATACAGGGGTCTCCAACCTTTACTTATATACACAAGCTACTTTTCAGGGACAAACCATTCTGTGTGGTACTCAAAAACCAATCAATCAGTTTCCCAGTATATTTCATATATACCATGTTTTGTTTGGATTCCAGTCCATAACCATTTTTGTATTCAATCTTTGCAATACCAAGCATGTTTTCAAGAGGGCTTGTCAACAAGTATGGTCCTTATTTAGTCCACACTTACCTAATGTTTTTTGTGCTTGGTGAGACAGTGTTTTTTTACAGATCCACACCTGGTCAAATTACATATTTAATTGATTGTCTAGGTTAACTCTGTAGGTATCCTCTGCAGGGAACAAACTTAAATATGGCATTTTTCTGTAAATTTTAGTGCACCATTTTTATTTATTTGTTGAGTTTAACATATTGGTAAAAAAAATAAAACAAAAAATACAAAGTGTGCCATAATATTTTCACAGACCACATTTTATGTTTTATTTTTTCCCTCAAAGTGTGTTCTCTGTAGAGGATGTTATTCACACTCATCAGCATAACATGTAATTTGACCAGGGGCACCCAAACATTTGCATATGACTGCATCTCATTTTTTATTTTTTTAGCTGTCAGATAGCTGATTGCAGTAGAAGTGATAATTTCCTTTGAGATCCCATGCAAGCATCATTTCAGCTCTCAACTCTCTATTTAGAAAATTGTGCTATAAGCAAATGATAATGCTGGTAATCTATTTAGCATGTTAGCCAGAGACTTTACACAGCATACTTAGAGAATTTATGCTGAATTATACCAATCTGTATGATAAAAGCTCATTCAGCTTTAAAAAAAAATCACATATCAGATTGTAATTAGCTAATATCATGTTGTGTTTAGCATTAGATTAGCAGGCTGGGTTTAGGAGAAGCAGGGTTCAGTTGTGTGACTGGTATGGTTTTATACAGCACATGTAACCTGTGGTTTGCAACCACAGTTTGGAGGCCCTAAACCCAAAGGAACAAGCAGAAGTACCCCTAAATTATATCCAGAATGTTTTCTTTTAAGAATGCAAGATCACTGTCAGGTTAACAGTCAGAATGCATTAATTCTTGTCAGATTAAAGTGCAGACATGACTCTTCCACTGAACTAAAGATGAGGAGCTTGCCTGCTGCCAGGCTTTAGCCCACATAAGAGTAACTATCTTTAGGCAGTTGTATTGTACATTATATAAGCTCAAGCTGCCTCCGTCACTGATGTAGGTTAGCCTACTGTTGAAGTAGTTCAGCAAGCCTCATTTTTCCATATATTTGCATAAGGTGCCTTTTTTATTGAATTATACTGTGAACAGGATAATGCAATAACAAGTAACCTCCTATGTAAAAAGTAATAACATTATGATACAACTGTACTTAGATATAGCCATATGAAAAAGTCTGAACACCCAGGTTGAGCTACATATTTAATTAAATTTAAATGTAATGACATTTATCCACTAAGGAAATCAACATGTAATTTGACCAGGGGTGCCCAAACTTTTGCATAGGACTGTAAATCTTATCTTGCTCTATGAGTAAGACTGTGTGTAGTGTGAAAAAAGAAGGGACTGTATACCGATTACAACCACATATCTGGGGAGTTTCCACAGGTTCAATCAATTAGAGTGCAATAATAATCAACATATAGGATATGCAATATAGACAGACATCTCAGAGCTCAGGAATGGCTATTAACACAGTGCTATCTGTGAATATTACAGTAAAATACTGGCATACTATGTATAACTTGTCTAAACTTGTATCTGCATAAAATAGAGCTGTTCTTCAGGAAATTCCCATTTCCATTAGCCTACTGTGTTGAAAAAGCATTTGCTCCGTCAAAGGTTATGTAATATGTATTGCACTATTGCACTTCTATAGGCCTGTTTCTGTCATACAGGCAAACTATCTCAAAATTTTAGGCTATAAGATGGAATGAATAGACTACTGTTTGCACAGAATGATGTAGTAATTATTTTCTAATTAAAAGAGAATGTTTCACTTGTGTGTTTCGCCTGTGTCTTTCTGTTTAATAAACCACAAAAGCTATATATTATTGACGTTGCTCATGCTTTCATGTCATCATACTCTCACAATATGAGCACATAAATTACATCAGCAGATTGTGAAAACAAATGGTTGTTAGAAAAGGCCATATGAATTCATTTGCTGTCCTGACCAAAATTTTTTTTAAATTGCAGAAATGTTTTGTGGATTAGGCTCAAGTTCAGACAGCATTAATGTGTTGAAAGTAGAGATGGGCAGATTTATACTTCAGTATTGACTGTTCTGATCCTGATGTATCCTTTTGAGAATCGACCCCTACATTAAAAAATCTTTAACTAAAATTTTTAATATATTTGCTTTAATGAAAAGTAGTGTTTGTGATGCTAAAAAGTGAAAAAAGATTGTGGCAAATAAATGTGTAGGACAGTGGTAGGCCCAGTATTACATTGTTTTAATCATTCAACATCCATTATGCCTTGAAACACCTAATTCTTGCACAATTTTACTATAATAGGTTAATGAATGAAGAAATACAGGTTTAGTCTGGACAGTTAAGAGAGTGCTAAGACTAATCCAATGTGCGCAAAATCAAAATAATAATAAGAATAATTTATCAGCTACATAATTCTGTTCTACCACCAGCCAGCTGTAACATCAAACCCAGTGGCATAAAAAACCCAGCTGATTTTTTAACAACCAATTACGAAGCAGTCTGAGTTATGCCCGTCCGATTTGGAGCTGTGGTACCCCCAGTCCCTCCCATTTGGAGGTTTTCCAGTATGTAGTATTACCAGAGCTGGATTATGAGTAGCCTGGCCTATTTCCTATTCCTATTTCCCCCGTTATATCAAAACATGACTGCAAAAAGCCAGAGGGCTCCCGCCAAAGAGTCCTCAATGACTGGGGTTGAATGTATCTAAACAGCTAAAAACAAAAAGTTAAAATAGTTTCTAAACAGTTGCCCAGAACTTTCCTTTAATTTTGTAAAGTATAAGAATGTATTTCACTAAAAAAGCAAAGAAAACTTACCTGTATGTTTTCTTTTTTCTACAAGTTATGGGCAGCAGAAGGCAGGCATTATTGCTACTGAGTGCTGATTGGTTGGCGAGCGGAGCAGCTCATTGGCTGTTCGCGCCCACTGACGTCATGAACGTACATGAGGTCCCGGTTTATACTCCTATAACTCCAGTTCAAAAGCTCTTAAAAATATAACAGCGGTGTTTAAATGTTTTACATGAAGTCGAGAGCCACCTTGTCAAAATATTTTCAGAAATGTAGTTACGTGGTTTTGGCGAGTGGGTCTGTTGTCTGCCCCTTAAGCAGACAACAGACTCGAGCCTCATTAATAATAGCGGGACATTGTACCCATTTCCGCAAATCTTAGTGATTATTTTCTCCCTTTTAAGATTTTAGCGAAGCTGTGGCCATTTTTGTAACTGTTAGAGTCTTGTGACGATTTTGAGTCTAAACAATCTTTCCGCTGAGCTGATGTTAAGAAAAAACAGGTTTGTTTATGGTTTGTTCAGCGCGCTACCCTGTCTTTCATCGCAGGCTGCTGCAGTTGCCCTAGGAGACGGGGGCGGGGCGAAGTGGTTGAAGCAAGACAGGAACTGAATCAGAGAACTTGTAGAGAGGAGATTCACCACTCGGTAATGTCCTCCTAGTTTTTCAAGCGCTAGATGGCGCTCCAGAGCGAGTCCAAAATGAATAGGTTAGTTTGGAGCATTTGAGCAAAATCATAGTTTATAAATTCTTAAACGTTTTAATATGAAATAATGCACTTATTTTCTGAACATAGAACAGCACCAAACATTTTAACACCGCTGTTATATTTTAAGCGCTTTTGAACTCGAGTTATAGAAGTTTAAAGCAGCGCCTCATGTATGTTCATGACGTCAGTGAGCGCGAACAGCCTGCAAACAGCTGCTCCGCTCGCCAACCAATCAGCACTCAGTAGCAGTAATGATAGCGTCCTGCTGCTCAAAACTTTTTGCTGTAGAAACAGGAAACATACAGGCGTTTTTTCTTTGCCTTTTTAGTGAAATTATATATATATATATATATATATATATATATATATATATATTATATATATATATATATATATATATATATTATAAGTAAACATTTACTTTCCAAAATTAAAGGAAATCCTGGACAAGTGGTTAGAAACTATTTTAATTTTTCGATCCGTTTAGCTCCATTCACTCTTCTACATTGAGGACTCGCTCGCGGGCGCCCGCTGGCGTTTTGCAGTCCTGTCGGCTCCCCTTAACCTCTGACTGAACCCTTTTTCGCCCCATTCTCTTAAATAGACATGCACCATCTTGGTTTACTTTATATACAATCTTTGGTGTGCTACCCTACAGTCCCGCTTACAGCCAAACCACTAGAAGGCGCTGCTGCAGAGAAACTGCATTCAGCGACGAAAAAAATAAGGTCATGACAAAACTGTGGTAACCAGGCGGTTAAAAGCTGAGAATAACCGGTGAAAATCGTAGAATGAGTTCTGTCCATATTACCATTTGTCACTGTCAGTGACACACAGTACGGATATCGACACGTCAGTGACAGAGCAGGTAAAGTAGTTACTGTCTGTTGTGCTGTGTAAGCTTGAGTTTGCTGGCTGTACGAATAACGTACACCATGAGTTGAGTAAACGGTACTGTATCATGTATCTGGTCCCGGAAGACTGATCTTCTTTTACTGAGGTTAATTTTAAAGACCGATGGGTAACAGAGAGCAGTAATTAACTGTTAAAACGTCTGAGCATCTGCTGTGAGCTAAAGAAGCTGAAGTCTGCTTCTTATTCACCAGCTTCTTGTTCGAATTCTGTCGTTCCACCTTAAATGGTGCAGCATTTAAGGTGGAACGGGAAAATTAGAATAGAACGCCAACTTCAGCTTAAGACACTGTCAAAGCTGTCATAGCCGTAACTCGTTTATGTCCACATCTGAAATTAAATTTCATTTGGTTCATGTGTTTTCTGAGCTCACCTGTAAGCACGAATTTAAAAAAAAAATCGTTCAGACTGTGGCCGAGACTGTGACTCCCTGCTCTCCATTTTGTGCACTATGTAGGTCATGAATCAACGATTTCAGCAACTAAATTATACATTATATGTTTAATATGAAACTCATTTAAATTCACCCATGAGCTCCACGGCTCCCTATCTGCACACTTTGGGTGTAGAAGCCATAGTTTAAAGTGCTATGCAGTGCACTAGAGAGGAATTAGGGAGCCATTTTAACAACAGAATCGAAAATCCAGATTTGTTTGTGAAAACACATGTAATAAAAAATGTCATGTTCATGTTCACATATAACTATGCAAAATTCCTTCACTCCAGGACACTTCCACACCAATCAGGACAAGTTTTCCTTACCATACAACGTTTAGTTTTTTTTTTAATTAAATAGGTTTAAACAGTTTTACAAGTGTTACTGATCTACATGAGCAGATAAACACTCATGTTGCACCTTTTTTATTTTTTAAATATTGAAAAAATGTCTTTACACACAATTAGAAACAACTTGCTGTTGCATTGTTGCCCTTTTTGGATTTTGTCCCTTATGTCTGTTTTTTTCTAAAGGTTACTCTTCCTACACTCCCTACAACACTATGGTGCGCCACAGTAAGTTACAGAAACAGATCTTATCACTGTATCGTCAGTTTCTACGTGCTGGACGAGGCAAGCCGGGGTTTGTACCCAGGATACGTGAGGAGTTCCGGGCAAACGCTGCCATCAAAAAGACAGACGTCATGCACATAGAGTACCTCTGCCGGCGGGCCCAACGGCAACTGGAGCAACTTAAAGATGTAAACACCAAACAGCTGGGAGTCTTCAGCAAAACCGAGGAGAACAGCTGATTGACCGTTTGTCTGTGATGGACAACCATTGATTTGAGAACAGTGTTTCAGGCAGTGCCAGTCATAGAGAATCATTTTGTTCAGTTTTAAATTGATGATGGATGTAATACATTTTAAGTAATTGTGTTTTTGAACTGCGTTCTTGTTTGGCTGGCAGGTTTGTTTCACACTGGCTTACTCCACTGTCAGATTCTCATACAACAGGAAAAGTTTCCTCTGTGTAGTGGGAACTTTCAGAACTTTATGCTCTGATCCATCCAGACTCAAATTATGACCACCAAGACAGCACAAGGTGGCTGAATAAATGAAGTTACTCTTTTAACTGGCCATGTTTTTGATCATTGTGCAGCAGTAAAATGTTTGTCCAAGCATTTATGAAATCTGAAGCTGCTGCAGCACCTTTAGAAATACTGTAGGGTCAGTAATAGTGATTGATCATTTTTCTGTGCTTCTTACACCAGAACTTTTATACTTTTATTTGATTTGTTTCAAAATGTCAGTAGTGTTTACTGGTTATGTAGTAATGTCACTGAAAGTAATTTTCAAATATTATTTACATTGTCTTCAGTACAAATTCATAGTTCGTTGCAAGTAATGCACATTCAAGATGTCATTATTGTTACATTTCTTTCATTAACTATTAAAATGTCTGAGTGTCTACTGTGAGATAAGACACTGTCCAAACACAGAATGGGAGTAAATAGTGCCAAAATGGAAATATAGCTTTTAGCTTAACATAACATGAAGCTAAATCTTAAGCTGTCTATGTGAAAGTAAAATAAATGTTGCCCTTTTTAAAAGCATATGTTCAACAGAAAATACAAGTTATCTACACTCACTTCAGACCAGTGGTTTGGAAACAACGCTAATTTTGTATAAATAAGTATAGTTCTACTGATGCAAGAGATAATGGACAATAATATGTTTATTATTATTCTAGAAGTTTAACTATTGTCTGTAGGAATAGTGTACAACGACCTGATTCTTAATCTCTTTTCCTCCAGGTGACAATCCTGGTTCTGGAGATCTACCACCCTAGACAGTTCAGATCTAGTGCACCTGGCTCTAATGTTCAGACCCTGAAGACCCTCATTACATGGAACAGATGTGTTAGATTAGGGTTGCAGCTAAACGCAGCAGGTTGATAACTCTCCAGGAGCAGGACTGGGAAGCCCGCTATAGAATTTTATGACATACTTTTAATATATCCATCATTCCGATGCCTCTGAAGGCTTGATTAACTGAATCGGGTGTGTTTTTTTTAAAGTTTGTAAATAAGAGATGTGAAGAGAAGACTTCAGCAATCTGAAATTCCAATCTGGACTATTTTGGAAATATCTTTGGCTAAACTAGGGCTGAATCTCAAATAGCTCCCTGCTCCCTATGTAGTGCACTATGCGTTCCATAAAATAACAGCTACCTCACCCAAATAGTGCGTTATATGTCTAATATAAAGCAAATTATATTCAGCCATAGGCTGCACGACTCTAACATGTCTAACATTTAGTGCATGATTTGAGTGTAGAAGCCACAGTTTTATGACATGCAGTGCATGATACGGGTAGTAGGGAGCTGTTTAAGATTCAGCTTAGGTGTCAATAAATGTGTTTGTGGGGTTGTGAGGTTTTCTTATTTGCATACAAGTTGTGTACTGTATGATCTACATACTGTATAATCACATTAAATGTTAATGGGCCCGTACCATGGAAAAATGTATTTATTTTTTACTTTAATAATGGACTGATGTAGTACGTAAACATTGTTAAAGTTTTAAAATACACTATTCACTCACAAGTCCATACAGTTCATATATAGAAACTAAAGCCCAGTCCCTAATGGCGCCCTTGTCCTGCAGTCCACAGTTGTGCATACATGTGGGGACTGCAAGGTTATACGGTGTCCCATTTTTCATGTTGCTGTTCAAGGGGGTTCTGAGGGGCACCCTCCATGCACCTTTACTGTGGCCTTGGATGTGGATGATTTAGTTTACAGCTATCTGATCAACATGGAGGAAAGGAAGATATTCAGATGTATGTAAAATGCATTAACCTGTTATTGAGCTGCATTGTGCTTGTATTCATACTTTCAAAACTGTAAATAAGCAAATTAGCTCATTAAAAAAAAAAAGAGTATGACCAATACACCACGTGCGGCACATGGAGAGCTGGCATGTCGCACGAGCTTGTCCCAAATGCACGTTTAAAAAACAAGCACCCTTGATGTCTCCTGCCCTAAAGGTCTGCATGTTGTTGATGTCACCAAAATGTTTTGAGGAGGACCATATGGCTTGCGGTGCCGTTTGGGATGGGGCTTAAGCTGTGACAAAAGCTTTTTAAAAAATTGTATTGTTTTAAAAAAAAACCTACACATTGACATATGTCCTCCTATTCAGCCTACAGCAGTTTAGCTCCACCTATTCACACTGAGGTTATGAGGAGCGTTTCAGCCTGGTCTGCTTTTTGAATGAGGAGCAATACAGCCAATCAAAACAGAGATCATTTACATATTGTCTAAAAGCAAAGTAAAAGAAACAGCCTGTCTAATTCTAGGGGATAAAGATAGCCTGGAAAATGGTCGTGTTAAAGTGAATTATCAGTGTTTTGGTACATAAAACCATACCAACGTTATAAGGGTGCCAAAATGGAAGAAAAATGTGGGATATGGGCTCTTTACAGATGTATGTCGATCGAAGCCGTGACCTGACCGAGCCACTAGAGGGCAGTAATGTCTAAACGACTTGTTATTGTAGAAGGACAGGCCGCCGCCTATGTAAACAGGAAGTGAAAAGAGGTAGGTAGGTGAAGAGATTGTTTTATGGCTGACTAATAAAGTTATGTATTTTAATATTGCCATGCTCGGCCTGGCGGTGTGAGTGTTTATGGTTTGTTTTATCTCATTTAACGCTGTTTATTCTCAGCTGAGAAATATGGCGGATTCGAGGACAAACTCGAGCAACGGGATGTCAGACGCTCAGTTAATTCAGCAGGTCAGTCACTAACTTACAGCTTCGTTTAGTTTCCACTGAGAAATCTAAGAATTTATTGCTCTACACATTTATTACCAAGTTTAATCTCCTGTAAAGCTGTTTGTCTATTATGTTCTTGTTCTCATTTTCTTCTCTGGGTCTTTTCTCTCTTGTCTGTGTCAATATGTACGCAAGTTGTATTACCGTACAACTGATTGTAGCAAAGGTGGTTAATATTTGATTTAAAATGTATTTTCAGAAGAGTAAAAACATGGGCGATGGATAAGCAAAAGTGCAAACCTGATGTTTTCACTAATAGTATGATATGTAGATATGGTATAAACATACCAAACATAAACATAAGGCGATATGGTAAAAACATAACATCACTATACTTTTCTCATAATCCATGTATACACTATACACATGTATACATTATACACTATACTTTTCTCATAATCCATGTCAAGTATTACGATATTTTGTTTTCTAAGGTTTGGTAAGTTGGAACAGATTAAAGGAATCAGTGTACAGGTTCTTTTATACAACGTTAACAAACTGATTGCACTAAATCCAAGTAAACATGAGTAATTATGATCTTTTCGTAATGAAACATGTAGTTGTTCAGTGTTTTTTAAACACTGACAGTATCCACGATATCCTCAGAAAAGCTTATTGTGACAAAGTGACAATTTCTAACTGTAAGGACGAATATCATAATACCGTATGTTATTGTGTGTTCGTTTGTTTTATGTGTTTGTTTTATGTGATCTGTAATTAAGCGCCATTTCATGCTGCCTTTGGCTCTGTGAGGAGTATTCTTCATTTATTTTAAAATATATAACATTGACAACCTATCCATTATGAAATAATGATTAGTTAATTAGTGTCTGTCGTCCCTTTTAAATGAACAAATTAATAAATAGAGGTAGCATTTTCCCCCATATTTGAGTGACAGGATGTTAAAAGCAGGTACACTCTTAGTGAAAAGGGATCTATAGTACCAAAAATCTATGTGGTACCAAAAAAGTTTCTTTGACTTGTAACAATAGTGGAACGTTTTTTTTGAAAAGGTCTTTAAAGAACCGTATACATCAGGTTTTCTACAATGAAGAACAGTTTAATCAGGCAAAAAACTTTATGTATTCAAATGGTTTTTCACTTATAAAAACAGTTCCTTTACAACATAACCATTGAGGAACCCATTTTTAAGGGTGTCTTTATTTCAGTACTTTTACTAAGTACTCCCTACTTAGACACACAGACATCTATGACCATTTATCTACCTTTCGTAAGTTGATGTTATTAGCTGTTTTTACTATGATGGTCCATATTTTCTGGTTCTTGCAGTTGGCTCTACTTGGCTGGCTTAAGACTGACAGTGTGGAGTGCAAAAACTTCCTCACTACTGTTACTGGCATGCAAGTGGCACGAGAAATCCTGCACAGACTGTCTGGGCAAGATAAAGTGGACGCTTACCGGGTAAGCTGTACCTATTAATATTATTTTGGCTCTTCATAGTGTGCCAAAACAGTCCTCCATAAAAGGATGCAACATGTGTAATCTTAATATAATCTCCATATATGGGTGCAAATTGGTCCACGATTTGACTTTACTATTAGATGTACTCATGATATTCTGAACAAAATTTGAATAATTTTGAATGATTGAATGAAAATAAATATCTGTGTATAAATGTTCCTGCTTAACATTCTAAAGAAACAAGAGCCTGGGGGCAGGAGGAGTTTGGCAAATGACATGAACGTGCTTGAGTGGGTTACTGATTGATGCTGGTTGTTTATCAACTTTAGTGAATACCCATTCTCCATGATGTCAGATTTTTATATTACAATGTCACAGTGCGTAGGTCTGTCTGGTGAAGATATTACGTCCTCTTTTGCTTTAAATCCGTCATGTTGTCCAAGCAGTGATGCTAATAATGTCCTCTTATTTCCATGTGATGGTACATAAAGAGCCTCGCTGACTTGTAATTACATGTATCCACAGAAAGAATGTATTGAACGTGTGGCTGACTTTGTGAGGAGGAATCCTCGGGCATCTCAGAGGGAGCTGAATGCAGAAGTTGAGAAGAATGTGCTTCTGTTTGCCTCGAAAGTTCAAGCCTTGGACTCTGCTCCTCTCCTCTGAAAACTTGACTTACAACCATGACTGCTGACCTCTTTCTCTCTGCCTCATCCAATCTCTCCTTCTCTTTCTATATTTTGCTATTTTTTGAAATATTGTATGATTTGTACTCTTTGTAAAAATAATTTATATTGCTTTCAGTAATCTTTCCAGTTATATTGTAAAGCAGTAATTCGCAGAAAAATCAAATGTTCACAGGTTTTCCCTTCCAGAAAATGTAGTTGAGCAGCCAAGACGTTTGATGTCTAAAGTTTGCTTCTTGAGTTTCGCACTGGAGGTACAAGGCTAATATAGAAAGATAGGAAATCTTTTTGGGATGTGATAGACTTCCATTATGTTTAGCCACATTAGCCTTGTAGCTCCAGTTTAAAAGAAGTAAATTTTAGAATCCAGAAATGTCTTGGCTGATTGACTACATTTGGGGAAAGAGGAAAAGGTTGTGTGGATTTGATGTCTGGTGAAACACTGCTTTACCCTTTCCATGTACATTTTAGGTTTGATATGTATTTGCTGTAATTAAGTAAATTGTTACTAATGTAATAAAAAGTTATTGTGCATCCCAATAATATTAACACTTGAGGCTCAGTCTTTGTGTTTATTTGCAGCAATAGAAAATGTCTGTAATTAGATTTATTTATTATTGTATTTATTTAAAAGTTTTTTTTTTTTTGACAAGGAATCAGTAATCTCTGGTCAGAGATAATTACATTAATAGGCTGATTATTATAATTCTGTCTTCTAATGTCTGTCATTCTGTCATGTGTTTAGTATTTATAGGATTAATAAACACATAAGACTTGGATAAGAGGAGAAGAAAAGACACAGGTGGATTAAGAAGAGATAGAGAAGAAGCGGAGGGAGACTATAATAGGCCTTGGTTCATCATTGTATTCATCAAACAGCACCTGCAATGAATCCCATTATGCAGATTGATTTCTCAGATCCCTTGATGACTTTAAAGGCAGCGTTACACCCGCAGCCCCGACAGTTGATTAGTGAAGGTGCTTATGGAGTGAAATGAGAGACGTTTGCAGCTTAACACTTTTACTAAGCGATGATACAGCACGTAAACTCAGAAGAATAGAAGAACATGCTCAAAATAGTATAACATTTGATACTCTTTTGATTCAGATTCTCCACTGCACCTGGGCACTTAGAGGCAACGGCCAGTACTCTAATGATGGGGGGGACAGTGTCTTGTGAGCTAGCAGCCAAGATGAAAGGCAATGGGTGACTGGTCAGAGAGAACAAAGCACTGCAGTCTCAGCCAGTCTACCATCTGAACACAATAGAGGAAGAACAGCACTCTGTCACCACGTGTTTGGGTTTATTTCAGCCAGAAAACATCAAACGAAACAATATCTTCATGTCAGTAAAGCAAGAGATGCAGAACAAAACATGATCTGATACTGAAGTCTGCAACTGCATCTGAGGAAAAATCATGAGGCACTTTTCTTAGTTTCTAAGAAAATGGTAAAAGTTGTTGTGTTTGGGTAGAGAATGTGATCAGCAGAATGCTAAAGGCATTAATATCACAGATTTATAACAGTCCTGTTGAGTCTCTTTAACTAACAGAGATAGTTTCACGTTGCCCACACCAAAATATAATGTGAGAAGGTCTAAATGCACTAATATTAACAAAATGTCATTCCTTTCCTTTACATTTCTGAAGTTGCTAAGTTTCATTTGAATGTTGCTGGAAATGACACAGTGATAACAGCAACAATAATAAAAACAGTAACACTAGATACTTCTAATAATATGCTATACTACTAGTCACATATTACTACTAATAATAATAGTAGTAATAGAAAAGAAACATTCTTCTTACCATTAATAGGAATAATAATAATAATAATAATAATAATAATAATAATATAATATAATAAATGCTGTGTGTGTGTGTGTGTGTGTTCACAAAGCAGGGTTTCTCAAGACAGCTAGATGACCAAAGTTGAGAATTGTCCAATAGGAATGTCCCACAGCTCTTCTCACTGGGGAAAATTTTTTGCCTAAACTGAGAAATCCTGCTTTGTGAAATGCCCTGTGAACTACCATCAGTGCATTAATTAACAGCAAAAACTACAGTTATTAATATTATTATTAGTAGTAGTAGTAGTAGGAGTAGTATATTTAAAACAGACATATGGATCATATGTAGGCTATTAATAATAACAAAAAAGTTGTATATTGTTGCAAATTGAATTCAACGCCCTTTCCTCAAATAAGGTTATTATTATTATTATTATTATTATTATTATTATTATACATACATACATACATACATACATACATACATACATCATCTAAACCGCTTATCCTTCTGGGTCGCGGTGGTGGTGCTGGAGCCTATCCCAGCTGTCATTGGGCGGAAGGCAGGATACATATTATACAATATTATTATTATTATTATTATTATTATTATTATTATTTAAAACATACATATATATTATATGTAGGCTATTTATAACGACATGGAAATTGTATGTATGTATGTACATTGTTGCATTATTCATTGCAGCTAAAATAAGAAATGCAAATTGATTTCAACGCCCTTTCCTCAAAGAAGGTCTGTTGTCTTTCTGTGAAGATGAAAAAAAAAATGATTATAGGTTAGAAGGCAGGATGCATTTCTAAAATCTTTGCCAATTGCAGCAATCAGTCCCTGAGTTGGCACCCCTCCTCTATCTCTCCCTCTCTCCCCCTCTCACTGCTGCTGTCCTCCACTTCACTCTTCTACTGTGAACATACACAGCCGTCACGATTCCAGCAGGCCAGCACTGCGCCAGAAAGAGCGACATTTCTCAATGAGAGCTGCTGGATTTACCGCGTTGAAGGCAGTTAACGGGACTTTGACTAAAGCGACGAGGCTGATGATTGGACGTTAAATCAGACATCAGGCAAGTCGCTCACGATTTCTCTTCTTTGTGTACAGAGCGTTGATACATCTCGGAAAGTTGCTTTATGGCACCAAAACTACTTGTGGTCCTCCGTTAGCTGTTGCTAATGTCTCTGAAAGTTATTAACATCTTGTAAAACAATTTTTACTTCTCAGAATATGTGTAACATGAGCTTAATCTATTATCATCGACATTGTTTTAAATAGCTATATTATTTAAACGCCTTACTTAGCTGTTCATTAGCATAATTATGCAAAAAAGTCTTGATGACGATCGCTGCCAGTAAAATGTACTTCTTCTTCATATATGCCTCCAAAGGAAAGATGTCCCAGTCAAAAATGCCAATGTTGTCTTTGCAGGGATGGTTGAGGCTCAGCTTGGTCGTTCTTCAGAAGCACATCACTGTTACGGGCACTTTGTCAAACTTGGACGCTGCTATGGGCAGAGATAGCCATCTGGGGTTGAACTGCCTCCTGTTACCTGCAGCCCAGAATGGCATATCTTAAAGCCCTGCTCTTGGACGTTTATCATATTTTATTACCTCCTTATTCTTTTTACCTGTGTCTTCACCGCTGCTCCATTGGAGAGACTACTATGCTGTTGAATTCATCTGAATACAGAATGTGTTAGTGGACAGGTTCCCTAAGACATCCCTTATCTTGCACAATAGCCTTGTCCAATTAGTCCTAAACCATCTGTAATTGCACACGTGAGCTTTTTGCTTGTAGGCAAGCCTCCTGTCTTGTGTATGTGTGTGTACTCTTTGTGTCTGTGTATGTTTGCTTGCTCGTGTCCCTTTCCGCTGGTGCATAAGTCATGCCTCGGAGACCGGATGTCAGCAGCAGCTGTTGCTTGCCATTGCACCTGAATGAGGACAATGCTCGCTTCGGCCTGCTGGCGGCACTCATCCTGCTTTACCTGCTGTGTGGGGCGGTTGTGTTCTCTGCCCTGGAGCGGCCCTCAGAGCTGCAGGCTCACCAGCGCTGGCAGGAACAGCTGGCCAACTTCACCCAGCAGCACAGGCTCAGTCTGGACAGCTTGCAGGTTCTGCTGAGGCAGTATGAGGAGGCCTTCGTCACTGGGATTCGAGTGGACGCCTTGAGGCCTCGCTGGGACTTCTCTGGGGCTTTCTACTTTGTTGGCACAGTAATCTCCACAATAGGTGAGTTTCACTCTGTTTGAGGTACATCCTTATTGTTCTATGACACAACACTATGTGTCCAACTCTGGTCCTGGAGGGCTTAATGTCCACACTCTTAAAAACAAAGGTTCCTACATGGTGCTTGGCTCAGAGGTACTGTTCTAGGGGACAAAAATACTTTAGTTGGTATAGAAATTCAGTAAAGTTCTTCACACTCGCACATCCTGTTTACAAAAATGGTTCTTTAAAGAACTGAAAGTTTTTTTAAATTAACAAGTAATTCTTCTATGGCATTGCTTCAAAGAATCATCTTTATTGTTAAGGGTACAGCAAAGTTTGGTGATTTTCCAATTCAAACATACTGGAATCGACTCATTATTACCAGATGTCCAAAGTGCGCTGGACACAGTGCTATGGGACCAAGAACATCAAGAAGTCAATAATGGGAATTTTACAATTCTTATTTTCAAGTCTCAGTTTCTATCTCACACTTTTCAGAACAACCATGCAAACCTAATCTCCTTAAAGGAAATCTCTGGTGAAATCATTTTCATAATTCACTAATTCTATAAGACTTCTCTGTTTGACCTTGACCGTGACTTTTTATGCCAAATCCACCTCTGGTTTTTGTTGCCAAAAGCTATATTTGTGTATCAGTTGAGCATAGAACCTATTTCCAAACAAAGTTCTTGTGATGTTTACCCAACCCCAGTCACTTATATTTGGCATTTGAGACTTTTTAGCATATGATCTAATTGTAGTTTTGGAAATTTGATGACAGCTTCTGCAGCCGATTAACTGTGATCTTCAGAGTTTTGTCTCTCAGTGTGGGGGCAGCATACACTTGTGTCCTCCAGGCAAGTTCATGACAGCTCAAGTTGTTTGAAACTTGTAATTATTGCTGTAATAGTGCAGATGGTATAGTTCCTAAAGCAGTGTCAGGTGAGGTGTATTAGTTGATTTATTTTTTTTCAGTACTAGTACAGGTAACATGGAAAATATGTAGAACATAATCAAAAATAATTGTTTTAGCAGTGGCATCAGCACAAGTGTACCTCAGAAGTGTTGTTTGGTAAACTGCAGGACAGTGCAGAAGGCTTGTCAGTCACTTTATAAAACCCTCCCCTAAACCACATTACTCTGCCCCCATCTTTACCTGCCTTGCTAAAAAGGCATCCTGAATCCGGTTAGCGACCTGCACTGGTTGGTTCAGTGCTTATTAATACTGGTGAACTTGATCAACTGCTCTGGGCACTGTTGATTCTGTGGGTGGGCTTTGTGTTGATGGGTGGGGAGGTGGATCCAAAGAGTAAAAAAGTTCCAGTGGTGTTGTAGTTCATTTGTTTATCCTTTAGAGTAATTGCATGTCTTTGACGCATTTAAAAAAAAAAAAGATCAATGGATGTTGTTCAAGTGTAAGCATGCCAGTAACTATGACAGTGCTTTTGAGAAAATGTGTTTAATGAGCCTCATTCACCAATATCTTAAGTATTTTCTTAAATTTGTTTTTGAGAAAGATCCTGAGAAAAAGTCTACGTCAGATTCATGACATGTTCTTAAACTGCAGAAATGTTCATACCTTTGTGCTCTTGAGCTACCATAGGTTCTGTTCTTACCTAAATGGTGAATATGAACATCTTAATGAAAACTGTGTAAGTGGGTTTTAAAAGAAATTTCTTGTTAAGAACAGTTGGTGAATGAGGCCCAATGTATTTATTTATTTTTGTTTTTGAGTAATTTTACCTCATTGAAAAGTTAACTTTATTTAATATCCATTTATCAACATCCAGTTGATAAACATTTTTTTTCATTCCTTTTTTTTACTCATTTGCCAATAATTTTGGAGTTGACTATAAAGCATTCAGACCATTCATAATTAATTTTTTTGAGTGTCATTAAAACCAACTCTTGGCTGAATATGGTCTTAATTAAATCATAAGCACATCAGTGATATGCATCCCAATGTTTTCCTCTGCAGGTTTTGGCATGACCACTCCTGCCACAGTTGGTGGTAAAGTCTTTCTGATCTTCTATGGACTCATCGGCTGTGCTGCGACTATCCTCTTCTTTAACCTCTTCCTGGAACGTATTATCACTATGCTGGCGTATATCATGCGCTGGTGTCATGAAAGGCAGCTGCGGCGGGCTGGTGTCGGGGGAGTGGAGGCCCGCGGTGAGGATGACAGCCTGGAGGGCTGGAAGCCCTCTGTGTACTACGTGATGCTGATTCTGGGCATTGCTGCACTGTTGATCGCCTGCTGTGCCTCAGCGCTTTACTCAACCATGGAGGACTGGGACTACTTTGATTCGCTGTACTTCTGCTTCGTGGCCTTCAGCACTATTGGCTTCGGGGACCTGGTGAGCAGCCAAAGGGAGAGCTACAAGAATCAGGAGGCCTACAGGCTGGGAAACTGCCTTTTCATCCTTATGGGCGTTTGCTGCATCTACTCACTCTTTAACGTCATCTCCATTATTATCAAGCAGACGCTGAACTGGATCCTGGCTAAACTGGACTGCAGCAGGATGCAGTGTCCCTGCCGAGGCCGCAACTACAGGAGGCAAGGGCGGGCCTGCTGCTGCTGCTGCTGCCCCTGCATACCTGGCCAGCGCCGCAGCCAGCATCCTCCACCTGGCCATCCCCGACAGAGGGCCCAGAAGCGCAACGCTGTGCACCCTGCCCCTGCAAATGAGGCTGCGAGGAAGCAGCGTTTCACTAATGCATCAGTGGAAACAGTATGCGATAGTGAGACTGATGCTGGCCCGGGGCCAGATGGAGGTTATCTAACAGGGCGCAGACTGTCTGGAGAAATGATCTCAGTCAATGACTTTATGGCCAACAAGGTTTCTCTGGCAATTCTGCAAAAGCAGCTCTCTGAGACTGCCCATGGAAATCCGAGACAGAGCCATGTTCGCCAAAATGGCTTCTCTGGTGGAGTGGGGGCTTTCGCTATCATGAATAATCGGCTACAGGAGACCAGTGTGGACAGGTAGTTCAGTCATTAAAAGGGGGAATACCTGGAACATAGTGACCAGTATCAACCAGTATAGTTTTGGGGCCCTGAAGGTTGCCATGCTTTAAGTAAACAGGCTAACACAATCACATGGTACAATATCATTCAAAGTACAGCTGTTTGGGATATGTATTATGGGATAGATCACAACAGAGCTACGTGAGCTCCTAAGCTTTGCCTAATTAATGTAGTTAATTCTTTCAATTTTGTAGAGACAGGCCTTGTCAAATGAGCAAGGTGGTGGGCTCTACATGAATGGCTCTCCTCTATAGAGGAGACCAGAGTTGAAGTTTCACATCTGCTCCGAAAGGAAACGTAACAGACTGTGGCATTTCAATTGTATCAGCTCATCTGGGAGTCACTTTGAGAAGCTGAAGTGATTGGCTTATATGGTGAGCAATCAGACTGGGCCTCTGGAGAGCTCCTTCAGGGACTCTTCAGGAAAACCGACTGATTTACAAGAGCCATGTGCAGCCGCTGGCGTGCTGCTCTCAGAAAAGCACCACGCATGGAGAAGACAAGTGTCGAGTCATTTAACGACACTTTATGATACGACATCATTTAACAGCAGCTGTCAGTGATAGTAAGTGTTCCCCTAAAAACAAATTAACTGAAGTGAATACAAATATTTTAGAATTTAGTTTTTAACAGCACTGGACCGCAAACTGCGACATCTGGCATTCATGGAATAGTGAACTTTTATTCCGTTATGAGAATTGTTGGAAATAGCCTTGGCCTGAGCTTATCTGCAATTTTGTGTGATTACTCTCATGTAACATTACCTAAGTGAAGACCTGTAGAGGTGCATTGTATCTGTAGACAGATTGTATACAGGTGAATGTAATGTAGATAATACACTGTACTGTAAATAGCTGCTTTGCACTTTTGCTGAATCATTATTTTGACCTCCAATATATGACTTAAAGGGGAATTCCATCACATTTTCAAAATTTATTCATAACTACATTGTTAAGCTGCAAACAAAGTCATTCTGTTCTACATTAGTAATAGTTGTGGTAATAGGAACCAGACGCCCATGTTTAATGCCTCTAAAAGCTACATCACAGAAAGAAGTAAAATTTTCAATTTTAATCTTTTTCAAGTTCTGTTTTATCACAGATGTCCACTACATGGACAAAAGTATTGGGACACTGATACATTACACCTGCATGAGCTTTTATGATATTTCATTCTAAATCCATAGACATTAATATGGAGTTGATCCCCCTTTTGCCGGTAAACAGCTTCCACTCTTCTGGAAGGGCTTTCTTTTTTTGGTAATCTATTCTCCTGGCTTTTGCCAAACCCAGACTCGTCTCTAGTCACTGAGCTCATTAGTATGACCCATTCAACTGCCAGTGTTTGTTTATTAAGATTGCAAGGCTATGTACTTAAATCCACCTGTTAGCAATAGATGTGGCTATAACAGCTGAACTCAATAATTAGGAGGGGCGTCCCAATACTTTTGTCCATATAGTGTTTTTGCATGGCATTGCAAAGCAAAATAGCTACCAAAGAAAATGTTTTAAAAATACTATTTCCACTATCAACATAACATATAAAAAACCCTAAGACGTGTAGGTTCACTGGTCATTATGGAAAGTAGATTAAATGTATGTATTTGTGTTGTAGACGTTACGACCACTGGTTCCTACCTCCACCACAGTAAAGAAATGTCTCTACAATAAATCATTTCACATCAGAACACCCTGAATGACTCAATGATTGAATTGTACAAAAATGTAGAAAAATTGGTGGAATTCCCCTTTAATGACTCAATGTAGTTGTAAAAGGCAAGGCTAAAGCCAGCTAGAAAACTGAACCCAGCATTTTACATGCCATGTCTCTTCCTTAACCTGTGTGCTTCCACAGCTTTCCTTTCATTTGAAGTTTTACGCTGAGAATTGTCAATATTCTGTCAGAAGCGTGGTATCCTTACTGTTAAAACAGCATCAGCAGGATGACATTGCCGCACACATTGTTGACATGATGTATTCAACTGAATGTAATGTGAGGAGTTGCACTCTGCTACCCTCTTGAGGTTGAATGTTCATAGTACCACACTTATTTATTTAATTTTTTTAATATTTATTTGATGTTACATTATTATAGGGCCAGTTTCCATATTAAAACCCCAACTTAAGTTGACTTGTAAACAAGCCTTATAATAGACATTAAAAAAGATTAGAGAACAGTTATTAGATAGACCCTACACGTGGTGCAGAATACTCTAATAGGACACAGCTGCTGCAAATAAACACACACCATATGTACATATATACAGTCGCTCTGTTTTATTACTTTATTACTCTTAACCTTAAATTAACACAGCTGTCGCCAATATACAAGATGTGTAAAATATGCACAAAGGTCATTTCACATAACAGTATGCAATAATGACTCAATTCATTGAATAGTCATTAGGAAATCTGTTGGAGATATTAACACCGTTAATCTATTGGTATAATTTCAAAGAGGTCAGTAAGGCAGCACAATACAGATCATGCACACATCAGATCAAAAATACAGAAAATAGACGTGAAGGACTGAAACAATCCTGTATGTTTGGAAACCTCAAAGTGCGTGCTTGCACAGAACCTGTTGTACTTGGCTGTGCCTCAGAGACATACAGCATCCACAACCTTTCCTTTCATTTACACTGGCACAGGAAAGTTAAGCTAGAAAATTCTGATTGCAGTATTTCTTTAAAAGAATTGCTTGTTAAACTCACAAGTTTGTACACATTACCTGAGTGTTGCTCTGTTTACATCAAATACATTTAGTCAGGAAAAAAGTTGGCAAATGAGCCAGATAGTTTGAGGAAAGCAATGTCAGAAATCTATTTCATATACAGTAATTGCTGTCTTGGGAAGCGTTACACCTTTTAAAGGAATAGTCCACAGTTTTTCTTAACATTAATTATTATTATTTTTTGTGAAAAACATCTGTCCGGATTAAAGTTATCAAAGAATCCTCCTGTAGGCGTCCATTGTGCAAAGAACTTTAACCCATTTACAAGCTTAAAGTGGTCTTGTTTAAGCATGAAACTAACTAGTGAGTCATGAATTATGAATGAGCAGTGTTTTTAGCATAAAATCATTATTTTTATAATGAATATCATTACTTATTAACTTGATATATTTGGCTGTACTAGCTTCATTTATGTTCTTATTATATTCTTATGTGTTCTTAGAGATACTTCACTTCCCAGAACATTCAAATAAGTGCAGTAGTAAAATAACGAGTTACAAGATTATTTTTGTAACATGGAAAAATTAGCATCTTTGTTAAAGAATACTGTGTTGCTGCAGTAATACTAAAAGGTCTCATTCTATGTTCTTTACAATCCTATGAGAGGTAACTTTAGTACCTTTACTGTATTATTATTATTATCATTTTTCTATTAATTGCAATAAATTTACAGTATAATTTACAGCACAATTTATACTTTGGGAAATGCAGCAAAACACTAAAAAAAAAGAAAAAAGACAACAACAACATAAAAACAATCACTAATAGAAGCTTTTTACATTCAGATCTGCAGAAAGTGGGACACATTCTTAAATAACTATTTTTTGTTTTACCTTTAAGTTATTCTAATGATTAAAAATTACAGAATTCCTTCTATTTATAAACATGGATACGATGTTTACTTATAATAATAATTAGATTAATCATGACAAAAAAAAATCAGAGGGTAGGTAGGTCATCAGATAAGCTGTATCTTACTGTAGAAGCATGTTTTTCACCAAAAAAAAGCTCCAAAATAGTTTTAAAACTCTGAAAAATGGGAAAAAATATGTATGTTGAAAAAAAAACTTTGGACTATTCCTTTAAGCCTCCTCTAACTGAGAGATCCATAAAAAGAAAGCAATGTGTGAGTATAGTAGCTGCTGTAGACAATACATTTTCTTAATCATTCTGGCATGTGGGGGACCTTTCCATCTGGAAATGATACAGCATGTCAGTGTGAATCCATGTTAATGAGAGTGTTGGGGATGAATCCTAAGTGGAATCTGCAGATCCAAGTTCCTGAAAGCATGCAAATAATAGTATTAATATGGCCCATTTATGTAATTGTGGACAAGAAAACACTGGGTTTCAAAGCTTTTTCTAAAGCAGAAATAATGGTACAGATGCTACTTCCCAAAATCTTTCAACTGATTCTTAATACAGTACAATAAGTTCTCACTGTATTTATAATACTTTGGAGTGTGAAACAGAGAAGACATTTACCTGGGATAATCTAGATTTCCGGGCCTCTTTTTGTTGATAGTACGCTGAGATGATACAGTTTCGTCTGCAAAATCCAAAGTGTAACAGGTCATGCATTCAATGTCACATACACTAAACATGTTTAGGGTCAGTTACTGACTATAGCCCATGTGTTGCTGCACAATTTCAGACCGCCCTTTACCCCATTTATCAGTATGACCACCTTTCATCTAGTATTATTTGGGTGTTGGTTCGGACATGATTACTTTGTTTGTCCACATTATATGTGCACAGTTAGAGGCTATAGCTCATCGTTTTCCATGCACAAAAAGTTTAAAATATTAAAAATATATCAGCAGTGGTGGCCAATTTGCTTCCCATCAGATGAAATTTAATTTCTAAGAAAAATCTAAAATAGAAGATAGATTGATTGTTAAACTTTTTGGTCTCTGCATTGTTCCATGTGTTTTCATCATTTTGATGTTTTCAGTATTATTCTAAAATTATGGAAAATAGTAAAAATGAGGAAAACCCTTCCTTGAGTTAGTGTCTATGTAAATAAGCAGTACTTTGCCATCTTAGCAAATTGTTTAAAACTACCTATCTGAGCAGTAAGTGTGTTTTTTGGCAGTAAAAATGCTAATATTATATTAGAATGAATATAAATAAACATCAGAAAAAATCTGAAAACCTACAAACTACAAAGGAGCCTCAACAACTAAATATAATATCACTCTTTCAGCGTGCCCACATTTTGTCTTTATTACAGCTTCTATTCTTTTCGGGAGACTTGCTTTTAGTTTTTCTAGGAAATCTGTAGGAATATTTTTCCACACCTCCAGTCTTAAAAGTTGGTTGCATTGTTTTCTTCTCACAATCCAAGCAAACACATTCAAACACATTCAGTGATGGATTCTGGAGTGATCAGTTCATTGTTCTGAGAACTCCACCAGCTTCTTTGTTTGATTTACAAATGTTCTTCTTTTTTGTCCATATCCTTTTCTCAATAACGGCTTCTTGACAGCTTCACGTACTTTCAGGCTCATAATGTTGAGTTGTCTTCTCACAGAGGTAGAATGAACAGAAATTTTGTAAGATTTTTTCACATCTGAAACAAGAGTGGAGCTTGATCTTCTCCTGTATTTTAAAGATGAAGGCTTTAAGTACTGTTTATCTGATGTACCTGAATCATTTTCTGAACTCCAGTATTAGAAATTCGCATTTTTTCATTTATTTTCCTTTGACTTTTTCCCTCTACCTTAAAAAAGTGGATTATCTAGTATCTAATCTCTTCAGAAAGTCTAATCTCTTCAGAATCTCTTCATTTCTTCAGAAATCTCCTGAAAAATGATTTATACTTGAAAGAACATTTTGACTGGTAATTAAATAAATGAAGGGTGGTCTCTGACTTATGCACAGAATTTTAAATAAAGTAAAATGTAACCAAAAATCATAGTTTGTGAAATAGTTAAAAAACTAAAGTTTGGTTCCAGACTTTACCTCGACACCTCCAGCTATCATTTGCACACCTGATTTAATTTAATGAAGCATTGATTAGCCCATAACAGATACTGTATGATAACTACAATGGTTCAACAAACACACTGACATACATGAAACCTCAACCTATTGTATAATATTACTCTTGTTTATTTTAATTGGAAATGTTCTGAGCAAATAAATACCTAAATACTTATTACCTAATTAAATACTTCACCTTATCAACCAATCCTTATGCTCTGGCATATTTCCTGACAAACTGAAATAAGTAAAAGTTATCCTATTATATAAATCAGATGACCCAACAATATTCTCCAAATATAGACCTATATCTATTCTTCCATGCATTTTCAAAGTTTATGAAAAACGTGTATACAACCAACTCATCTCCCATCTTAACAAATACAAACTATTATATTATCACCAGAATGGTTTCCAGAACATTCTACCTCCATGTTCCTTGGGTTAGCTAATCAAGAAAATGTCTAGTGCACTCGATGACAATGAAATAACCATAGGAGTCTTTATTGACTCATCCAAGGCATTTGACACAGTTAATCACAGTATCCTGCTACATAAATTACAGTATTATGGCATTCAAGATGTGGAGTTTGAATGGTTCAGAAGCTTTTCATCACATAGAAAACAGTGTGTCTGATGGCAGAGCTCCTGTTGCAGTCGAAAGAATATAGATTGTGGAATTCCTCAAGAGTTAATATTGAGACCCCTATTATTTTTAAGATATGTTAAATCTTTACTTGGCAGCAAAGAATGTATTCTTTATTTTGTTTGCTGATGACAGCAATATTTTCCTATTTGATAAAGATGGCCATAAATTAATTTCATTTATAAATTCAAAATGATCAAATATTAATCACTGGTTTAAAGCTAATCATTTATCCATCAACATCAAAAAAGTTCATACTTGCTTTCCACCTTTCCAAAATCTTCAAATACTTAACGTGTATGAAATTAATCATTTTGAAACATGCCCGTTTATTTTCTCTTTTACACACAATCTTCTTACTGACTGCCATGAAAACTCCACAAGATCTTTTAATAACCTTCATACAGTTTTCTTTAGGATGTCACTTGGACAGTTTACACTTTTTCATCAAGGGCCTTCAATTTGGAACTGCCTACCACCTCATCTAAAAACTTCACCAGTCTCATCAGCTTCAAAAAACAGGTTAAAACTCATGTACTTACTCTAACTGTGTGTTATTGTTTTTTTTGTGATTTTGTCTGTTTGTTTTTTATTTGGTTAAATTTATTTTTTTTCCTTGAGTGAAAGTACTTTGTACAAGCCTTTTCTGGGCTTTTTTTACTGTCCCCTGTCACACTTTTTTTGTTTGTATTTACCGTACCTGCTTGTGCAAATAATAAAAATATAGGTTTTTAAATATAATTTTCTCAGGTGCCTAAAACTTTTGCATGGTATACATTACAAGTTACATTTTTTCATTCTTGTGTTCAATACAACTTTCAACTTTCAAAAAGTTACTATATATATATATATATATATATATATATATATATATATATATATAGTACAGTGATTTACCGTTTTGGGACTGTTTTTCAAAGGCCCTGGACAGCTTGTTCAGATACATGATATTATGGACTCAAGTACCATCAGAAATTAAATCAAAACCTGACTGTCTCAGCCAAGAAGCTTAAACTGGGCTGTGGCTGGACCTTCCAGCAGGACAATGATCTAAAGCACACACAAAAATGGCTCACTGACCTAGAGGTGGGCGACATGACAAAATGTAATATCACAATACTTCAGGAAGCTTTTTACAATACCCAATGTGTCACAATATTTTTTTTCTGACATCCAAAATATGTTAGAACAGACAAAAACTATGAATCTAATTACTTGTATTTAACATTTCACACACTATGCTGCACTAAATCCAATTAAACTGGTCTGCTCTCTTTTTAATTAAACATTTAAACAGTTAGGAAGTGATTTTTCAGTACTGACGAAATCCCTGACATGCTCAGAAAAGCATATTTTGGCAAACTGTGATGAAATTTATGACAATAACGATAAATATTGTGAAACTGCCCACCTCTATACTGACCACAGAATGTAGGTTTTGCCATGGCCATCCCAGTCTCCCAACCTAATCCCTACAGAAAACGTGTAGGAACAGCTGAAGAGGAGAGTCCATGAGCACGGACCTTGGAATTTAAAGGATCTGAGAGATTCTGTATGGAGGTTAGCTTTTTGTTAATATTTTGAATTAAAGATCAAAAGGATGAGCAATAAAAGTGTTTTTATATGCCTGTTTTGGTCATGTTTACCAGGGTGCCAATATTTGTGGAGGATGCTTATGTCTTTTGCAAAAGATTTTAGCATTACCAGTGCAAATACAGAACTGTTTATATTATGAAACATATTCATTTTGTTATGATTATGGTTGTTATGTTTGGGAGCATGCTGCTCTCCTGTATGGAGGGGGCTGAGGTGGGATCACTCGAACAGCTGCTCTGTTCATGAGGGGACTTGGACATTTCTCAGCATTGTGCATATATCTGTTCTGCTCCATGATTTCCAAACTATTCCTCAAATTACACTGGGAGTCTCTTTTCCAATTCTGTGAGGACGTGCTTTTTCTGATACAACAGATGCTTCTCTTTATTACTTTTTGTTGAATGAGACACATTGCAACTCAATATGGCTTTTGAATATACATCATTGCTAGGCAGCTCACAGTCATTGATTCGAAAAAAGTCCCCCAGCACATCTGCAGTCAGCCATCTTTCTTTTCTTTTATAAACTGAGCTTCACTGTGCATTGCAGCAGTCACACTCCCACTGTAAGAGATCTACCATAATGTGTAGGTATGTAGTTACAAGGAAAGTGTTTTGCTGGATGAAGTCTTTCATTTGATGCAGCACAATTTCGCATCCCATCTTCAGAAGTCTGATCGCTTTAATAATCAGCTGTGCTTTAGGCTGGGGTCCCAATGCTGGTCCTGTAAACCCCATGCTCTGCACATTTTTTCCCCTACACTGAAACACCTGCCCAGCACAGTTTGTTAATGAGTTGGATCAGGTGTGCTAGATGGGAGAAAGCACAAAAAAGTGCACACAACCCTGGATCAAGGTGAGGGTCGAATACTGAGTGACTTACTTGCTTTGAAGGCCGCCCCCTGGTGGTAATCCAGGTATGACCATTGAAGCCAGCACGGTAAGAACTGACAAAAGATCAGGCTCATCTCCTCTACCACTCAACTCCTCAAATATTTCTGTTTAAGAAGTAAATATCAGTTTTCATGAATGAAACAATATAACACTTTCAAAAATAAACATGCCAAATAAGCTTCTTGGAAGTGATGCCATAAAAGGCAGAAGGACCCATATTCTACATTCTCTCAAGCATTTTATTTTGTTCCTAAGGTCCACTTATAATATTAATTTAAAAAGGTCCACTCAAAGTGCCACTGTAATGTGTACTGTTATCTTTTACAGTGTATAGAAATCTTATAGTTTCCATAGTATTACTATAGATTTATTTGGTAAAATTAGTTGTACTGCCTAAATAAGGAGTCAATATCCTACATGTTTCTTGTATTTTATTCTTATACCCTTGAAGTCCACTTATGATGTCTGTGTACCAAAAACAGTCCTAATTCATTTTTACGTGACCATTTTCCAACCTCTCTTATCCTTTATAATGACACAGGCTGTTTTTGTTTTTGTGTTTTATGACTGATATACATAAATGGTGTTTTGATTGACTGTCCTGTATTATGCCTCATTAAAAAAGGCACTTCAGGCTGAAACACTCAAAATTTAAGCGTGAAGTGACAGGGGCCAAACTGCTGTAGGCTGAATAGATGGATTAAGGTAAATGCATGGGTTTTCGTGACATCACAGAAATAATTCAAATGGGCTCTTTTTTGCATCTTAGTTTTCATGTATAGACTGTATGAAATAGGATAGTGAATGATATTAACAATGTTAAGATTCATTAAAAATTCATTTTTGTGTGATATGGACCCTTTAACACCAGTATATACATACTGTATTAAATACATATATATATATATATATATATATATATATATATATATATATATATCACATACCAGCAACTTTAGACTCTAGCAAGTCCTCTAACTCTGCCTCTTGGTGCAGTGCCTCAGGTGACAGCTGGGGGGCGCCAGGAAAACAGACCAGAATGATGCTGATATTATCAAGACTTCCCTGGAGAAAGGATAAAAGAGGAAGGGTGATCAGAAGCAGAAGCAGAAGGTATTACGGTCACTTCGAGTGCCGCTCAGTTTGATCTGAATTATGGATGATAACGCTTGTTCAGCTAAGATAGTGTCTGTGATAGTAGTGCTGAAACTGACACCTTGTAGTGAATCATTTTTTTTTTTTATATTGAACACTACACATGTTCTAAAAAAGGCATTGATTTAAAGAATTTGACTTGTGGAATGACCGTATGTTCACAAAACAACCCAAGATGTGGCAGCTTATGGGCGAGGCAGCTTAGTGTTTGGCATTAGGATTACGTCATTCTACTGAGCAGAGTTATTTTTGAACCCCGCAGTCAGTGTTTTGATACCATTATCCCCTCATTTGGCAAGAATGATGCCCGTAGGTTACCACCTCTGTAATGATCAATTAGATTGTGCCTCACGTTCGGGCAGAGCTTGCAAGCTTTACTGCTGGGCATGTGGCCTAACACTACACTTTGCTAAGTTAAATGTCCTGATCTTTTCACCCTGAGGCTAAAAGTACTTGCGTGGATTCGCAGCTTAGAGGTTGAATGCTGAATTGCTTTGAGTCAGTGCTGTTGTCATGACAAAATGAGGCTTACTGAGCAGAGCAAGATAGTGACATTTTCAGGTCAGTGCACTTCTCTCCTCTAAAGCCTCTCACAGCCAGTCAGTCAGCCTGTCTGTTACATAACAGCCCAGCTGAAGTCAGCCTAAGACAAAGTCTGCTGCCCCAGGAGTTGAAAAAGAGGACGTGTTTGTGTCCAGACTCCTGTGGTGTTCTAAAAACACCCAATTCAGCTCACAATGAACCATGGTGATGATGGTGGATCTTCAGGTTTCTAATTGCATCCTTTAGCAGAATCCCACATCACAGACATTTAACTGCCAGTCCTTGAGTGTGAAACAGAAGCCTCGTGGGAGTCATACATTATTTAGAGAGTGGCATCGTTACTTGCTCTTTAATGCAGAGTTAAATGCCCAAGAGCTCTCTTGTTGAGTAACAAACCTTAAGCAATCTGCCAGCGAATGTTAACCCCCTAAACGGCTGTAGTATTGTTGAGAAATAAATCTTTAGACTTCACTAACTACATTGAATTACTTTGTAATACAGTTAAACCAAGGTCTAAGCTGTAATATAAGTGTGAGGAATTACATACACAAAGGCCTTTGCAAAACCCCTTTTCACAGCAGCCATAAAATGTAATTTCTGTCTGCTTTGGAGATCTTCTCAGTTGAACTATGTGTTTTTTTCTTCAATGATGTTGATGGAATATACTTGAATGAGTAGGATGTGTAGGTGAGCAAACAAGTGTTTTTATGTGGAAGTTTACAATTGTCTGATATCAAGAAAGCTGTAGTTGTGCTGCTTTTATCTTGGCATGGCCGAACAGGTGTAAATTGTTTTTACAGCAGGGGATTCTTACCCCTCCACTTTCACCCCTCTTTGCTTGCTAACAGCTCAACACAGTCACAGTATTTAACACCTGCCAGCAGTGTCCTAGTTAATCTGATAACAGAGTTACAGGAAAAAAAATTTCACTACAGTTACATTACTTAAAAATATCCTCCTTGAGTTCCATTCCACTGGTGCAATGGCCCCTAGGGGACCTGCTGAAAGAGGCTACGCAGTTACAGCGATGATTTAGCCAAAAATTAAATTTAGACAGTTTTCCCTTCATCAGCTGAGACATGTTTGGTGTCTGAAGTTTGCTTCTTCAGATTCTGAGTTATGAGGGTATCGTAAATACATTATACCAATTACAGAGTTTTAAAACTACATAAAAAGTCTTTTTAAGATTGTTTAACAACTCAACATAGTTTGGGGTAAGTGTGGTGATGTAGACATGGACTTTTCATGATGCCAGCTGGTGGTTTTAATTGTCCACTACTTGTTAGGTACACTAGCCTCATGGCTCCAGTGCAAACTTCAGACAGCAAACATGTCTTGGCTGATCACCTCCATTTGGGGTGAGCTGAAAATCGGATGAATTTAATTTTTGACCAAACTGTTGCTCTAATTTGAGCTGCCTCCTTACCTTATAGAGGCAAAGGTCGATGACCTGTGAGCAGACATCTCTGAGATCCGTGCACACCTGCAGTCGGCTGCGTACGAACGCACATAGCTCCTCGTTGCTGACAGTGTCCCACACTCCATCACAGGCCAGCACAATGAACTCATCAGCCGGGGAGCGCTCCACAGCGGAAATCTCCGGCTCCGGTGAGACCATCTGCTCCGTGGCTGACCGCCACTCTGCTGCCTTGTAGCTGAAGTCCCCCAGAGCCCGGGAGACGGCCAGTGAGCCGTTGACGCGCTGTAGAGTGACCGAGCCGCCGGCATTCTCAATGCGCTCCCTCTCCCCGGGACTGAATGGCTTATGGTCCTCCGTGGAGAAGGCCACACGACCACCGCGACACAGCATGGCCCGTGAGTCACCACAGTTCACAAAGTAGATGTGGTGTGGGGTGATCATCGTGGAAACCACAGTGGTGCCACCACGTTCCCAGCCCTCACGACAGGCCATGGCGTGAAGGTGTTTGTCCATCAGAAAGAAACCCTCCCTAATGCCCTCATTGACCTGCTCCACATCTTCATCTGCTCGAATCTTACCTGAAAGAAAAGATCAATCAACTGAAGGATGTTCACTGCACTCTGACAAAAAGGGTTCTTTGGTTTTGCCATGGAAGAACTGGTTTCCTAAAAAACCTTTGAGCAGATGGTTCTTTAAAGAATCTTTTTTTTAAAATGAGAATGTGAAGAAATTTTTAAAGTTGAAAGAACCTGCATAATGTAAACTTTCTATACTAATTAAATGTTTTACTAAAACTGTACATCGAATAACCAATTAGAAATCTTTGTAATAATAAAAAACTGCTTTTTATAAGAGAAATCATCATTAATTGATTACATCGCAGATGATGCTTATTATAAATCACGTCAACAAGGAGTGACTACAAATGGACCTTTGCATCCTCAGGGTTTCTCAAAAAGAACCTACAAATCCTTGAAGGTTAAAAGATTTTACTTGTTTCACAAATTTTTAGTGGAATGAGCGAAAGGCCAATCAAATCCATCCAAAATGTTCAATACAGCATATCTGTGACCTCTCATTTACAAAGAAAGGAAAACAGCAAGTGAACTATTGAAGCTGTGGTGCTGGTATGCCTTTGAATGCTCAAGCTTTGTGTGAAAGAACTTGCAGATCTTGGAACTCGTGCAGGTTAACAAATGTGATGTTTCTCTCTCATGTAATTTACTGTAATTGTGCTTTATGTGCTTCAGCAGTGCCTCTAAAATCTATTGTTTTCTATGGTTCCCTAATAATACTGGAATCATATTGGTATAGGCAGATAACTGCTTAAAAAATACTGACATCGGACAGATGTATAGATTTGACTGATATTTCAAAATTATATTTGATGACGTATGTGTTGTACTCTGGAAGAGCAGAATGTTTAGGTGATGCTGAGCTTTTATGCAACAGTGTCTTGCATTTTATTCAGTTTAATGCATTTGTAACCCTATAAAATCAAGACAGATGTAGACTCAATTTCTGTATTTCATAGAAGTCTGGGCATCAGCATTAGCAGATTTGTGATAATTTCTGATACTGGTATTGGCTCACAATTGCCATATCGGTGCATCCCTCCTGTTGTCTTTGTTTTTAAACTTGAAATCAGAAAGTTTACCAAACCTTACTCTCTTAAAAAAATTAAGTTCTTAAATGGTTCTTGATTTTGCTTATGGTTCTAGGAAAAACTTATAATTGGTATAGAACCATTGCTTTATATTTACTTTAAAGTTCTTTAAACTTAAAAGATCTTTATCTGGAAGTTCAAACAAGGTCATTCATACTCGTAGATCTTATTTTCAGAAACTGTTCTTTGACAAACCATCCATTGAAATGTTATTTAGGGAACCAAAAATGATTCTTCTATGGCATCGCTTTGAAGAACACTTTTGGACACCTTTATTTTTACGGCTGTGCTTCATTAGCTCCTAATTTGCTGGAAATAAACGATCAGATCCTAATAGTCTTCAGAGAGGTCATAACTTACCTGTGCCCAGAATGTGGTCCAGCAGGTTTCGTGAGCAGTGCTGGGCCACCGTGCTCCCAGCATGGCCATCGTAAACGGCAAAGAACCCCCAGTGGGACAACTCCCCACCCAGCTGAGGAAAGCAGTTGTGGAAGTCTTCCATGTGGGCCCTCCAGCCTTGCATGCTGGCCAGGGCGTAGGTGAGGCCCCACGAGGCACAGCCCTCCTCCATATACTTGTCCAGCACAGGCCGCTCCAGGTAAGGGCTGGGGATGACCCCTTCTTCTTCTGCCCCATCCTCACCCTCAGCCAGCTCGCCCCCGCCTCCTCCGCGCCCCCCTTTGAAAAAGGAGGTGACCCGTTTCTCCGTCTCTTTGACCAGCTGCCGAACAAAAGCAGGCATTTCCACGCTTCCTTTCCTTGAAGTTCTCATGCTGTCGCTTTATCTCTTCTATCTTGAATGAATCCTCTCTCTCTCTCTCTCTCTCTCTCTCTCTCTCTGTCTCTCTCTTTCTTTTCTCTCACTGTCTCCCAGCCTCCACCCCTAGGCTTCTGTTCTGCTGCCTTTGCCTTGCCTTGGCTGTGTGCAGCCTTGCTGCTAAGGGGCCTTCAGAGCATGATGTCCTCAGAGATAGGTCCTGCTCTTCCAAGCATCTGCAGATAATCATATCCAGGATGGCTGATGTTATCCTTTGTTATTCTACCCATTGCTGGGTTTGTGTTCTCAAGCTCTAACCTATCTGCATTCTTCACTGTTCTATCCAAATAGCACCAGTGCTGTCTTCTTCCTGCTCTGTCTCTCACTGCTGTTCCCTCTCTCTCTTCCCAGCTGTCTCTCTGAACCTGTTATTTTCCTGTAGTCCCCCTGATTGGCCGAGCTATTTCTGTGCTCCAATCCTCTCTCAGTCCTCCTCCTTCCTCCTTGTTTTACACACGCATGCACAATCCCTGCGTCTCACTCTCGCTGGCTCTTTCTAATGCTCCCTATCTCGCGCTCTCTCTCTTTCTCTCTCTCTCTCTCTATGCTCCTCCTTTTGAACTCTCTCTTTATTAATGTGACTTTGAATGACCCAGTATCCGCCATTACAGAATACTGTACTGAGAATTTCTTAAGCAACAAATGGAGACAAAAAGCACCCGTCTCTCTCTGATACTCCCTCTGAAAGGCTTCAAAGCCAGATTCTTTGATTCATGCGGAGGAACACGGCTCGCCTCAAGCACGATTTATGGAAGCTGCATCCAAATATGAACTGGAGAGTGTCCAGCGTGGGTTCATTCAGACAGATTAGATGATTATGTAAATAAGTAAATGTATTCATAACTGCTGGATTACATAAAAAGCTATTTATATCCCCGTGACATGCATGTGGACCGATGTTCACATGAACAGTGGATGCAACTGAAAGGTTATACAGATGGTTGTACTAACATTATTACTCTCATTGTGGACATATGCAAGTATTGTAATCAGACCATATTGCAAAGGTTCACTGTTTACTGCTATAAAATTTTAGAAGTGTAAGAAAAACTCACCTATACTTTAAAGGGACCTAAATTTTTTAATTAAATTAAATTTAATTAAAATTAAAGGTGCGGTTTTTCTTAGACATTGAAGCACTTCAGTTAAGATGAGTATATAACAGTAGGCTATCATACTCAAAACACTCATACTGTACTACCCCGCAAGATGAAACACACAGCTAACATCATATCAGACAATATGGATGTGTGCTGTTTCAGGATAGATTTGTTACAGGATCACATCAAATAATTTATTTTCTCTCCGACATTTGGTTCAGCATTTTTTTGCTGATATCAGACTCATACTGATACCTGGTATTGGACTGGTGCCATCACTACTTCTTACTGTGCTTTTAACACTGATATATCTAAATGACTCATGTTCTGACTGGACGGCCTGTATTCAACAAGGACACACAGTGTCATTAATGTGAAGCACCACTCTTATGAAGCGCCAAGTTCCTTTCCACTGGTGGAATGGCCACTTGGGGATCTGCAGAAAGAGGTTACAAGCCAGGTCCATGAGATGCTTTATATCTCAAAAGTAATCTGGGCTGAAACACTCTATGTAACCTCACTGATTTTTTCTGAATTCACTTCACTGAATTTGCAGAGCTAAACAGCTGTCAGCTGAGTAGGTGGACATAAGTAAATGCATTGTTATTTATGACGTCAAAAAACAGTGAATTCAAACAGGCTGTTGCAGCTGTAGTTTCCACAGATTCACAGATTGTGAATCAGTTTAGCAAATTCATGATGAAAAGAACTAGATACATTTTAATGTTCATCAAGTATTAATAGCTGATATTTCAACTTTTGCCAGCTTCTGAAAAGCCATGTCCTAGCCCTAGATTAGCATTAATTAGGTAATATTGCTGCTATTTAGGATATCTTTGCCCCTAGGGGTTCAAGACTTGTCTGCACACTGACACATGCTGATGTCTCAGGTTCCAACAGCTTGGAGGGCTTCAGAAGAGTGGGGTGGGGTGGAGACTTGCGCGTAACAGTGTGTGTGTGCAAGGCGGGCTGAGTGTGTGTAAAGATGGGGTGTCCAAGTGGAGGGGATATAATTAGGTCAGGCCGGCCCTTTACTGCTGACAGTGCTAGGGTGGCCAAAAAAAGCCGTTCGGGTCGGAGGAGTGCAGGGAGGAGAGGGGGTTTGGCGTGGAAGCAGCTAAAATGGCCAGCAAAGGTGAGACATGTCCATACGACTTGGGAAACCTGGAACTGAGCTCTTCATAGATCGTCTAGCTACACAGAGAGTGTAATATGCTAAGGTGTTGATAATAAGGGTAGTAGCAGGTGAAGGGGCCTCCGGCAGCGCTTGCGCAGTGTATAGAGGGAGCTACAGTAAGCCTGCTGAGTGGTCAGTTCATCACGGTGGGCTTGCTTACAGCAGCTTGGCAAGCTGAAGCGATCTGAAGGATGGATTACCATCTGGGGCTGGACTTGTGCAGGACTCTAGGATATACAGGGCTTCTTTTTAAGAAAGACACGGTGATGTTTTGAGCAAAGAAGGTGAGACCCTATCTTTGACTCGTTTCGACCGTGCTTCTAGATGACTCACACGGTGTGATTCGAGCTGAACCGGCCATGTCAAGCCGAATTAAGGGGTGTATTAGCAAGGCTGGGGGTCTTACTGAAGATGGCTCCATTGTAAGAGATTCCAGAGGGCTGTGTTTGATCAGATAACTCCCCCTCCTTAGCTTTACACATGGGCTTGCAATGGCATGGATTTGCACCTGTGTTTGCCATAGCACGGATTTGCACCTATGTTTGCCGAATAATCGGAAGCAACAGCTGTCTGGATCCATTGGCTTTATGTGAGGCGAGAAGATGCTGATGGCATTCTGCGCTGAGCTGCTGTGTCTGTATGCTTATGCACACTAGTGAATGAGGAGGACATCAAACAAGCTTTGTTGTTAGATTGTTTTATGAGACAACAATTCAGGCAAATACAGTATTATGATGTAGTATAATATTTTAATACTGCATTTGCCTGAATACAGTATTATAATATAGTATTATTATTTTCCACATATAGGACAGACATCAAAATGTGGTGCTGGAAATCATATGGATAAGAATGAATGTTCCAAATGAAACTTACTATCATCAGGTGTTTCGAGATTATATGAATGTGTTTGTAAGAACCATAGCTTGGCATTTAATGTGGACTCACAGGGCTACAGGTCATATTCCAAAGGGGCATAAAGACATGTTAAATGCTGTAAAATGCCCATTTTTGTTAGACGACGTTAGTTATGATCGGTGTGTGAAATACTCTGTGGTATTCAGGGGGTCCCATGTTGGCTGGCTACTCCAGTGTTGACTGGCTGCCAACTCACTTGCCATAGCGGCACTGATGCTAGCTTCAGTGGCACAAAAATGTTTGGTTTAACAATTCTTCATCTGGAAATTCAAAACTATTGCAAAACTTTTTCTTATATTTAAGATTTAAAAACTGGTGGGGCAAACTTACAAAATTCACACCCGCAGGCCCCAGGTGAGTTGGCCTGGAATGACCCATAATAATCTTATTCTCACGATGCATGTGTATACAATACATATCAACCAGACTATTAGAAATCTATTTCAAGAGAATCCATAAAAAGTTCCTGGTTTTCCCTCCACTGCATAATGTTTATTGATCAACATCCAACAGTCAGAGCAGCGGTGTGTTCTTGAATTTACAAAGAAGAACAAACAAGCAGAGAGAAAATTGGGTTAGAAATGTGACCTTCTTTCTGTAAACACACAGATTACAACAAACTGCACATAGACAGACATGAAAGCCCACAGAAATGTTTGAGGTTATGTCTTTAATCTCTTTCCAGAACAACCTCAGATGCAGGCAGTGTTCTCTTTCTCAGCTGCACGCTGTTCCTTTCTTCTCACTCCACAGTGGCAGATTTGTTGTACTGGCGAGATGTGCCTAAAACGGGCCTGGTGTTCACAGGACTAGTGGTTGGCCTGGCTTGTCTGTTCCAGCTCAGTGCCATCTCTGTGCTGTCCAACCTGGGCCTGGGCATCATGGCCTTCACTCTCCCCGTGTGCCTCCTCTACAAAGCCATGACGGTGGTCCACCTCAGTGATGGAGAACATCCCTTCCAGTGCGTAGGACTTTCCCTACACAGCCCGACGGAGTTCTGTACTCCTTGTTATTAGCTTTAGAGGAGAATTCTACCAATTTTTCCAAATTTCCATATAATTCAATCATTGAGGAGTGTTTGTTGTCAAATGGTGCAGTGTAGAAAAACTAACAATTATGATTTCTTTGCAACTGCTGTGATAGAAAAAAGGGGTTACAATACCTCCAACACAAATATTGCTATTTTATTTATTATCCAAAACAATCAGTAAGTCTTGTGAGTTTTTGTATGTAATGCTGATAATGGTAAAATAGAGGTAAAAAAATCTTGGGTAATATTTGCCTGCACCCGGCATGTACCTCTCCACTATGAAAGACTTACAATATACAACTACATTTTGGGTCAGAATGTCAAAACTATTGCAAATAATGTCTCAGGCATCATGGAGCATATTTGTAACCATTTCATGTAATAGTTTTTAGTCAGCTTTTAGAAGCATTAAATGCTTTGGATGTCTGGTTCCTATCACTACCACTGTCTAAATTCTGACTTGTTAGGTTTCTCTAGAGTGGCACAATTCAGAACAAACTTCTCTGAATGACATTGTTTGCATCTTAACAATTTAATTGTGCAGAAAATGTTTATTTGTTGCCATTCCCGTTTCACTAGAGTTAATATCAGCTGTGGTTTCTCATGCAAAAGAAGGTGTATCACAGATAGTTTTGCAAAAAAATAAATAACTTACACATTTTCACCTTACCTATAATGTAATCCATGACATAACAAATATTTGTTGTCCAGAGCTATGAGGCTAATATAGCTGACAAGTCACAGCTTATACCTCACCAATTAGCATCATGCAAACTACATGCCTCAAACTGTTCTGAGTTGACATGTAATCTCAAACAGACTTGCTTATGTGGTTTCTGACACAGTATGATGTACTGTGTATCTATGAAAATGGGCGAAAGTGCATGTAAAATTCAGGATTCAAGATGGATACTACTGGACATTTTTAGCAATGTAATTTTTGTCCATTTTAAGTACAACAAAATATGTCCTGTAATGTCAGCAACCACATATGCAAGTCTATTATAGATTGCTTAACAACTCGACATGGTTGGAGGCAAGTATGTAATGATTTAGGCATGCAGTTTGCATGATGCTAGCCTAGCATCTGTAAGTTTCCATTACTTGTTAGCTATATTAGCCTCATAGCTCCAGTGTAAAACTGATAAAGCAAACTTCAGACACCAAACATGTCTTGGCTGATTGACTCCATTTAGGGTAAGTGGAAAATTGTGAAAAAAAACGTGTGGTCACTAGTAAAACATGCTTTTTTTACACACTTCTGTAAGGGGTGTCTTGATGCAGTCAACTTTCTCCATCATAGCTCTGTCTTCTGTATTACATAAAAGGTCCTATTTGGATGAGGACAGCACTTTGACAGATGAGGACACAGTTCGTGTTGTGGAGAAGATCGTTCTCCTGATCGCCACTCTCATCACAGAGCTGAAGAGACTGTTCTTCGTCGACAGCATTGTGGACTCAGTGAAGGTATGGTTGCGTGTTTGCGTGAGGAAAAGGAAAACGTTACGCTTTAGGCACACTTCACAGCAGCAGATGACCTACTTCCAAAACACAGAGGGAAAAACTGTCCACTTACGTAATTAGACCAGATATGAACCATTAACATGCGCTTTAATTCCCAAAGGCATTACTGCTGCAGGAAGCCAAACAAAGAGTATTTTCACAGCACATTTGGCAGAGAGAGCATTTTATTTGTGAAACTGTAAGAACATGATGTTTATTTGTTTGACGTGATCAAAGTATCATGCCATGAAATATATCCAGAGGGAGATATCCGCATCTGCATAATGCCAGTTATGATGCACTTTGAGTAAACGTTTTGTTTTTACAGTTCATTGTGCTGCTGTACCTGTTGACTTATGTGGGGGCCCAAACCAATGGTCTTACTCTTGTGATTTCTGGTAAGAGCTTCTACTTGCATGTCTAAAAGCCATTTTGTTGATGTACATGTTTCCTACAGCCTGTTTCAATACTTTAATTTTACTCTAATTTACACTAATTTTAACATGCCCTTGTCCACTTGGCCTCGCTGTTTCCCTTCTTAAGTGCCGCTCTATTGTTGTATTAGCTGCAGTGTGTCTGATGAGCCCTCAGAGGGATGAGGGATCAAGTCAACAAAAGTTGACTTCAGCAGCAGAACGTGCCCAGAAATGATTGCAAACTGATGCAAAAATAAGAATAAAAAAAGTAGTAGACAAAGTTGTTTATAAGCCATAACAGTAAACTACTTTAAAATGCTTAATATTTCAAAACTATAACATTGGATTTGCTGGGCTTTAGGCTGCAAACTACTTCATCTGTCATACATGACAGGTAGGGTTGCAACCTTAGCTCTGTATCATTCCTGGTCACTTTGTTAGTAGCTTGATTTTTTGCTAAATTCAGAAGACGGGTAGCTATGCTCAATATACAATCTCAGGTGGACAGATAACAGTTCAGCTACAGAACTTTTTCAAAATGTTCTCACATTGCAGTGCCACCTAGAGCCTCAAAATCTAACAGTGCACTAACAGTGCATCTTTCCCAAACAGGGTTGAGGGTAATCTTAGCCTATCAAACCCACTCTTTGTATACAAATGGTTTTATTGAAAAAAAAACAAAACAAAACAAAACAGCAGTTTAAACTTCTTAAGAAATGTTAACATATGAATACATTTGGATTCCAGTACATTTTATGTCCAAAAATGGAATTATTTTTTTACTGAACAGACAACCAATATCCAGGATGATTCAGGAAAATCCGTTTATCACTTTACTTTGCTAGCATGCTAGTTAGCATGTTAAAAGCGACACTGCTCAACATCAAAAAGAAAGGCAATACTTCACATTTAAAAGCAAAGTTTATAGCCCGACAAAGCAATTATTCACAAATTTTATGTACCTTATGTTCAAACAATAATTGTTTTGCATTGCAAATTTACATTTAGCCAAGGTTGAGCGCATTCTGTTTGAAAAATTCACTTCCTGCTGTCCCCTCCACTACTTGTTCTGTGAGTGGCCACATATTTGTCCTCTACAAATACGGCCGCTGCTGTTTGGTGTACATAATAACTGAAGACATTAGAAGACATACTTTGAAGTATTCAATGTGTATTTAAACCCAGTTCATCAGGTTCTGAAAATTCTTCAAAAAGGACGAGTGAGTGTTCAACGTGCCAACATTTTCGTTTAAAAAAACAATTTGCTATGTGTCGTCGAGGCTGAACTCAGCCCACTTGTGTAACGTAGGCGTGATGCACATCCGAGAGGGGAGTTGATGTTGGCAAGGGCATGTTAAAAAATTATTGAAACAGGGTCCTATTATGCTCTTGAATGACAAGCTGTTTGCTTCACTGTTCTATCGTAAGCACAGCCCTTGTCTGATGGGTTTAGTGCTCTTTATAAATGTACTTTCTTTTATATAACAGGTGTGATTTGTGCTTTCTCTCTGCCTCTGGCCTACAGACTTCAGCGGGTAAGACATAAGACCTCAAGGAAATTAGATTATAAATAATTCATTGACTCAGGCTATTCCTGACCTAACCATCAATCTTTTTGACAGGAACGGATCGACAAGATTATCAAAGCAGTCAAATTATTAGTGACGAGAGTCACAGAGATGTAAGTCCTTGACAGTTTTACTGTTGCAAATAGCATCAGTGCATCTGAATTCCATGTACTTCTTTCTGAACCAGTAGGACTTCTTTCGACTATATGTTTTGCAGAATTTAAGACAGCATAGTAAATTGTAACATGAGAGAAAATGTCTCTGAAAGGTCCTTTTTGTGTCATCTCTCTGTTCTCCAGGGTTGAGCTTGTGGTGTCGTTGGCCAAACCTCCTCCAGCTCCGGCTCCTGCGCCCTCCCCTGCTCCTACTCCCAAACTAAAGCTCAAGGCTAAATGAGCAGGATGAGGAATTGAAGGCAGAGAGTGAGTGAGGGAAAGAATAAGGAGAGACAGTCTTACTGTGTCCATGCTCTTACAGTTAGGGCCTCTTTGCGGGGTGTAAGATGAAGTGTGAGGTACCGAAGGGTCTTGACTGAAAGACTGGAGAGTTATTTCTTAAATATCTTATGGTGCTCTGACTTTATTATATTTTACTATTAGATTTCAGCAACTTGTGTCTGTGCTGGTTCCTAATGAACACTTTTGGAAATGAAGGTACAAAACTGTCACTGGGGCAGTACCCCTCTTGTCACTGGGGTGGTACCCTCAAGGGTACATCTCTGTACCTTTAGTCAGGGAACATAATTGTACCATAATCCACTGAAATTCTATTTTTTAAATATTAGGTTATGAAAAGATACACATTTGTACTTTTCCACAATTGGACCTTAAAACCACTGTTGTACCTTTGAGGGTACATTTACATTGTACCTTGATGAACAGAAATGTACTGGCACAGCACCTTTATTTCTAACAGTGAACCACCATGAAACAGTAACAGCTGATCTAAGAGGAATTAATGTGAAACCACTGTCAATCCATGTAACTACATAATGCAACTGTAACATGATTAAAGATTTACATTTGATTAAAGAAATCTTTTTCACTTGGCAATAACATGTCAGTGTGTGGCATTTTAAAAAAGACTTGCTTGTCTGACAACTTCAAAGGGCTCATAACAGAGAAAACTGAATGTCTTTTTTGTTTGAATAAAAGATTTTGAAGTAATATGTAAACATTGTTGGTTTACTAACATTATTAGTTTCTAACTACCAAGTTATAAAATGTTTTGTTCACTGCCCAGTCCACACAGAAACTAAGCTGCAAAAACAATGTTTTGAATTTATGGTTTCTGTGATGTCACGAGAACCAACACATTTACATATATTCATCTATTCAGCCAAGAGTGGTTTCGCCCCACCCATTCATACTGAAGCTCTAGAACAGGGGTGTCTAATCTTATCTGCAAAGAGCTGGTGTGGTTGCAGGTTTTCATTCTAACAAAGCAGGAACACACAGTTGTTTGAAGACTGAGGCCAATGTTTTAACAAGTGGAATCAGGTGTGCTCCTGCTTCTTCCACCCTCATTCACTGCTCAGGCAGTCCACAAGGCGGTGTCCCATCACCCATGCTCTACACCCTGTGCACCCATGACTGCATTGCCAAGCACAACTCCAGCACCATCATCAAGTTGGCTGATGATACAATACCAGTGGGCCTCATCACTAACCATGAAGAAGTGTAGAGAGGAGGTGGAACTTCTCACAGAGCGGTGCACAGACAATAAACACTCCCTCAATGTCAGCAAAACCAAAGGTTGTTGATTTCAGGAAGGGAGCAGAGTGTCACACCTCTGAGCATTGATGGGACCATGGTGGAAAGAGTGAACTGCTTTAAATTCCACAGCTGAAGATCTCACCTGGTCACTCAGCATGTAGCACCTCGTCTAAAAGGCCCAACAGTGCCTTCATTTCCTCAGGAGTCAACCTGCCACAACAGCTCCTCTGCAACTTCTTACAGGTACACAGTGGAGAGCATCCTGACCAGCTGCATCACTGCTGCAGAATGGAAGGCCCTGCAAAGGGTGGTGAAAACTGGCCATTCCATCACTGCAGCTGTCCTCCCACCCATACAATAAAAGATGTCTGAGAAAAGCCAGCAGTATCACCTCAGTCCACACACACCCCAGCCACTTCCTGTTCCACATGCTGGCATCTAGGAAGAGATATCAGAACATTCGAACCAAACCCACCAGATTCAAGAACATTTCTACCCTCGATCTGTTGAACTGGTCACACCCACAGCACCCACCAGATCATGAATCTTTTGAACAACAACATCATGTGCTATATATTTCCAAAGAAAAGACCAAGCCTAAGATATGAAGGCAAAGGAAGGGTAAATCCCTGATTTTGAATTCAACGATTCAGTAAAATAATTCTTTAGAAAATGTAGCCCAAATAGCCCAGTAATTTTATTTTGGCCATAAAAAACTCTTACTTTATTATTATTATTAGAATACTAATAGAGTACAACATTACAAAATCCATGTAATAAATTGCTACCTGACAGTGCATGAATGCATTTTTAGACCCCTAGAAGGCAAATTATCAGTACTTGGTTATGCAACTGCACCAATACTATCTATAAACCTCATCTGCTAATTTACACACTTTGATTTTGAACTTTTAAACATGATCAGAACGCTTTTTTCTGTAATGTGTGCAAGTTCATACAGCTAAAAGGGAATTCCACTGGTTTTCAATCTCTGAGATGTGAACAAAGTCATTCGTGAAATGGTACTTGATGTGGAATGGAGAAACTTGCCAACTCAGATTTCTTCACAGTGGTGGTGATAGTATTCAGGATGATGTCAACACAAGTATAGCCATTTTGTTTATTATCCAAAACAACCTGAGTTGATAATAGAACAATAGTGGTAATTCTGAAACACAAGTTTCCTTTTGGGACTATTTTGCCCTTAAAACAGCTTTAGCCTGTAATATTTTTGTCAAAAAAGTTGCATTACTGAGGATGGAAAAAACACACTAAAATATGTTGTGAGTGCGCTGCTACAAATCGCCCTGTAAAGCCTGAAATAATCATTACAAAGTCAGAGGTACAGGGACGGATTTGGCGGGATGTATTAACGTCGCACGTACTTGAGCTTGTGGTATGTACTGTGTATGTATTGTGAATCAAAAAGAAGGTACGGCTTTAGGTCTCAAATGCAAAATCAACATTATAATGATAAAGATATGATGACAATAGTAGATAATCCACTCACATCCTCAGAAGACACGACTTTTATTAAGTTTTGACCAGAGAACTTGTAGAGAGAATTACCACTCTGTAATGTCTTCCGGGTTTCTCAAACGCTAGAGGGCGCTCCTGAGCGAGTCCAAAATGAATGGGTTAAGATGGAGCATTTGAGGAAAAAAGTAGTTTATAAATGCTTAAACATTTTTAATATAAAAGATTACATTCATTTTTCTAAACATAGAACAGCATAAAACATTTTAAAATCGCTGTTATAGATTTTATGGAGGTTTTATATTTTAAAGAGGTTTTGATTTCAAGTTATAGGAGTTTAAAACGGCTATTTATGTATGTTCATGACGTCAGTGAACCCAAACAGCCAATGAGCACTCAGTAGCAGTAATTCTAGCATCCTGCTAGCCAAAACCTGTTTGCTGTAGAAAAAAGAAAATGTAAAATACATTCTTCTATTTTGTAAAATTAAAGGAAAGTTCTGGGTAAGTGACTATTTTAACTTTTCGTTTTTAGCCATTTAGCTCTATTCTCTCCCATTCATTGAGGGCTCGCTCGCGGGCGCCCTCTGGCGTTTTGCAGTCTTCTTTTTGATATAACGGGTGCGGGGGGCGGGGGCAGGCTCCTTATCAACCGGCTCTGTTTTGACCGAGTTCTCTTCGAATTCTCTTTCAACGCACTCGCAAAAGTCGGATTCATTCGCTCGAAGCACAACCGACGTTACAACGTCGGCACGTTGTGTGCAATTACATATTTCCACCAGAGAGGTCTCCAAATCCCCAAATCCTACGTGGTATTCATGTTATTTTCTACTATAAATGAATTAAAATATGAATAAGGGCCTAACATTTGTCTTACAACTGCTGTAAACTAGTGTGTCAGAATTCAGGCAGCACATTTGTAACCATTTCATATAATAGCTTTGTGAGGGAGCTTTTAGAGACATTAAACACTAAAGATGTCCAGTTCCTATTACTGCCAGTGTGTACAACTCTGACTCAGTAATTTTCTCTAGAGAGGAGCATTTCACATGAAACTAATCTGAATTACTTCGTTTATGTCTTCACCATTTAATCATGAAGAAATTTTGAAAAATCGATCGACTTCCGCTTTAATGTCCTTACCAGAAATCCAATCATGTCTGGTTGCTTCCACTAGAGGGAGCAATAAGACCATTCCATTATTGTCATACACCGACAAATTCAGGCACGAAAATGAACAGACCACAGGTATTTCTCTTTGCACGGAATGAACGTTTTGGACAGCAAACTTTTCCATGATCAATGACAGCATGATTTAAAAGAAGAGGAATGCAACATGTAAACAGCTCTTTTCACAGCATTTCAAATGCTTCCCAGCTGTTTTGCTCCCACCAAGGACAACAGGCAACAGGGAAGGTGATCTAAAACGTGCATTATTTACACATGACAGGTCGCAAATATTATTTCCTTGGAAATATGAGGATGATTAAGTTATTTTTATTTTGTAACCAATTCAAGACATTGTTAAATAGTTGTTGTTTTTCTGTTTTTGATACCCTGTTTGACCCTTACCGGACACTGGCTGTGTGGTGTGGGATTCGTTTGGATGCCTTTTTGAAAACACATACATTTTTTGTGGATCAGACAGCTGTTAAGCATACAGCATCACAGCATTATTTACAAGAAATGTGCACAATCAACATTAAACAGTTTGACAAGAAAACATTCCACCATTCAATTAGATCATTGGTTGCAGATTGTTGTTTAACACTGGACAATATGACTGTCCCAATTTAGCACTGAAGACTGTGGCTATTTTAATACTAACGTGCTTGCCTGACTGTAAACATGCTCTGATCATTGCCATCAAAGGCCGCACAGAGGGCCATTATACCATTCCTGTGGTGCCACAAGTGTTTCAGAATGAACCAGAGAAACACCCCATTACACCACTGACACGACCAGTTGAGCCTCAAAGAACATTCTGAATTCATGATGTCCTGCTTCACAGACGGTCCGTGCTGTCCACCTCACCTCTTTTCATTTTTGTTCACTGCATGAAGTCATCTCTTCCTGTAGACTTTTTCATGGGAACTTTAATAATGCCCTTGTCTCTTAATGTTTATTGATTTAATGTGCGAGAGATGAACGGGGCGATGCAGGATTCTGGTCAGGTACTGTCTGACTGGACACTGTCCAGGCTAAATTGACCCGGCTCTGGCCGAGCAGATACGCTCTGAGCTAAATTGCCCTTGTCCAGGGTAGAACAGCCTCTCTGAGGACCAACAAATTTATGGACAGATCCCTGGCACACCATCATAAAAAAAGAATAAAATAAAAAAGGATGAGATATGCGCCTATTAATGCTCCAAAGATTCACAGGAAGTGCTCCTGAACTAAATTTAATGCTGAAGGTCAATTTTACACACGCATTGTATGCATATCGTATTCATTACATCCACACAATACATTAATCCTATGTGAGGCATAGAAATGAGCTCAGAGCAATTGCAAATTGGCATTATTAACATCTAATCAAAGGGAATAGTCTTCCTGCAGCGTTCAAAGAATCTCCACTTCCTCTAATTTAGGAACCTGGAGAGCAAAGAGAAAGGGTGAGGAAAATGGGATTTGTCATTTTATCCATGAGGACATCCAATCGGATCATCATGGCAGCGCTTCTGGGGGTTGTGGTTGCTTATAAGAGCCAGAAGGGGAAATAGTATCAGTAGAACGTCAGCATGAATGAAATCCACTTCTCCCCCTTGACCAGCAACATCCGCAATGAGCTGGAGTAACAAAAAACAAACACAATAGTGCTTACGCCCTCAAAAATATTGGCACGCAGTCTTACATGTAAACATGCACATATGCACAAACACACAGTCTCAGCACATGGGACATTAATATGTCCCTTATGGATCGTATATAAGTATCTAAATGTAACAATAATGTCTCGTATGTATTATACAAATGTAAGAGTCTATATGTAAAAATAATGTCTCATGCTTTATAGATACGTAGTATCTACGTTTAATAATATCACAAACTGTATTTCAAACACTGATCAGCTGTTTCTCCACATACTTTGTCAGCCCCCTTTTGCCCTGTTTTTCAGTGATCAGGACCCCCACAGGACCACCACAGAGCAGGTATTATTTGGGTGGTGGATCATTCTCAGCACTGCAGTAACACTGACGTGGTAGTGGTGTGTGAGTGTGTGTTGTACTGGTACGAGTGGATCAGACACAGCAGTGCCTCCGGAGTTTTTAAATACCTCAGTGTCACTGCTGGACTGAGAGTAGTCCACCAACCAAAATATCTAGCCAACATCATCCTGTGGGCAGCATCCTGTGATCACTGATGAAGGACTAGAGGATGACCAACACAAACTGTGCAGCAACAGATGAGCTACTGTCTCTGACTTTACATCTATAAAGTGGACCAATAAGGTAGGTGTGGCTAATAGAGTGGACAGTGAGTGGACACAGTGTTTAAAACTGCAACAGCGCTGCTGATCCACTCATACCAGCGCAACACACACTAATACGCCACCACCACATCAGTGTCACTGCTGAGAATGATCCACTCACTGTCCACAAAAATATCCAAAATGGTAACTTTTCAGGAGAAGCAAAGACATTTTTAATGTTCTGGGTATTTTAATGTAAAAAGATTTTATTCCAAGCGTTTTTTCTTGGCAGCTTTCAAGTTATGTCAATAAATGAAAATGGCAAAAATTGAGATGCCTGACATAACAGGGATGATATGTAAGTTTTTATATGTGATAATAATAATAATAATAATAATAATAATAATAATAATAATACAGCTACCAATAATTTGTCAAATTTGTCCTGTAGGTTAACGCTGTTTTTCTTTTTGTCCTGAAAACGTATAAAAACAAACAAGCAAACAAACACATATACTCTTTCTCACACTCTCTCACACACACACACACACACACAGCAGTGCCAATTAGATTAGAGCCAGTCAACATCCAGCAATCTCAAATGGTTTAACAAGGTCAATAGTGGAGTTAGCACAGAAGCACAATGAGAGCAGGCATCCCCTCACACATGAGCCTGTGGTATTTTCACTGCGAGTCATGAAGCGGACTGGCCAGAGAGACACTAATTGAGTTTTGAGAAAAGTGCTTCCACAGCAAGAACAGCATCAGAACAGAGAAGGTGACACCCTCACCTTTAGTTGAGCCTTATCTTAAAGGATACTCCAGGATTTTTTGACCTAATCTCTAAATGCTGCATCTGTAGTGTGTAAATGATGACTGCAGACAATAATTTCTGCACTGAGTAACAAACCCTGTTGATTCTAAACTCTTATAATAGAAGTCAATGGGCAGGCACTGTTTGAGTCAGCAGGTTTTCTGTTTTTTACAGTACAGGGAAATGATTGTTTAAGAATTCATTGTGATAGACTGTAAATACCACATAGACCACCACTCAAGTCAAGACCAAATATATATCCTTGCAGATTGTTTGAATTTGAGACTGGAATGGGAATAACATGGTTGCTTTCCACCATTGATTATGTAATGTATCCTTATGCGCTGCTACAAATGTATATGTCTATTGATCACATGGTTCACTGACCTTCTCTGTATTCAAGTACTGTGTATTGAGCTGAGAACACCACAGTGCTAACTGTATTCCTGTTACTCAGCTAAAGAACACAACACTATCAGCGTAAAAAGCTCTATTTACATACAGGATCAGCTTACACTGAAAAACAGTGATGCATTGTACTTCATTCAGATGTGTGCATCAGTTCCACATCAATAAAATACATAAAATAAAATTTTTTCTTTTTCAATATACACAATTTGTCTTTGTATTTGTCCAATGAAAAACATGTATTTTCATTTTTTACGATGTTTACTTGTCTGCATCATTTAAACTCAGCGGTTGTCCTTTACATTGTGTGAAAATTTCGTGATGATTGGGCAAATAGAAATGGTCCAAAATTGAAATAAAAACTTTTTCCATTAACTTACATTGAAAGTAAAGAACGGTTTCACCCTCTCATGTAAAGTTGCAATTTTGGAGATTTTTTTCATTGGACAGCGACGATATATATATATATATATATATATACCCAGAATACAATGATGTGCAAATAATTCTAAGTGAAAATAGTACAAGATGATGAAAAGTTGAAACTGAGAAATTTTATTATTTTTTGAAAAAAAAAAAAATATTTTGGATGCAAGCAACTCATTACGAAAAAGTTGGGATGGGGCAGTCTTTCACAGAGTGGTGAACATGTTTGTGAAATTGGTAATTGCTAATAGGTTGCTAGCATCAAATTAAAAATAGGCATTTATTTTTGAAAAACAATAAAATCTCTCACTTTCTACATTTGATATGTTGTCATTGTACTATTTAGAATTAAATATAGGTTTTAAATGATTTGCACATCATTGCATTCTGTTTTTATTTACATTTTGCACAGCATCCCAACCTTTTTGGAAACAGGGTTGTATATGATCATTTATAAAAATGATGTTATATTTTATATGTCATTTTATTTGTTTCCATTAAGTCATGCACTTCAGTTTGCAGAAACATACTATATTGCTGCTGTCGGAAGAAAACCTTGTATCTCCACTTTTGTCATTTTTCATGATGAATGAAATGTCTGGTTCCATTGACTAACATTAAACGTAAAGTATGTTTTTTCCTTCTCCTGCAAAGTTACCATTTTGGAGATAAGAGGTTTTCTTCCAACAACAGCAATATATAAGTTTGTTCTCATTGTTCTCTGCCTATATAATTTATGTGGTAATTATGTACACAGTTAAATTAAGTAAATTAATGCATCACTTATTTCAGCAAAATCATATTTGAGCCCATTTCCATTTTAGTGCAGAGTGGTCAGTAAATCTTTTACAGTGGTGACCTAATGATTAATCAGTGAGTGAAGGAGAACTTGTTTGTCCCTGAGAGCATAAAAGACAGACTGAGTGCAGGAGATTTGTGGGCAGGCCGGGTACATTTTTGATGGACGTTATGGAGGATGAAGGGACAAAAGCAAGAGGAGAGCAGCAGCAGTGTGTGTGTGTGTGTGTGTGTGTGTGTGTGTGTGTGTGTGTGTGTGTAAGGCTGGTTATCATAGCTGTCAGTGAAGGGAATCCCCCCGTCCACCCCCCGTCCACCTCCCACTCACCTTTCTGCCTAAACCTGTGGAGATTGGAGAGTGTGGAGACCATGGTGTCCATAAACAGGGTCAGCCGCACAGATGTCTTAATCACTCTGCAGCTGACTGCAACGTCACTACTGCTTCACACTGAACACTGAGTGAGTGTTCTTTCCCCTTTATGTCTTTTCCTGATGAATTTGTTTTCAATACACATCATTTTCAATTTGCTGAGATGTTTATCCACAAATTATGAAAGTTTAATTTATTCTACATCAACATTTTCTTTACATTTAAAAAAATTAAAATCAGCGTTAGAATGTTTTGGAGAGAGAGGGAAAAAGAGATAGAGAAGAAAGGATAGAGAGAGGATAAAGAAGGGAGAGGGATGGATAGAGAGAGAAAGGGAGGGACAGAGTGGGGGAGCAAAGAAAAGAGAGAAAAAGACAACAAGAGAGAGACAGAATGAGAGAGAGAGATTGAGAGGGAATGAAAGAGAGAAAGCAAGCAAAATAGAAAGAGAGAGAAGGCAAGTGAGAATGAAAGAGAGAAGGGGAGGTGATATATTGTAACACTGAGAAAAATTAATCATTCATGGTGACCCCTCTGCTCCCCTCAACATTAAGGCACTTTTGTTCTCTGATCTTCTGATTTTAGCAAAACACACACACACACACATGCGAATCGTAAGTCAAACAGCAGCAGATGAATCTCTAACAGTTTGTATTTCGGAGGCTGAATTGTCTAGACATGCACTAACAAAGAATAATGTGAGCTATTCTTGTGTTTCAGAGTGGAAATAGAGGAGAAACTCATAAATAATGATCAGAGACAAAAGTTGGGGCAAAACTTAGACCGAATTTCATTCCAGTAAAGGGTGGGTTTGTGATGTGTCTGTGTTTAACCAGATTCTGAAATTCACAGGGGAATCTGGAAAGTAGATGAAGCCAGTACAGAGCTGTAAAGTTCTGCCTAACTTACAGTAATTTATAAACAGCGTATTCTCTTTAAATCTCTCACCATCAGACATATACTCATTTACTCCCATACTGAAATAGCAAGCCTACGCATGGGTATTGATACACCTTAATATATGTGTATTTGTGTAGAACACACAGTGCAGTCGCCTTGCTCACTCGCAAACTCAGTACTCATTGCCAAGCTGTAATCTGATCACTTCTTACAGCTGCAGCAGTAATCACATATGTATATGCTGAAACAAATCAACGTTTACTGTTTTCATTTGCAGTGTCTTGATGCTGTGGTTTGGGACTTTCTCAGTAGCCTCTGTAACAAAGGACGTTATGATGTAACACAGTGTCCTCCTCACTGACACAAATCAATACCTGAATGAATGAGCCTCCATCTGTTTTCATCTATCTCTATCTGATATATCAATAGACATTAGTAAATATTACTCAGCATAGTGGGGTGTTCAGTTTATCTCAATACAGCAAAGGCCTCAACGCTGTCATGAAGAACTCAGTCTCTATTTATCCTCATATTGTCTGTTCAGAGATTTAAACTCTGATCCACACCTGCACAATGTTTTCAATAATGTAAAAAACACTTGTGTTTCAGATACATATGTGCTGTAGTTGATTCAACAATAACTGGGAAAGCTGTATAGGAGGGCTGCCAAAGGTTTTGCAATGTTTGAGGTGGGCCAAATGCTAAAAACACACAGTACACAAATAAATAAGGTTGGTAAGTTTCAAATCATGTTTTTTAAAATTGGATTTTATAGCATTTCACTGAACTACTTTAAAATACAATTCTAACTTTCTGGCAGGCCAAGTCAGATGTCTCCACAGGCCAACCTTGGGCAGCCCTGCTGTATAGCACTTGGAATTATCTAACATTAAAGGGGAATTCCACCAAATGATCAACATTTCTGCATAGTTAAATGGCTAAGATGTAAAAATTAGTTCAGTCATTCAGAGTGGTTTGCTGTGAAATGCTCTGTCTTAAAGAAATGTACACAGTCAGAATTGTTCACAGTGGTGATAGGAAACAGATGTCCAAAGAGTTTAAAGCCTCTAAAAGCTTCCTTACAGAAAGTTATGACATAAAAGGCTTTTGAATATGCTGCCTGATGCCAGAGATGTTGCTTTACAATAGTTTTGAGAAAATAAAACATAAAATTCATTCATGGTGGAGAGGTACATGCAGGGTGTTGCAAGGCAAAATAGTCCCCAAAGAAAACGTAATTTTTGAGATTTATTACTATTTAACCATTATCAACATTACATAAAAGCTCAAAAGATGTATAGGTTTACATTTGCATTAGTAAAAATTGCTATATTTGTGTATTATTATTATTATTATTATTATTATTATATGATATAATAATAATAATAATAATAATAAACCAATGAATTAATTAAAAGAGCACTTTCATACTGGTGGCAGCTCAAAGTGTTTTAGTGCTAAAGACAGCATGACTCCTGGTTTGCATCACCACCAGTGTAAAGAAATCCAAGTTGGTAAGTTTCTCTAGGATGACTTTGTTTATATGGCAACCATTAAATTAAGCACAAAATTTTGAAAAATCGAAATTCTCCTTCAAACGAATTCTCTACCTAAGCAGTATCTGCTGCATCTGGTCCATTATGATAGACAGTAATTTAATGTGTTTCTTGGTACTTAGAAAAGTATAGAAAACCTGTTGAATTTAAACACAATAGAAGCCAATTATCAGGCGCTGAAGCAAGTAGAGGTCTACCACCCAACTCAAGCCCACAGGGGCCCAACAAAAGTTTAGGTTTGGAGCTGTTATCTGTTAGGCTCGGGTTGTTTTCTAATGAGTGATTTTTTATGTAATATATATATTTTGTTGTGTTTATTTGAAGATTTTTAAGCAATCTCATGGATGTCTTGGGTTGGTCACAGTAGATCTTCTTAAGATAGCTTGAAGTGTGTTAAGCATTTCTACAATAGTGAGAGGAACTTTAGCGCAGTGTGATGAACAGTTGATCAGAAGAGGGTAAGTGTTGTTCTCCATCAGGTACAATCATCAATTCCACAAAAGCAGAATGATAATAAAGACAGTTCTTGTACTATGTGTAAAATGCATATTTATCCAAACATGACACTTTCTGTCCATCAGGTCAGGGGCTTATTAGCAAAGCAAAGCATTGTAAAACCAGGTCTGTGATAATGCATCACTGTTAAAGACTGCGAGTGGGTTTGGGTTTCAAAATTGTGGGTACGGGTTGAGTTCTGGCTTCAGTTTCAGGCCCTTCTAGACCTCTAGTAGCAGGTGCCCAATGACTTACAAATTTGTTTTGAGTCAAGAGGTTGTCTGTTCTTTTGTAAGTACATATGTGATTACTGCTGCACGTCTTACAGCTGCAGCAGTAATCACATATGTATATGCTGAAACAAACAAACGTTTACTGTTTTCATTTGCAGCTATTTATTATTGTCTATGGCAATCTACTGTACTCCGTACATGCAGCAGATAAAGATTAGTCTGGAAAAAAAGGCAACTTCCTTTAAAATTAGCATCCAGTTTGCCTCATATTTGCAAAGCAGTGATTGTATCTCAGAGTGGATGTATTGATGAGAGAAGAATATTATCTAATTTATTATCTGTTTATAATAATTTTGGTGATGGTCCTAAAATACTTATTTACTTATTTATTTAAATCTACAGGGCGGCACATTGGCGCAGTGGGTAGCGCTGTCACCTCACAGCAAGAATGGCCTGGGTTCGATTCCCGGCCGGGTGACCAGGGTCATTTCTGTGTGGAGTTTGCCTGTTCTCCCCGTGTCTGTGTGGGTTTCCTCCCACAGTCCAAAAACATGCAGTCAGGCTGATTGGACTTGCTAAATTGCCCCTAGGTGTGAGTGTGTGTGTCTGTCTGCCCTGCGATGGCCTGACGACCTGTCCAGGGTGTATCCTGTCTTCCGCCCAATGACAGCTGGGATAGGCTCCAGCACCCCACAGCGACCCAGAAGGATAAGCGGTTTAGATGATGTATGTATTTAAATCTACAACAAAAAACTATTGATACCAGATTTACTGAGCGGTATTCCTCTTTATGTGGGTCACTTGACTTACTGACTTCACACAAGCAGATATGAACACAGTGTGACTTGTTGAACTGAAAAATGTCTCCAGCCTGTGTTGAGCTCCACTCAAGACTCGCCCCGTTCCACAGCAGACCTCTGAGAGAATGACCTCACCTCTGCTTCATAAAGTAGGCGACGTGACTTTCAGTCTGAAGAAGAGAAGAAAAAGACGAGGCCCTCACTATCCCCTCCTCATTAGTGCAGTAAATCTGCACTGCTGGCCTGTGCTGATCAGCCCCCCCATTGTACCCCTGTCCCTCTCCTCCCACCCTGCACGAGGCTGTAAATCTGCCCTGGCTGTTCGCTCTGGAGCGGCCCACCTAACAGCTTAACAGCAGAAGAACAGGGCAGGTGTCCAATATGACTGCCATTGAGATGGTCAGTACTGACCTCCAGACAGAGACAGAGAGTGAGAGAGGGAGAGAGAAAGAGAAGGAGAGAGAAAAAAGAGAGAAGAGAGAGCATATGAGCGTCAGAGCCAAAAAGAGAGGGTGGGATGTGAGAAAGAGAGAAATGAGAGTCGGAAAGAAAGAGAAAGAAAAATCAAGACAGAAAGAGAGAGAGTGAAAGTGAGAGAAAAGCGAGAGAGAGAGATAATGAAAGACACACAATGAGAATGAAAAATATGAGAGAATAAAACAGAGTGAGTGTCAGATCAAGAGACAGAGAGAGCAAGAAAGAGAAAATGAGTCAGAGAAAGCAAAGGGGGAGGAAAGACAGAGAGAGAGAAGCATACATGAATGAGAGAAAGATAATGAAAGAATGACAGAGAGAGAAAGAAACTATGACAAAAGAGAGAGAAACAGTGAGTGCTAAAGCAAGAGCAACAAAAGGGAGAAAATGAAAGAGAGAAAGAAAAAGGAAAACAGATAGAAAGAGAAAGAAAGAGCAAGACAGAGAGAGAAAAATAGAGAGAAAAGAGAGATGATAGAATGTGACTGAGAGAGTGAGAAAGAATAAAAATGAGAGAAAGAAAGAAAAAGACAAAAAAGAGAGAGAATGAAAGAAAGACAGAGATAGAGAGAGAGAGACAGAGAGAGAGAGAGAGAGAGAGGGGGGGGGGGTTGGGAGGAAATATCTGGAGCCAAAGTGAAAGGTTAAGAGGTGGATATCGTTCCAATTCTAATAAAATGAACCGGCCTCCTGATAACTGTTACAGGGCAAAACCTTTGGATGTTCTCTGCTGCAGTAAGAGCCACCAGTCAGTACAGCCCAACTTCACACACCCGCATTACACTAATGACTCTCCAAGTTACATTAATTTGTGGTGACAGATTAACTTTTACAAGCATCTCGAAGAATTTCCCTCCATTTCCATTCGGCTGTTAAGATTCTGAGAGACGGTCGGACTAGGTAACATAAAACAGGAATCTCTCAGTGCGCTTAAGGATTGCTTGATGGTTCAGGTTAATTTACTATTTTGCTGACCAAAACAGACATTTCTGGCCTGTTGGAGGAGGGGTGAGTAGCTGCATGTGTACTTCGTCATATAATGCTCCCTGGGGTTTTATTCTCCAAAGATACTACTACGAAAATATTTATGCAATGTTCCACATTGTGTCTGGAGTCTTGCAAACTGGAGAGCCTTGTTGGAAGCAGAGAGCTTTCGCTCATCCAAAATAAATACATGAGCTCTCACGTGAAAATATGGAGCACCTCTATTCCCTCCGATGGCCTCTAAATGTGGTGAAATATCAAGCTTGAGATGAGTCCCAACTGAAGACGGGGAGGTGTGAGATAATCCGGGAGGGAATCCCAACCTTTCAAAACAGTAAAAAATATACAGGCCCTGTCAGGCGAGGATAGAGAGGCACTCAGTTTGCAATGTGGTTCCAGCTCAGGTTTGGAGAAGGTGATGAGATGGTTATAATAATGACTTGAACTCAGCTTGATGCTTAGTAAGACATCCTGGGAGAACATGCACACCTTTATGAGCCCAAGTGGGCCTCTCTTGGATGAACAGAATTTGATATTTTATGGTGGTGCTGACACATTTTTATATATCAGTGCAGAACACATTCCAGAAAGGTGACTCACCAATGGCCAAGTGAAACAAACAGTGCCCTCATTGAGAGTTTTTGGTATAGTAGCTGATTTTTTCCCTAACAGTGGGGCCAAAATAGCAGAGAGCGGTCCCCCGCGCCAGCCACCTCATTAAAATCCTGCTGTTTCACAGCCAAGGCCATCCAGTTGCCCAGCAGATATGCTGCTTGTTTACCGCCAACAAAACTTACAAGTACATCTCAGCCAGATAGGGGTCTCTACTGAACGGGTTCTTAACAAACTCCCACGGCAAACTCCCCCTCCCCTCGGTTTTTGCTCCTTTGCACTCTTCCACAGAGCATTTTGTGGCTTGCGATTTTCCATCATCAAATCAGGGCAACCCAACCAACAATGTTGATGACCATCGAGTAGCAGCGTAAGACCACGTCCATAAATTCATCAGGCGTTAAGGTCTGAGGCCCCTCCGGGTTTGACTCCCAAACCTCCAGCTCATTAAAGCCCAATCTGAGCCACGCTGATCAGCCTTCAGACTTAACCATGCTCAGGGGATCATTTCCACAGCATGGGAAACAATCAAGCGGAGACACAATAATGTAGCAAAGCAAGGTCATATCGAGCCCCATCGCCTCAAACACAGTATTCACATGGTTTATTTGTTTATTTGTATGCTGTAATGCAACCGTTGCTTTGGTTATGGGATTTTTACATACTCATTTACTGCATTAAGGAAAAGTAAAAAAAATACAAATAATAAAGAAGCCTAAAATAACAAAAAAATGATTTATCCATGCTCCACACACAAATGAGTTATTTCATGGCAAATGTTGCCAGGCTGGATGAGCTTTACAGAACAAAAATTCTATTGAAGCAAATGAACTTTCTGTAGCAATTCACTGTTTTCCCTAAAAACCTCAATTACAGCACTGAGCAAAAGATAAGGCCACCTTTCATTTATTGAATTTGAATTTGAAGTTAAAAATAGCCACTTTGTACAACTTATTCATTTTTCAGGAGATTTTCCTGAGGAGATTAGATATAAGATGATCCACTTGCATAAGGAAGAGGAAAGGCAAAAGCAAATAAAGGGGAAAAAACAGGGGTTTCCAAAACTGGAGTTAAATTTAAATTTAAATTTAAATTTAATATTAAATGACAGGGAGAAGACAGAACTCATAAAAGAACTGGAAGACAGCAACATTGTCACCATCAGATAAACAGTGCTTAAAGCTTTCATCTTTGAGAGAAAAACAAGCTCCACTCTTGTTTCAGATCTGAAAAAATCCACAGGTGATTCTGTCCATCCTTCCACTGTGAGAGGACAACTCAACACTATGGGTCTGAAAAGATGTACAGCATTTAAGAAGCCGTTACTGTGAAAAGGAAGTGGACAAAAAGAAGAACATTTGTAAATCAAATAAAGAAGCTGCTGGAGTTCTGAGAACAATGGACTGACATCCCCAGAGTCCAGACCTCAACATCACTGAGTGTGTTTTGGATTACTTGGATCATGAGAAGCAGAAGATGCTTCTAAGACTTCAAAGACTGAACTTTGGAGGTGTGGAAAAACATCCCTGCAGATTTCTATGGAAAACTGAAAGCAAGTTTCCTGAACAGAATGGAAGCTGTAATAAAGACAAAGTGTGGACACATTCGAAACTGTAAAAATTATATTACACTTATTATATTACATGTTTTCAGATTTTTTTTCCTGATGCTGAAAAATAAATAACTAGTACTTAATGGCTGTTTTGACTGGAAATTAAATAAAATATGGTCTTTTGCACAATATTGCACAACACAAAGAAATTACACTCTGTTCTAACAGCAGAACCTTTCACATTCATAAAAATAACTATAAAAATAAGAAATTCATGATTTCTAAATTCGTCTAAATTTGGGTATATGACAAAAATTCTCATGTTGAATGGGATTCCTGCTGGTGTTTTATAAAACCCACCCAACTTTGCAACTGTTCCTACAAAAGAATGCATTTGTTGACAGAGCATGGATAGCTCCACTCTTTCAAAGATCTTTTTCAGAAAAGAACACAAATAACTCTAGCATGTGCTCTACCTCACATATCTTTAAAGTATTACTTATCTGTTTAACATATTCACAGAATACTGACAATTATGGGATGGGAGGGAAACAGAAAAAAATAATAATCTCCTGAATATTTACATGGCACACAGAACAATATCTACACAATTTAACACTGATATAAAGTACATACAGTATGTGCTTTTGTCTTCATCTACTATTCAAGGCTCAGGTAAACAAGCAAGTATCTAGCAGTCACTATCTGACCTACGCAATCAAAACAAATTGCTGTCTGTTGAGCTTGAGAAAAATGTTTGCTATTCATATCTGTAAAATTTACAAATTGAAGAAGTTGCCAGTTTACAGTATATATTCTTAAAGAATCGTGAATGCAGCTTTAGTTGCTGGTTCAGGTTAAATGCATCAAAATGACATTTTGCTGAGACAGAGCCTCTAATTAAATCTACAGCTGAAGTTGCCTCGTGCACCACTGACAGATCTGGGTTATGATTCGCTACTGAATAATTATACTTCTTAGCCAATTCCTTTGAAATTTCAAAAAGGGTGTTTGAAAAAAAGGGCTACGTCTCTATCTGGACGATGAATCTGGAAAAGTGGTGAGTGTGAAAAAAAAAGGAACAAAAGACTAAAGCTCTGTGTCTAAGCTTCAAGTTCGATTCTCTGAAATATTGTGACATAGAGCAGCTTCTTCACAGCACACTCTGAACACTCTCCTCTGTGCCAGAGCTTACTATGATGTGCCGTGGATGACTATATGGATTTTATGGCGTTTGGATTTTCATTTGGCATTACAGTATATACTGTAACACATGGGTGCACCAGTGGACTGTGTGAGCTTTGGGGAATGACTGGCGGTGCTGCAGTGTGAAGAGGCCTCTTTCAGACATAATGCTCTCTGTGGTTAATGTAGACTCGGTCCGCGCCATTTTGATGGCAGATCCACTCCTGATAGGACAGTGGCTGATGGGTGGGGCTCTGGAGCTCCCTGCGGGTCACTCTGCCCGGTGCTCTCTCTGCTTGATCCAAGCGCATCTCCATCCTGCGGGCCTGTAGCACACACACCAATGCAGTTAGGACAGTCCTTCCCAGTTCTGGTTCTGGTGTACCCCTGCATTATTTTTTTTTTTTCTGGTTGAACTAATCAGCTTATTAAAAAGCTCAAATCAGACAGCTGAGATGTGCAAATTAAGAAAAACAACACAGCAAACTTAAAAAACCTAAACTTAATCATCCTAGGCTAAAATATAATAGCACAGTGAGCGGACCCAAAGAAAACGACATGTCTGTGACAAAATCATACAGTAGGCAACAACATATTGCTATGATGAGCATTACAAATGTTTATGATCCATTTATGTTCTACCTGTGATTCACTGAAGTAACATTAGCCTTTTTTCACAAAGTCCATTTCAGCTTTTGTAGCTAAAGAGCATTGTAAGTACCAAATTTGCTGATGGATGACAACATTTTTTAAATTTGTTTTCCGCAAGGTAGAATCACACTTTTAAACATCCCTAGTTATATCTTTTAACCGCAACTGGGACTTTGAATTTGTCAACTGGTGCACAGATAACAAACTGAAAGACTGAGGCAATGGCGAATAACAATGGTTGCTAAGCAGTGATAAGAGGGCTGAGAAAAGAATTTGGGGCTTGGCAGAGAGTGTAATGATGTGATTGGCCGTAATACAATGACATTGCTCACAGAAAACAAATCAAATTTCTTTATCTTAAAAAATTCTGTGTAATAAATGTTCTGAATATAACTGCTATATCACTTAAGGTGGAACGGGAAATTGTAATAAGAAGCTAACTTCGGTTTCATCTAATCTCTATCCACTGTATGCAACTCAGTTATAATCAGTATATCAGGCTGGACTATTTAGGTTGTGGGGCCACTGGTTTAATCCCTAAATTACTACAGACTTGGATTTAACATTTATAGTTTGTCTCAGCGTTCTTGTGCTTATATTCATGAGTTTATGCTTTAGCTCACAGAAAACAGGCCAAAAAGCTACCAGCCTACTGAGAATTCTTACAACTCTCTGATTTCCCACTCTGGCTTTGTTAGGTAGTATGATTTTCTTTTCCTTTTTTGGTGGCTTCTCCTCAGGTTTCATGCAATTGGCTGTTTGTCATAAACATCACGCTTACATGTGCACATGCACAAGGATTAATCACAGTCTCAATATCTAAACCTGGATTAACCATAGCCTGAGTATCTAAACCTGCGTTAATCACAGTCTGAATATCTAAACCTGGATTAATCACAGTCTGAGTATTTAAAGCTGGACAAATCACAGTCTGAGTATCTAAACTTGGATTAATCACATCTTAAGTATCTAAACCTGGATTAATCACAGCCTGAGTATCTAAACCTAGATTGACCACATTTATCACTTTATAAAACACAGCTGCGCTGTAGAGTCTATACACCTGGGTATCGAAACCTGGATTATTTACAGTCTGAGTTTCTAAACCTGGATTATCACAGTTTGAGTATCTAAACCTGAATTAATCACAGTCTGAGTATGTACACCTGGATTAATTACTGTCTGAGTATCTAAACCTGGATTAATCACAGTCTGAGTATCATACCCTTATCTTTAAGCACACCTTTATATTCAAGCTTTAAATTTCTCTTTTTCTCTCTCTTCTCTTTTTATTTTCCTTTTTTTTTTCATTTGGCTCCAGATGGACATGGTTAACCAGTCACTTTTTTGCCTCACTTGAGTGTCTTAGACAACATAACTGGTACAGTAATAGCCCAGACATTGTTAGGGGGCCCCCTGGTGGCTGCAGGACCTTAAGCAGCTGCTTATGTCGCTCATTAAGTAGAGCCAGCACTGATTGCAACTGATAAAAATAATACATTGGACGACTGCTGCTCACATGTTTTAAGCAAAAATTGGCAGATTGTGATCATACATCCCTAATATCTATATCAATATCTACAAAAAGAATTTGCTCATCTTGAAACCTTACAAAACCAAGTCAAGTTTTTAATATTACTTTCTTTAGTTAGTAATTAGAGATGTTTCTGATTTGATTAAATGTGAGGCTGATTATTTGAGACTGATTTGTGACTAACCTATATTTCTGAGGAATGGAATCAACACAGTTAGCAGCCCACTTTAGAAAACATTGTATACAGTACAAATACATACTGTACTGTACAGTACAAATACATTACACCGAGATAAACCATACATTAAATGAACCACAAGAAACAAAAACATACACATTTTTACTGTACAGCTTATGGAGCAATGCTGAATGTGAGAGACACAGTATCATAAGCAATGATGACAGTCTAATGACAGTGCTTGTGCTCTCTGTCTCCAAAGCAGATGTTGCAGAAAACATATCCCTATTAGTCAGAACTGCTCTCTACAGTTAGAGGATATTCATATTAGTGGAAATGTCTTCTGTGTGTAAGCGTGTATGAGTGTCTGTGTGTGACCAAGACCAAAGCCGTTATTAGCTGCTCTCTCGGGTGTCAGTCCTGATAAACACTGAAATGTGCTGTTTAATATGATTGGGTGGAGAGAGATAATGTGTGAGTGCTGAAGGGAGAGGGGCGAGTGAAAGAGACAGATAAGAGAGAATGGAGTCCACAAAGAGAAGAACAATAAATGACAGAGGAAGGCAGAGGACAGCTAAAGGATGGCTGCGAATAGATAATCATGATGGACAAAAAAGGAACACACTAATCATATCTGCTCACATCTGCCACAGTCATCAGTGCTGCACTAAGAGCAAAGCCCCTGCAGAACTCACCTGAGAGACGGAGGCTACCTGAGGGGCCTGAGAGGCCAGGGGGATGGCAGGGGGTCTCTCACTGTAGGGAGGGGGTGGCTTGTGTGTTGGAGGCAGATCAATTCTGTACAAGGGGAAACAACATGAAATAACCTTAAAAAGCTGTAGGTCATGGAAATTCCCCACAATATGGATTAACCCATTAAACCCTGGACTTAAGTAATTAAGTAATTAATCTTAAGACTTATTCTTAGTTAGTTTAAAGAACACAGGTTTGGTTCTCCTGGATGTCCCCAGCCATCACATGTATTTGTTCAATTTCATCACCAGCACATCTGATTTAAATTAATGAACATGAACAGCAAATAAACACTTACATTTCAAATATTAATCCTAATGTAATTTTCTCAAATGCCTAAAACTTTTTGACATACACACACACACATGACATCATCAGTGATTGCTTGACATCGACATAACTGACAACTTTAAAAAATCTGGACATGCAACCCCTAATATTGTGTAAATGTATGTGTACATGTGTGTGTGTGTTCTGTGTAGAGGATGTGTAAACTTATTTTCATTATTTTCACTTAGAATACATTTGCATATAAATGAATATTTGTAAACTACTACTGAAAAATTTCAAAAAATTTGGAATTACTTGTATTAATTCAGAGGATGGTAATCAAACCTCAAGGCAGATAATACATCAAGAAATTACTATAAAGATAATTACAGTATTTTAATTATTATGTAATATCTTCTTGCTGTTCCCAAAAAGCTTGAAACATCAAATGAAACTTCTGAATATACCTTCTCATGTCTAGTATTTCAATCTACACTCTAGGTTATTATTGAATAAAATGACTTCAATTATTACTATGACAAGTAATTCCAAATTTTGGTGCAGCAGTGTATATACAGCCATGACCTATACAATGTACATTTAAATATCATAAAGTAGACACCGAATAGTATTTTAAAATGTTTTATTTAACATTTCATACCAAGAAGTTATTAAATGATAAATATTATATTGTAATTATCTATTTTCAAGGCAGATACACCACTTTTCAAATGGATTCAAGGATTCTTGGTATTAATTTTATCATGACTTCATTTCTGATGATAGAAACAGCTTTCTTTGTTGTTATGGAATTATCTACAGCTCAGGTCATCAATTTGGACACTTTTAAAATTACTTTAAAAATATCCTAGTTGTCTATTAATTGTTTGAAAGCTCTGAAGTTGTATCAGTTTATAGATGAATTTGCAACCGAATTGCTTTTGTATTATTGAAAACATTGAATGGTACTGTGAACAGTAGTGTGTAAAAATTGGAAGAGGTTAGAAGATGATTTGAAGAAGTTTGATGTAGTTGATGTAAATGTTGCTTTCATCATCTAAACTAAAATTTTGTTTTATTCAAAGCAATTCGAGTAAGCTACCACTTGTATCAGCTTTTAGGTTGAAAAACATTGTTTACAATGTAGTCTGTGGTGACCAGAGTGATTAAGGAGTAAGATGGAGAAGAATGCAATGTTTTTTGATTATACATTAAGATAAAATGTTAAATAAAATTTTAACAAGTGCAGAATACAATAAGAGCATGACATCTTTTAAATGCTTGTTTAAAGGAACACAACAACAGTTACACCATTAAACAAACATATAAAGCAAATAAGCTAATGCATATAGCAATAATTTCTTATTTATTTATTTATTTATTTATTTATTTATTTATTTATTGGGTGGCATGGTGGCGCAGTGGGTAGCACTGTTGCCTCACAACAAGAATGGCCTGGGGGCGACCAGGGTCCTTTCTGTGTGAAGTTTGCATGTTCTCTCCGTGTCTGTGTGGGTTTCCTCCGGGTACTCCGGTTTCCTCCCACAGTCCAAAAACATGCAGTCAGGCTGATTGGACACGCTAAATTACCCCTAGGTGTGAGTGAGAGTGTATGTCTGTCTGTCTGCCCTGCAATAGACTGGCGACCTGTCCAGGGTGTATCCTGCCTTCCGCCCAATGACAGCTGGGATAGGCTCCAGCACCCCACCGCGACCCAGAAGGATAAGCGGTTTAGACGATGTATGTATGTATATATATATATTAGAATTTTATATTATAATTCTGTACACTTTAGAATACAAGGAAAAATGTAAACACAATCAAGTGTTTTTAATCTTTCCTCCTTTTTTTTTACAAAACATAAAGCAAGGAAAGGCACTGGAACGAGGCCAAGTCAAAAATGTTATGTTCTTATGTTTTTTTTCAGTAGACGATGAAAATATTTATCTAAACTACTGATAAGGTGCGTGATTAGTGATCTTTCAGTTCTCAGTGTAGGAATGAGACAGTTCCACTTCCCTATCACTGCTGGCAATCAGGCAAGCCAAACAAGGAACAATCAGGATTTTAAGGCTACATTTCCTGCACACAGAGTCACTTCAGTCTGCCACCTTGTACACTGGCGTTAGCCTTCTCCTCCACTCCCCCAGGCACTTAGAAAGGGTATTGTTCCAAGTGCTCTCTCTCTCTCTCTCGCTCTCTTTCGCGTACAGCTACTTTAACTCAGTGACAGACAGTCTCAAAGCCCCTCAGCCACCCTGAGACATGTTTTCTCAGGATCTCTGGACCTCTAACCAAAACACCAGGACTGTGGTGCAAGCTGGCAACTGTGTGTGTTCATGTATTCAGCCCTATTTGTGTCCTCATGATGATAGGAAAACGTGAACAGTTTGTTGTGGGGACATTTGGCTGATCCCCAAGTTTGTAGGGGTTTTTTTTATAGAAAAAAAAAATTGTAGCTTCTAAAAAAATATATTTCTTTTTGGAATTATTGAAGTCAAATATAGTGTTGGGTTAGGTATAGCCAAAGCACTATGTACACTTGTCCTCCTGATCTGGAGGTAAACCCCCCTTGATTTACACAATACATATACAGACACAATACATAGATAAGGGAAATATTCTGCAAAGACAGTGTTACAATATGCAATATAAAGGAAAATAAGGACATATGTACATGGGATTGGCTTGCACTGGGTTTGTTTCTCTGTCCTCAATTTCGTCCTTCATTTTAAAGATTAGCTACTGTACCTTGAACAAGACAATTAATTAAAGTGACTCCAGCAATAAAGAGAATAATCTTAAAGCTGCACTATGTATGTTTTGGGGGTTTGGAGACCTCTCTGGGGGAAATGTGTAATTGCATGCAAATTGTGCAAGACCATTTTGTAACGATGATGATTCTCATGATTGCAAGCACATCGAAAGAGTATTCAAAAAGACCTCAGTCAAAATTTGGTGAAGGGGATGTCCTCCAAAGATGTAACTGAATTATCTACGACTGTCACTGTATCTTCATCAATTTAATGTTCATTTTGCATTTAAGACCTAAACATCAAGCCAAACCTTTTTGATCCTATGTGTGTGACATTAATATGTAAATGTGGTCCGTAAAGCTCCCCAGAAATACAAGCTTCACGGGGTGACTTGCAGCAGCACACCATATCTTAACATGTTTTTTTCCTGACTCAGTAATGCTACTTCTTTAAAATTTAACAAAAACACCTTACATAGTGCAGCTTTGAGACAATAGAAAAAACACAAAGAAGATTATTACATTTCCTAACTCAATTTAAATAGAGCGAGACAGAGAGAGAGAGAGAGTAGAATGGCAAGGCAAATTTACTTACATTGTGTCTAAATAACTTCTTCAATCCATCTAATAGTCGTATTGTAACCAAGCACTTGTTTATCCGGGTGTACATTATCAAATAATTACACCGCTCACATTTTCATTTAGCAGCGCTCAAGGGTACATCATCTTCCAGCTGAATGAAACACTGATCAAGGCGAAGAGTCATAAGTTCACTGACGGGCCTCAGCACATTTTCAGCAAAGCTTGAGTTCAAGAAATTAGTTACTGACTAATATTGAGCACAATTAAGCCAACACAATAGACGGATTAAGTGAATGACCATTGCTCGACTAAGCTTTAGAGCACAGATGAGTGGTGGGCGTCTTTATGCTTGACCTGTTTCTGGACCTAATCCACAAAACCTGTCCCAACAAGACACCAAGAGCTGGTCTTACCAGCAGCTCTCACACACAAACATACAATCTATAATATTCAACTATCAGGTCTATAATAGAACAGACATGTCCTCATGCATCAAAACGAGGGTCAAACTTCTTTATATGTATCAGCAGGAATGGACTGTGTCAAAAGCAGGAACAGTACTAAATGTGCAGAGCCTTCAGAGCCTCCAGTGCAAGGTTGGGAGACACTGACCTACACTCTTAAAAATAAACGTGCCCAAAATGGTTCTTCAGAGGGGTGCCATTTCCAATGGATGGTTCTTTTAAGAACCATGTTTGTATATGACAAGAAGGTTATATATCAATTAAATTTTTTAAATATACAGCTGTACATACAAGCCAAGAATCATTCAGAAAGAGTTATGCAGCCCTATTCCATTCATCGCCTCCCACTTCAGCCCCCACAGACCAGACAGCAACTTGCCACCCAGAAAGCTTTCTAAACTGGCAGGGAAATCTTCCACTTCAGTCAGCTCTTAATGCTCCTCTCTTTCATCTTTTCCATTCAATGCTTCTACACGTCAATCTCTCATCCTCCCTCACTGTACCTCTTCACTTCCTATTCTGCTCTCATATTCTGAAATGCTATGCATTAATGATCTGACGTGAATGAGGCCTGGCACATAAATATTTGAAGGCTCGGGTTTAAAATCAGGGTGTGGCCTCAGGGCCCTAATGTACTTAGCTTTGCTGGCCTAATCTCTGCTGGGCTTCTGGCCTTTAGTGACTTCCATAGGGTCACTCTATGTTGTGACCTTGAATTCCCAGGATTCCCTAATGGACAGAGAGATGCCTCTGCTTGCCCTTTGAATTTAGATACCGAGGTGTGTAGGCAATGCTGTTGTTTTTGCAGTGACCTAAGCTGAAACTCACTAAATGACATAAGGATAGATCCAGGGTGTGGTTGGACAAGTAAGGAATTACTCCAGTGTCAGCTCTGTAAGCTCCTTACTCCTACACTGAAGAGAAAAAGAGAAAAAAGCATTCAAAGCACTTAACAGATTGAGCTCGTTCTCACTTTAGTGTCAAGATGGAGATGCCCTTTGACTTGTGGTTGCTGGCTTCTTAATGATGACTACAGCTTAAAATATTTGTTTAAATGTTGGGTCCAGGTGTCATTTCTCAAATATTTGTTGGGCTTGGGTTGGGTTGCTTTGGGTTTTCTCATAGTCCATCTTCCACCCTTAACAGACTTTGATCTGAATTTACCCTGATTTAGTTTACCTCCGTAGTCTGATTAGCTTACTTTTATTAACTTATTAGCTGGAGTCACATATGTTGCTCTACTAGTTCATGAGGCCAACACAGTATGAGATGATGTTTGAAGGCATTTATTGATGAATAAATTTATCAAAGTTGAATTTGAACTGAAATTTGCATAGCTATAACCTATAGCCTATAATTAGGCTATTCAAAGATCTCCTGATGGCTGTCACTATAGCTAGGTAACATGGTCACTAAGGTAATTTAACAGGTGCCATCAGGTTTTTCTGGTTTTCAGGTCTGGATCCTTAATTTTGTCAAACTATATTTAAGTTCAGGCCAAACTTTTTAAACCTAATTAAAGCTCTAATGTAGGCTTCCCTACAAGACCAGCCCATCCCCCTTTACTCTTGGGATGTTCAATGTGGCTCTTTTTTCCACAGCCAATGGACACTAAATCGTAAACCGCTACAGCTCCCCTCTTTGAGTATAATTGATTTTCAATGGGCTATTAGCTCTATATAATGTGTCCCCTGTTCTCTCTACATAAAAACTAAATAAAGCTAAGGCTAAAAAGTGAAGAGGCTTTTCACGAATCATTAAACCTATATGGACTCACATTAGGATTTCCCATGGAAAGTTATGGGAGAGATACAGGCCTGAAGGCAGTAGATATGATCCATGGTGCGCAGAGGGGACATGGTGAGTGCATCTGCTGAATGAACAGGAAGAACAGCAGACGGGCCTGGATCTTCTCACTGATTCTACCTGGATGTCGGCAGAGACAGAGCATGGGCCGAATATTACAGGCTCCACATCTATATGATGGAGGAAGCTGTGTCCTTCAGTCTCTCCCTCCCTTTCTGAATCTTGATCTCTACGCATACACATATGTAGACACACACAGCTGAAGGTCAGTTTGAAATTTTCCTGGGCCAGCTTGGAATATTGCTTGCCTTTCCAACTGTCAATCAAATTTTAAGTTCTATCAGCTGCCAAGACCTTGAAAGGGAACGTGGCAGGTTTTCCGAAGCACATCAGAATTGACTAGTGAAGGATAAAGTTGTCAAGGTCGATGGTAAGAATGACTCATTCTTGGGATGATCTTTAAAATCCATACAATATCACTATCATGAAGTGACATCACAAGAAGCCAAAGGCTGTTTATTACAGTGGGTCAAATTTAATGATAATACCAGTTTTGAAAACTTATAAGTAACCAAGCTACTAGATTTACCACATTTCACATCGTCTCTTTTCTTTCATGTACTTTTAACGAGGCCAGCTGTCATACAATCTGAATCATAAAGGTTCTTAAATAGTTCTTGGCTTGGATGCTCAGTTCTTGGAAAAAAACTGTTGTACAATCTTTACATTATGTGAAGATTCTTCAAACTTTAAAAAGAATATCTCTTCCTAGTGGCATTTCCATCAACTGATATTTTTAATTAATACTTTGTGTTGAGCTAGCAAGCAATGAGGAGTGAAAGGGGAGGTGTGAGAACCCCCTGCTGTGAAAACTATTCACATCTCACCACAAAGATGGCCAGTCTGAGATAAAGACATGCTGAGACAGCACAACTGCAGCTTTCATGACATTAAAAATCTGGTACAATAAAACTGCCACAACAAAAAATAACACTTTTTTAAATGTTGACTTGCTTGCTCATCCACAAAAATGAACATCCAGTTTGCTTTGGACTTTTGTGAATCATATACTTTTTCATTAATATATACTCAACCAACATTATCGAAGAAAAAAAAAAATGTGTAGTTCAACTGAGGAACGTCCAAAACAAGTGGAAAATGCATTTACAGCTACTGTAAAAAAGGTTAAAAATCATCAAGTAAAACATTCTTTAGGCAATCCAAAGTAGTTCTTCTACATCATCTCTCTGAAAAAAATGTATGGAACCTTTTTTTTAGGAGTTGTGGTCCTGCCGATCAACTATCTGCCTATCTGATTACAAAAATGCATAGCTCACATGCGGAAAGCTTTTGTATAGTTGTTGTTGGGGCAAATAACATCAGCCTTAACTGCTGAGTCGTGTGGACGTTTTTCCTTCTCCAGTATGTACTCCAGCCCAGTATGTCAAAGCCCTGCTGCTGCTTATCTCTCAGCCAGAGTCCCTGCTGTCTACTGCGCAGTGGTAGCACCATCCATCAGGCCAGCACCAGCTGTCCCAACACACTGATCTGCATGCAGCTTACAGCCATTTCAAGCCTAAGCTCCAACAGGCCGAGGCTGAGCTAGAATCAGCGGTAAAGACAGAACAGACATGACCATCTCAGAGGGCCAAAAACAAAGAGCACTGGGGAGAAGTTTCATTGCTGTGTAGCCCAACATCCATCCAGAACCTGTATGAGTCCAGGATAAAAAAAGTGTGTGGGAAAAATCATTGTGAACCTTTCCCACCCTGACGATTACCTCTTTCAGACATTACCCTCTAAGCAATGAAAACCAAAACAGCACATTACTCAAAAAGCTTCTTCCTATGTGCAATAGCCCCCATGAATAGGACTCTTCTTTCATACCTGTGTATTTGCACTTTTTGCAGTCAGATACTTGTTCAATTACATGATGCATTTTTGATATTTGAATACAATATTGTGCAAAAGTCAACAACCATTCATTTAATTACCAGTCAAAACAGCCATTAAGTACAAGTTTTTCATTTTTCAGCATCGAAAAAAGCATATTTAACAGAAAATTACACAGAGGCTTTAACAACTGAATATACATTTTTAAGTGTTTAGTGTGTTCATCCTTTGCCTTCATTACTTGCTTTAAATTTTTCAAAGAAATCTGCAGCATTATTTTTTCACACCTCACACCTGTTCACACCATAAAGTTATCCAGATTCTGTTTATGATTGTGAAAATCACAGGGCTGAGTCACTTGTACGTTAATATGGTAAGACGTTGCACAAAAGAGAGCTACTCTTTGCTTTATCTGAAGTGCTTTGTGGATTTCAAGTGGACCAGCTGATGTTTTCAAGTGCTGATGCCATCGAGAGAGTTCAGCTAAAGAAATGCAAAGAAGAGCATTTCACAGTGTGTCATTTGTGCAGTGGGAGAAAATGAGATGCGTCTGAGAAATGGGCTGCTATATTTTGCATCACATGAGTGAACACTACATGCCCAGAAATGACCCCTGGTTCCCTGCAGTATTTCCAGGCATTATTGTTTCTGAGTGAACTGGAAAGTGCCTACTCTGTGAATACACTGTGACCTCATCCTCATGAGAACAGAGTCAATCATCACTGGAGAACTGGTTCCAGCCCTGTTTAGTTAAGTATTTATACTTAAGTAGTATATTTACTCTGGTTCTGTTCTGCATAGCTGGTGAAGGATCTTTCTTTTATATAGCTCCAAAACTCTGGCATAATATTCCAGAGAGTTTTAGGAATGCAAACAAGGTGTAAATATACATTAATAATACTTTTGTTCAAGCTAGCCAGTGTACTGGATCTCTTTATTTCTTCTATAGTTTGTAACTGTTCTTTCATTTGAACGCCAATGTTTTAGCTTTCCAGTGAATAATAATAATGAATATGTGCAATAAAGATTAGTAGTACTACTACTAGAGGCTTGAGAAATGTATGTTGTAATGTCAGGAAGCTAAAGCTTATATGCTGCAATACAAACATAAAACTGTGTACCTACAATAAGACTTATCATATTGATATCTCACGCTTTTAACATCAATAATGAAACACAAAAACAAATATTATCATCAACAGGAATCATAATATGCATATTCAGTATAGAGATTCAATTTTGCTGCCCATTATATTGGCATTTTTTTCCAAACTTTCTAATGTGTCGCTAAAATTCATAGTCTGATCTGCATGTTGGTATGGATATTTTAGCAAAATACCCCAATAATGCTAAATATGATGATAAGCACTACTAATAACTGTTACAGCTGTCATAAGTCAACAAACAATCACACTGAAGAAGTGCTGAAAATGATTCCAGTGCAGGTTAGTGCTTCAACTACAACTAAACAAAATTTTATTTGGGGCTTAATTAAAGTTTTAAACTGTAACTGACAGCTATATAATAAATTATATCTGACAGCTATTTTGCAACTCAGCAATATACTTTTCATTTGGCAACTGTTCCCCAAAATGATCATAATTATTGTGCATCAGTGACAGTAATGAAGTAGTGTAATGCATTGCAGTTAATCACAGAGTTAATAACACTTACATTACTCATAAGTCACTAAGACAACAATATTAATTATGCACAATGCATTTGAAACATAAATTTCTTCTATATAGATTATTTGTGCCTGTCTGCGTGAATAATTTGTGCCCGCATGTGCTACTTATGACAGCTGACTTTGTGACTTAAATTGTAAATGCAACTAGCCCAATCTCTAATTACGGTAATATGAACCTGATGGATAATAATCCTTATGCTGAAGAAGTGAGAACCTCAACCTCACCTGAACAGACCTGACTCGATTTTCATTCAGAAACTGCTCTGTAAGCTTTACATGTCATTCTGAGAGATGTTTTTGAGGCAGCTGGTTTTGGACCGGTTCTATTGGCTAGTTTCTAGGTTTTAGAACAGCAGCAGTTGTTCACAGTTTTAATCATGCATAACTGGTTGAATTATGCTCAAAGGCAGGTATAGTGGCAGGCCTTTTAAACAATATTTACTGTGACTGGCTATTCCTTCTAAATTAATGACTGAAAAGGTGTACTGGATTTTTCCTTGCATTTTCCAGTTGGTGCAGATTTGTATGGGTTTTAGAAAGTAACATAGAAGTGAAGTAAGGAGTAGTCAAAACACTTTGTCCAGGAAGGAATGAGTAAAATAATCACATTAAAGTTTGACAGAAGCAGTTAGTCATTTGTAATGGGTTACAATGAATTACTATCCCAACACGGGTGAGAAACCACCAGCAGCACAAATTGCAGAGCAATCGACAGAAATGAACTTACACCCAATTTAGAAGAAGCAGCGTGCTCTTTACACACGGTCAAACAGAGGCACCTCAGTGGGGTTTCTTACACAGCAAACACTCTGGAGTGAATGAGAGGGGCATTATGGGAACTCAGAGGACCCTGGCCTCTCTCAAAAGGGACATGTGGGGATTGATCTTTAGAGACACTCATGCAATAACATGAGAAATGGGGAGCTCTGCATGTCAGAGACAAATGAAAACAAACAAAAAACGCCAGGTCCCCTTACAAAAACTGCTGAAGTCTCTTGGCCTTAAAGAGTGCTGAAATCACAGAAGTGAACTTCTGTATTTCAAGAGAAAGCAAATGAAGGAAAACAATCCACTTCTTGCCTGATCTTCTAGATGACATACAGTTGCCTTTCCAGTTTCTCAAACTAACAAAACTGCCTTATATTAGAACAAGTGCTGCTGACCTTTTATAGGCTTGACTGGGTTTCTGGGCTCAGTGGTTATTGACCAAATGAAATCCCTGTACAGCTGGTGTGGCTAATCAAAGATTAATCCACAGAGAGGCGCTGTAGCGTGAAGGGCCTCGTCCTGACAGGGCAACAGGTGAAGCAGGTGGAGCTGAAGTGAAGCATAATGCACTTAATGATATCCTGACAAGATGGGCCGTCTGCATGCCATCATCTGATCTACATTTATACACACTGTACCATCCTGGAGTGTTTACTTCAAAGAAATTACAGGTGAAATAATTAACAACATCATCCTCTTCTACACATATAACTATACTGTAAAGATATATTAAACTGTCTTTATCTATTTAAACGTGGTCTTTAACAATTGATTTGCATGGTCTATAGGCCATTTAAATGAACATTTCAGTATAAAATTAACACAGTTTTCCTTTAAACTCAAATGTGACCAGGTAAGACATGTATCTGTCCAAACTGCTTTGCATGACTAAAACAGTAGTAGCAGCCATCTTGAATCCTGTATTTTGTTATTTTTATAGATAACAGTATGTCATTGTTATAGAAATCACATAAGAAAGTAAGAAAGTAGAGATTACTTAACAACTGGACACAGTTTGATACAAGTATGTGATGATTTAGGTGTGCAGTTTGCACAGTGCTAACTGGATTGGTTTAAGCTTCTGTTACTTGTTAGCTACATTAGCCTCATAGCTCCAGTGTAAAACTGAATAGGCAAATTTCAGACAACAATGTCAATGTCTTGACTGGTATAGCACATTCAGAAAATTGTGTAAATTAGGTTTTTCCAGGAATTGTTCAGTTAAAATGTCAGTATTACTTCAAGTATATTTTCACCAGCCAAAGAAAAATGTGTATCTCCAAAATGGTAACTTTACAGAAGAAGGCAAAACCTGCTTAACTTTTAATGTAAGTTATTGTAAAGAGAGTTTATTTTAAGTGATTTTGGAGCATTTCTATTGGTCATTCGTCATGAAATTTAATGTTAAAGACATATAATGGCAATATATATCATTACCAAGATAAGTTATGCCACAATACAATACGCTTTTCTGAACATATCATGCATATCGTCAGTACTTGTGGAATACTGACCAGCTGCATGTTTCATTATAAAGAGAGCAATGTTTGTCCTGTTTAACTGGATTTAGTGCAACATAGTATACAAAATAATTGCATTCATAGTTTTTGACAGTATTTTTTAAAATGTAGCATTACTAGCTGTTTTTTCTCTGTTCCAATTGATCAGATATCTGAAAAAATAAATATCATGACATGTTGTGTATCATGTAAATTTCTTGTAGTAAAAATTGACAAAAAAACAGTTACATGTTTTTCTTTGGACAGCAACGATATGTGTTGCTAACCTTATGCCTTTCTACACTGGACTTCATTACACTGGACGGTGAAGATGTCTTGAATTGTCTTTATTTATTGAAGCATGGTCTTTAACAACTCATTTGCATTGTTTGTGGACGACTGCACCACTTATAGGAATTGTTCAGCATAAAATCACCACAATTTCGGTTTGGCTGAGTTTCCATTAAGTTTCCTTTGAGTTTTCATTGTAAGTATACTACATTGGCCTTCTTCATTGGCCTTCTCTAGCTCTGTTGCAAAACTGAAAAAAACAAATTTTATACATCAATCATGTCTTGGCTGATCGACAACATGTGGAGTAACAGAACATTGTGTGCATTTGATTTTCATGGAATTATTCCACCAACATTCTCAGTATTACTTCCAATTTTTCCAGCTGCTTTGTTTGCCTCATTGTTAATGGTTACCTTTAGAATTGTCTGGCTATTGCATGTTGACCCTCTGTATTGAAGGTTGATTTCATTATTGTCCACCTCTCCAGCAGCACCATAACCTGAGGAAAATATTTCATTTCTGTCATGCCCAGTGGACATGACAATAAACTGTATTTTGAGTCTAACAATGAAACCTGTACTGTGAGTCATTCTCAGCTACTGAAAACAGTGTTTCAGGTCATACATCAAACATCAACATATCAAATATCAAATATCAACCCAACAGAAAGCTCAGTGTGTGCAGTCTCTGTTCTCACAGCAGTAATAGTGAAGTTGTAGTCTGTCTGTCAAGGTTCAAAGGACGGTGAGCAAGTGGCTGAGAAAGCACAGCGTTTTCAATAATTCAGCAAGTAAGTGCCCATACACAGCCACCTGCCCCATACTGCATGGCTGAGTGCAGAAAGGTCGCTGACTCATGCTTAACAGCCTGACACATACACACAGGTTTGTTTTTATACAATCCCAGGACGAGGGGCAAAAGTCAGAGTCCGCCTTTCATTTATTTTATTTCCATTCATTAACTACGTTATTTATTTTTTCAAGAGATTAGATATAAGATGATCCACTTGCATAAGGAAGGGAAAGTCAAAGAACAATAAGTGAAAAACAAAAGTTCCCAAAAATGAGACTTCTAACAATTGTGCAAGACCATCAAAACTGCCAGAATCAGATAAACAGTACATAAAGCCTTCATCTTTGAGAAACAGGAGAATGTTAAAGACAAGATAAGTTATGTCACAACAAGAGAAAGTCAAACTCCACACCACCAATGGAAGCTGTAATAAAGGCACATGGTGGACACACCAAATTCTAAAAAAAATGTCATAATATTAAATTGTTAAGGCTTCTGAGTAACTTTCTGTTTTTTCTGCTTTTTTCTTGATGCGGAAAAATGAATAACTTGTCCTTCACGGCTGTTTTGATAAGAATTTACTATTTTCCCAAGTCATGAGATTATTGTCCTGAAAATGCATGAAAGCACAGATACATACATGTACAAAGAAATGGTCCTATAAATGAAAACACTGAAATGTCAGCCTCCTATAATAGTGTTTTGTCCTGTTTTCTCCATCTTGGTATTGTTAAAATTATCCATGTAATGCACTGATGCATATGCAGTGTATTGCGAGACAAATTGCACTGCTGAGTGCAAATATAGTCTTACACTTTGTCTGTGTAGGTGGGTGGTGGAGCCTTGCGAGCAGTGATGAGGACGATGGTGAAGACAGCGATGAGGAAGAGTGCCAAAACAGCTCCCATAATGGCTCCTGCCACAGCCATTGAAGAGGTCATCTGCTTCTGTGACATTTCTGCAAGGCAGTACAGCACAGTCAGGCCACAGCAGATATATACCTACACATAACATGAAGCATGCCATTTCAAACACAGCAGGTGGGGCAGAGACTGATCACATGACACAGAACAGCTTTAAAATGCCACAGAGCTTTAAAAATGTGCAGAATGTTTTAGCGAAGACATCAATCTACTACAACAGAGTGCTGTAAAATGAAGAAATGGCACCTTGTGGAAAACCAAGCTGCAGAGTGAGGCTGAAGCAAGTAACATTGCTGAAACGCAGTGGACCATAATTGAACAGTATGAGCTGAGAACAAGACGGCCACATATTCACAACAACTGAGCTATACTCTATCTGCTAAAATGTTCTGTTGTAGGAACTGTTGTTAATCCTAGTCAATCTAATTTATTAAATTGGAGTTTAGATTTGCTACATGATGTTTAGCTACCCCCACGACCTAGAAGGATAAGTGGTTTAGAAAATGTGTGTGTGTGCGTTTAGCTTCCATGTTTGAATGCTATGCTGCTGAGCTGGACTATGTTGTTGTATATAATTTAAACTAGACAGGCAGAAAACAACAACAAATTTGCTACCATGTTAAATTTAGCTCGATTACATGACAAACCTACATCTGATCTATCCTCACAGTGTGCCTGTGACTATGAGAGAACACATTTGTGGGTGGAACATAGATAATAGACTACAGTTGACTATCCTTGACTTCATATCCGTATGAAGAACTCTAGATCTAACCAGGTTTTTTTTTTTTTTATGGGAAAAAACAATTCTGTTTTCAAAAATCACATTTATTGCATGCTGTGGTAAATAAAAATGTGTCAAACCTGATGTCTTTGTCCTGTGTACATTTTCCCAGAATGTCAATGGATCATCTGAAGGTTTTTTAGCAGAAATACAAATAAGCTACATTAATGCTAGAAATAAGCTAAGACCCCTGTAGGCTATTTTAAAATAACAAAAGTAAGCCTACCAATAAACTTAAACACTATCATAAAACAACACTACTTACTCAAACTGTATCCTACTCCTGCCTAAGCAACTTAACAATACAATATTTACAATATTTATCCACACTTTTGTGGATAGTTTTGTGTGGGGTGTTTTGATGAGGTTGCCAGTGCTCTGAAGTCAGTTTAAAGCACAGCAATAAGGGTGGCTGTTATGGGAAAAAAAAGATATTATAATACTTGAAAGGCATTTTCACCATACACAATATGCATCAAGATATTTAGTTTTTCTGAGATTTAATAAGTTGCTAAGTTGCCGCACTGTAGTAATGAACTTACAACTCCAATGATTTTTAGTCAGTGTTTCACAGAACTGTACTGCACTAAATCCAATTAATTAATTGCAATGAATCATGAAGTTACTGAAATATTGTCATACTGCCTACCCCGACACAGCAGTGTTAGCACTTGTATGGCAATTTTCATGTTTCAACTCCTCAATGACCTCAAGACACAAGACAGAACAATTTGGTCTTGGAACAGTTTTGCTTACCTCAAAGTAAGCATATATATATATATATATATATGTGTGTGTGTGTGTATGTTTCCAGTTTAATATGCTATGCTAATAAACTATACTCTGCTGTTGTAGCTAATCAAAGGTTGTCTGTTTGGAAATGACCATGATGATTGCACAACAAAACCTGCACTTGATTTATTTTGACAGTATTTAAAAAAGAAATCTAATGCAAAATTAATAATACAATTTGAAACTGAGTCATGGTCTACAATTTCTCATTAGATTGAAAGGGGTTATTGACAATGTTCTGTGAAGTATATGCAATCTCGCAACAGTTGCTACAAGCGAACAAATCTGTGGGAAGAGCATGGACGCATCATTTACCATGCAACTAATTCAAACAAGAAACAGTGCAGTAGTACACTGTATTTATCATATCACTGGTGCGTATAAAACGTGTTTTGTGCAGGTGACGTGTGTCAGCATCAAAGGTAGAGCTGCTCAGGTAGCTATTGGAGTGTGTGAGTGTGTTATTGTGGGGTGTCAGGTGGAGGAGTGTGTTATGCTGTTGTTTGGCAGAGGAAGGCTGCTGTTCTGTAATTAGGGCCCCATGCTGCCTGCCTTCAAAGCCTGCTGCTCCATGCCCTCTTCTGCTTTACTGCTCTCCTTCCTCTATCTCTGTTTACCCCCACCCTCCCCCCCAAATCTCTCTCTCTGGCCCTTTTACACTCTTGTGCAACGTGATGGAGCAGGTTAGCCAGAAACCGCGGGGTTCGCTAGATCACAAGCTCGTTATCCCCGCAATGGGGGCTCTCCGAGATAGGATTAGCATCCATTAATTAAGATTAATTAAACTCAAAGAGGCCTGGCCTTTGGCTGATCAACAGCTTCTCTTTTCAAGAGGGTGGTACAGTTACACAAGATTACCAAACACTAAGCAGAACAAACGTACAGCATCTGACCCCTCGAGTGGACCTGGACATTTTGTGGTGGTTGGATGCTGAAGCAGGTTACGGGAGGCACTGTGAGGGGACTAAATGAACCAACGCTGTGCAAATAACTTAATAAGCCATTTCAACCTTCAGCACGATCCAGGACCCTAAACTAACTGAATATGTTTAATCCAAACTTTAAACATGAGGAAAGAATTAAGAGAAAATATCAATAACAGAAACATAATTATGGGAAAAAATATGTTAGTACAAAACATTTCATAACAAATAAATGATTTGCTCATGGACAAAAACACAGTGATTACTGGTGGCCCATTACTGCTGCCTCCAGTGTGTCTTCAATGTTGAACAGAACAGGATGTGTGGATGAATATCCTTCAATAGTGATCGATAAAAGCCTGTAGGCTGCAAATTGTTGACGCTCGCTGAAGTCTGACTCTAGAGAAAACTCGTGAGCTTGAACTTGAAGCACTGAAGGACAAGCGAAAAGTCAAAGATTTAACATGAACGTGGTAGCCTCCATAATGTGTGTTTAGAGGGGCAAGGTTTAGCAGAGCTTATGACAGGTTTTTAATAAAGCAAACTCAAAGGGTTACTTTTACACATATGGATTAAGCTTGATCCTGGACTACGTTGTTGTCATAATGGTGAATCTCCACTGAAGAGCCAACATTTTATTGAAGAGTACAAGACTAGAAGACGGCCCTTATAGGCAGAGATTTATTAAAGTAGATTCTTGGCTCCATCCACTTGCAGCCTTGATAAAATATATAAGTGCTTGTGAGAGTGAGAGAGAGATGAGTGACGGAGGAAGTGCAGTGGCTTGGTCAAGTGGCTTAACTCGTCAAATGGGCAAAAATCAATAGCTTTTTAAGAGTAAAAAAGAGCAATTCAAGTTCAGAGCACATGGATCCTTCAGTCTATGTTGGAGAGGCACCAGGTATCAGTATAAAATATCAGAAAATGCTGGATTGGATATCGAAGGAAAAATAAAAAAAATCTGGCCTGATCCTGTAACAAATATTCCTTTGAGCTTGATCATCTACTTTTAGATGCTCATCTTAAGTGAAGCACTTTAGTTAAATATAGCTTATTTTAAAGCTTAGTAGTTTTTAAAGATTTTTTTTTTTGAATAAATATCGCCCAATACAAAGGCTTCAATACTGGTATCGTTATTGATGTTGAAAAGTGGTATGGTGTTATCTTTACTCTTAAAAGAGAATTCTATATACCATTGTATGCAAATGCTTGGACACCCAGGTCAAATGACATGTTTTATTGTGAAAATAACTTTATATCCTCTACAGACAACAAACATCTGCACATTTTAATTTATAATTATTGTTTATTTACTGAATTTAACATATTGGAAAAAAAATAAAACATAAAATGAAATTATGGCATATTTTTATGGTGTATTTATAAATAGCTCTTCAAAGACCCATATACAACAGGTTCTCTGTCATAGGGAAGAACCATTTAATTATTCAAAAACTATTTATGCATTCAACTGGTCACAGTTCTGTATGTATACAACCACTGTCTTTACTAAAGAACCACTGTTTTGTGTATTTTTTAATGCTTAAAAAATGTTTTTTCAGTTTTTTGACAAAATACTTCATAATCATGTGGCCTATTAGCATTCATAACAAGTGGAACACAAGCTCCAAACAAAACAGTACTTTCTGTTTTTGTGAGGAAAACCCTGCAGCTCTCTCTCTCACTAGGACATGCTGTCCAAGTTCAGCATATTTTCATTCACCTCCAGACTGAAGACATTTTTACGGAGGTTTAACTTCATTCAGGGCTTCATTCAGGGTTAGATGTGCTTCAGTATGAGGGAACAATAGGGTGGGATGGTGGCAGGACTTGGAGAGGGCAGGGCTGGGCCATCATTCTACCGTCTGGCTGCCTTCAACTACAGATGGGCCCCCCACAGTGAGTCACAAGACCCCTTCACAGTTCACTTCATATGGGAGGGTTACAGCTGCTCACACACCAGCACACCAACTACACGCCAACTACATGCAGTCACACTTACTGTACAAGAAGAAGAAAATACATGGTGTTTAGCTAGATTATGATCATACATTTACAGCCAAATCTTTCATGTAAATGCTGTACATCTGGACTGCCCAAAGTGGGGTCCATGGGCCAAGGCCATTTGATTTAGCCCACCAGAAAATTTTTTACTAAATCTAAAGGGAAGGCAGTATGCCTTATGTGTAGGACGGCAAAGTATCTGGTTTTGGACCAGACAGTCTGGGTTTTGATGATGATTGGAATGCCCTGCCTCTATTTTTGTCGTTTTTTCAATTTGTAGCATTATTTGAAAATGCCTGTTAACCTCTACCTTGTATGTAAATTTCATGATGAATAGACTAGAAAAGGCCCAGAATTACTTGGAAAAAAGTCTGGTAACATTGACTTAAATTTTAAGTACAGTGTTTTTTCCTTCTCCTGTAAAGTTATCATGTTGGAGATACAAGGTTTTGCTCTAACAACTGCGACAGCTAAATGCCCTTAAATGACAGTTCAAATAGCGCTTCCTAAATGTGACATACTGGATACTTGCTAAACACCCCCTCTAACCTCATAAGACCCCTCCCAGCATCCCCTATCCACTTTCCCTGTTCCTCTGTCTGGTTTTCATACAGCTGAAATCTGGCAACCCTAAAGAAACCACTGTGATGTCTGAAGAATGCAATATTCAGTAACATTATAAAAGCAAATATGTCCCTCTCATTGCTCCATACAAAATGTAAAGCTAAGGAGTTGCTAGCTAGCCATCGTTTTCAACAATCCATTGTCCTTATGGCTCCTGCAGCTTCTAGATTTGTAAACCATCTTGTGTGGCCCTCGGGCCACCACAAACATTAAACCCCCCTCAAGACAAAAACGTTAGGCAGCTCTGCTGTACATATATACAGAATGCCACCAAAGCATGTTTGTAAGATAAAACATTGACACAGCAAACTTCAAAAGTCGCATAATACGCTCAGTTTAGCTCTAGACAGAATCTTTGTTCTTTGTGTCTTGTTTGTGTATTTTGGACACTTAAAGTAATGGAGTCAAGAGTGTGGTTAAGAGACAAAAAGTGCTGAGTTTGCTCTTTTAGACCCAACTTATACCTTGCCAATTATCTTTCATGTAAATGCTACAAATATGCACAGTACTGAGCTAATTTCTTGTCAGCATAACCAAAATATGTTTGTAAGGTGAAACATTGACAGGGAAGACATCAAGAGTCCCATATAAAATGTTCAACTTCTCTCCAGACAGAATTTAAGTTTTGTGCACTGTTTGTATATTTTGGATGTTAATATTCCTTGAAGTGATGAAGTCGAGTGTGTGGTTAAGAGACACAAAGAGTTGAGTCTGCCTTCTGAAACACGACTAATACATTCTTTTGCCAATTCGCTCCTTAGGGAGTCTTTTACTTAAACATGTTGCAATAGAGCACTTCCCTCTTCAAGTGGAAGAAACAATTTGTGAGCAATTCTGGGCTCTTAAAGTATCCTTGGCTAAAACGAGTTTCCTTGGCTAAAACAAAGATTATTGACTAGAGCTCAGGGGTCTTTTGAGACTCCGACTCCATTACAGTGACAGGCCTTAAAGCCGAAGCTTTAAGGGCTGAAACTACAGGTGAACCTCATCCTTTGAAGAGATACCACCAGTATCAAGAGATGTTTACCAGTCAGATTTAGTGTCAGTAGACTAAGCCTAGGCGAAACTAGAAAGGACGGGGGTGAGTTTTGAGTGACTGTGGATTAGGCAAGTTCATGCTTGGTGACATAAGAACAGGCTTGGGATCAGCAAGCCTTCCCAAGTGTGATTACAGGGATCAAGTGTCACTCTCAGGCTGCCTGATCTAGGGCTCAAACGTTTGCCCAGTAGGGACTGATCAGACATGCCTATAAAGCCATCCTGAACACTCTGCAGGTAGATACATGAGGATCAGTCTCAGATATCAGAGCTGGTTGCGGGAGCATAGCCATTATGCTTTCTGGTAGATGTTACATGGGGCTTTCCTGGCTGTAATATGATAGCCATATTGGAGTGCATGTGGGGGGTTCTCTCACTTGGACCAGATTGGGTTTCTCTTCTTCATTCACTACTTGTGACTGACTCTTAATTACTACGAAACTCATTTAAAGCTCTCAGTACAATGCACAGACGTTCCTCTGCTGGCCAAAGGTTTATAGCGTGCCTGGCCCAGAGCGCTTAGGGATTGAGGCAAAAACAAGGCCGAAAATCATTCAGTAGAACAGTCATCCAAAAACAGGCCACCAGACTAGATAAGAGAGATAAACTTAAGCGAAGGGAAGCTCCATTTATCGCCCAAAAGCAAATGAAGGGACAGACAAGCAGGGTCGGAAGTCAGAGGTCACCTACTGGAATGGCTGTTCTTAAGAAGAACAGATGGACATGGAGGCGTTGCAGGCACAATCAGAGGGAAATGCAGTACAGTGGTCAAAATCAAATAATTCCTGTCTGGACTAAGTGTTCAGAATATCTTCATGCATATTCTTTCACATATTTGCTCACAGAGGCCTGTTGGCAAATGATATTAATCACTAATTACTGAATTCATCCTGTAAACTGTCTACACTGCTCTGTGTTTAGTATGAGATTGTGATGCACCAACCCAAAATACTGGATCAGTATTGGAACCCATACAAACCTTATGAATTCAGTACTGTTTCAAAGCCATGGCCATTCTAACATTCAAAACATATTTTATTTCCATATTCATTATTTTCTTAAAAAATAAACAAATAAATAAAAAATAGAACAAGTTTGTTTTAAAATATTACTTGATTCCCTCTCTGCTTTGAAGAGGACCTTTAAAATTCACAATTAAACACATTTTGAGAGTTTTCTTTTGTAAGTAAGTCAAAAATAGTCATTAAAGGACTGACATTCTTGATGAAAATCTTTAATAGGCCCTTGAATTCCGAGGCTTACTACACCCTATTTAGTGCCGTAACGCAAACTGGCTGAGTTATTTTTAGGTTGTAAAAGTTTGGACTAGTCAGTGGGTCCAATGTCTATTTGAGAGCACGTTTGGCATAATTGTACTGCTGTTATGCAATAGAAATACAATATACAATACAGTAAATAATACAAAACAGATCTTTTAGAACAGTTTTCTTTAAATATCTGAAATTCTGATGTTTTATAATGCAGCAAGTTTCATTTAGATTTCTATTTCAGAAGAAATGACCTATTTGAAGAAATGTTTGATCCATTACAGTTGTGAAAACTGACAGTTTTCTGTACAAGAAGAAAGTCAAATGAAACAGTTGTCAATGCCTGTCAAAATTGATTTGAAATGGAAATATCAGGACACATAATCAGTAAATACCACTTGAGGCTCGCTATAACACCCTTATGTAAGACATAAACTGACCAGTCACTTCATTAAGTACACCTCCTTGTTTCTACGCTCATTGTCCATTTTATCATCTCCATTTACTATATAGGTGCACTTTGTAGTTCTACAGTTACAGACTGTAGTCCATCTGTTTCTCTGTATAATTTGTTAGCCTCCTTCTTCTTCAGTGGTCAGGACCCGGACAGGACCACCACAGAGCGGGTATTATTTGGGTGGAGGATCATTCTTTGCACCGCAATGACATATTAGTGTGTTGTGCGGGTATGAGCGGATCAGACATAGCAGTGCTGCTGGAGTTTTTAAACACTGGGTCCACTGTCCACATCTACCTTGTTGGTCCACTTTATAGATGTAAAGTCAGAGACGATAGCTCATCTGCTGCTGTACAGTTTGTGTTGGTAGTCCTTCATCATTGGTCACAGGACGCTGCCCACATGATGCTGTTAGCTGGATATTTTTGGTTGGTGGACTATTCTCAGTCCAGCAGTGAAACTGAGGTGTTTAAAACTCTAGCAGCACTACTGTGTCTGATTGACTCGGACCACACACAAAATGCTACAACCACGGCTGTGTTTTTGCAGTGCTGAGAATGATCCACCACCCAAATAATACCTGCTCTGTGGTGGTCCTGTGGGAGCTCTGATCATTGAAGAACAGGGTGAAAAGGGGCTTGCAAAGTATGCAGAGAAACAAGTGAACTACAGTGCACCTGTATGGTAAGTGGAGCTGATAAAGTGAACAATGAGTCTATGAAAAAGGAAAGGTACTTAATGTAGTGGCCGGTCAGTGTATCTTTTAACTATTATGATTTTATGACACTGTATGATAATGTGATTTGACTCTCCAGAATCATACTATTCTTACATATTTCATGTCATTCTATTTTTAAAACAAAATGGCTTGTCTGCCACTGTTTTAGTGTCACTATTTCAGAGTGGCTTAATTTAATAGTGTTAATGTGCTTCAGCCTGGGTTAGGAGTCTAATGGGTAAAAGTGTGTGACTATTACTTAAACTTAAGTCTGATTGTTAGGAAACGTGATCAAATTAAAGGGTAAATTCACAACATAGACCTTATTAAACTTGTAATTCACCATCATTCATAACTTTTCATAGCTCAACTTCAATGATGGGTTTAGTTTAAACACAGTTGAATAGGGCAGTCAATTAAGCCTTAAAAAAAACCATAACAAATAAAAACTCCCAGTAGAGTTGTCTGTGTTTATAGTGTAAGAGGGGTTTTTTGCAGGTTTTAAAAAGCTAAGGCCAAGAAGACGCTACACAGCGTTTATTACTTGCAGTCTGTTGTTTTATTGGTCTAGTGGTGAGTACAATACACAATCAAGCACTGACAAGCAAGTAATGCTTACACAGATCCTGCAGTCAATAAACACGAGGAGTGTCTATTAAGTGACTTTGCTAAAATAGAGCCTGTGCAAATTGCTATTGTAGTTATTTCCACACTAATTTGTTCAAAGAAATGGAAAGAACGAACATGCATTCTACCTCAGGCCAGAGTTCTACTAGCCTCCCCTCAGTTTCCTGGATCCACCCAAAATGTGAGTGCACTTCACCATGATTGCAGTTGTTCTGGTTGTTCCCACTTAAACCCCCCACAGTTTCATCTTGCACTCTCACTGGCACTGATTATTCCAAACATGCTAGCATTTCTTCCTAGTTTGCTGCAGTTATTTAACTAATAGTTAACCAAGTATGCAAATTTGGTTACTGCTTGTTGATGTTGTGGAAACAGTTTAAATCAGTAAAACAGCACATTTGGTCATTTTGAGTTCCTCCAAAGAATGTGTTTCTAGACATAGTTCTAGATACAGTAAAACATAACTATTGAAAGGTGTGCTTGGTTTTAGTAGAAACTCATTCATCACTGAAGAAGTTGAGAGGGTTAACACTTCAAGCTATAGTGTATGCACATCATTTTGTACATTTTCCAAATATGTTCTCTTTTTGAACAATAAAAAAGATACTCACAACTGAAAAGTGACCATGAATATTAACAAAATTCACAAAAAGCATTCATGCAGAAAAATAAAATGGGATTAATGGCGTTATGAGGTTCTAAATAAATGATGAATGTGAATGCATGAAAAATACAGCATCTCTTGTTTATTGTTGCACCATTTGACAGGGCGTATTACTGTATACTTATGTTCATGTAATTTGATACTACGAAACATGAGTGTTAGCATGGCTCTAGTATCAGATCACTATGGATCGGTGAATCTGAGAGATAGGCAGCAAATTAAGCATTTCTAACAGCTCTGTGAAAGCCGTGCTTCACCCTGCACACTATCTCACTTACATCAGTGAAGCAAGACCAAACTGTTTATTAGTTCTGATAATTAAGTAGAATCACTCTTAAAAACAGGAAATATCTGGGTCTCATGGGAAAAGAAAGTACACTTGTTTTTGGAGACAATTGGCATTTCACCATTTTTAAATCAAATATGTTTAAATAGCCCACAGAAGCAATTAACAATGTGATCTTTTCCCCACAGTGCTAGTCCACATGGTTGTACCTGTCTCATATATATGAAAAGCAAGTCCATTTGGCCATTAGGGAGTCATACTAAACAACAATACTGGCCTATAAACTGTGAATGCTTAGCCAGTGAGTCACAACAGCACATGACCAATATCACAAAATAATTTCATTGTTACTCTTACGCTTGCCAGATGGTGAATACATTTCCTGAAAGAACTGACATACACCCATGAGTGCTTTAGATGAATACATGGAATACAAAGAGGTACAGTGCAGGAGATGACATGTATGTAGTGCCTTAGGGTAGTGTATGTAGAGTGCATATTCCCTAGAGGCTAAACGCTAGGATACATTTAACCTCCTCTCTGGAGAAACAGCTGATAGACCCACAAATACCACAACCATAACAAACGTACATAATATTGGAAGTTAGTACACCCCATGATACACTCTTAAATATAAAGGTACCCAAAAGGGCTCTTGGAGTGGTGCCACAGAAGAACCACTTTTGGTTCCCTAAAGAAAGAACCTTCCAGCAAAAGTTTTTTTTTTCATAAACAAGACCCTCATAATGTAATGGTTATATACTAATTAAAGTTTTCTTATTTTCCTAGAACCGCATGTCCATGCCAAGAACTGTTTAGGACCTTTTATTTTATACAAGCTGCAGCAGGTTCTGAATGACAAAACAGAGTCCACTTCTATAAAATTCTGAACACGCCCTGAACATTTTTACTGACAGCCTGCAAAGAGTAAAAGATCATATGAGCACTAGGAAATATTAACAGAAAATAACGTCTTAAAGATATATTCTCAAATTCATAGCCACAGTGACAGCTTTCCTGTAAAAGGAACCCAACCATCATAATGATATATAGCCTGTAAAATATTTTAAATGGTCACAGTGACAGATTCCGCCACTGTAAAGTGACCACATTTTATATGAGAAATTCATAATGGTCCATTTCACCTCTACAAAGCCATGCACTCACTGTGCTCTCCCTTAACCATCCTTTTAACCTTGTTCTCTTCCTCTGCCCCGTCCCCCACCCTTTCACAGTCTCTCTCTCCGTCTCCTGCTCTTGTGGCATCTCATTCTCCGCCCCCCCCGAATCACCCCCATTCTTTCCAGCTCCGTTCTTTCATTGCCTCTCTTGTTCTTCCCTGATGGAGAGAGAAACAAGGGAAGTGCAGGTATTCCTCATGGGAAGCAGCCCTCTATCAGGAAGCCATAGAAGAGTCTGTTGCCATGGGGACAGTGTCAACGGCCTGAAGGGGGGCTGAAGGGCTGGGTGGGGTTTTTCAAGGCAGCTCTTGGAGCACAAAACCTTTGTACCAAACCCACTTCCCTAACAGCCAATCAGAGTGCAGGGAAAAGGGAGGGAAAAGAGAGCACTAAAGCTCAGAGACACCGTGACCCTCTCAACTGTGAAAAGAGGTGGGAATGTTACAGAGAAGGTTCAACCAAAAATCAAATGTACACAATTTCACTCTTTACTCAAATGTGGTCACTTGACCAAGACATGCTGAAGTTGGCTTCTTTAGCTTTGAACAGGAGCTATGCTAACAGAAGCTTTTAGTTACACACTAGCATTATGCTAACTGAATATCCAAATCATCATCATCCACTTATCTCAAACCACAAGGAGTTGATAACCTCTTGATTTGTCCTCAAACAGACTTCTGTGGTTGTGTCTGAAGAAAAGGCACCTGATGCTAAAATAGTAGTAGCAACCATCTTGACACTTGAATTCTGTCCATACTTTTGTACATTTTCATAGAAAATGGTGCCATATAGTGTGGAAACAAGTACTATATCAACAAATAACTATTGGAGATTACTCAACTTGTGGTTTAAATTGTGATTTGAAGCAAGTGTTTGATGATTTATGCATGTATCTTACAAGATGCTAATCTGGAGGCTACAGATGTCTGAAGTTCATCATTCTGTATTTGGCATCGTGTCCATATTAAGAATACAATAATACATTCTGCGGTACATATATTTTTATTCTGAATGTTGAAAGATCCTTTGAATTAGAGCTCATTAAGGAGCCAAAATACAGTATTGCTACATGCAAGCTAACACTGCTGTGCACTGAATTGACATGAGACTGGCAATGGCAGATAAGTTGTAGTTAACTACTGCTTTGGTAGCAGTAGCCTACAGTTTGGGCCTGTTTACACCTTCCATTAAAGTTGCAATGTGTAAGATCTAATGGTGAGGTTGCCCTCACCCCTCCCTTTCCAAGCGTGTAGTAGAACCTACTGTGGCTGTCAGGTTTTCTGCTGTCACCTGTCCAGATTTTGTTTTGCTTTTATAGGTTTTTGCTTCTTTGACAAAGAGGATTTTTCTCACTTTTTCTTGTGCTAAATCTTAAGTATGATACTTCATTTGTTAAAATTTGGGTTCTCAAACTTCTCGCAACACAAAATGGTTAGCCAGCACCAGCAGCAACCACTGATTCTTCTTCTTTCTATGTCTTCTATCCGGTGCTATAGTGCCACTAAATTTTAGCTGCTGCTTCATTGTTAAAATGTAAAAGGCACTGTAGAAACATGGCGGCGCAACATGGCAGCGTCTGTTGGAAAAGGACCTGCTCCCTATATAGATATTAAAGGCTCATTCTCACAAAAACACAACAATTTGTAGTTACAAATGATTATACACTAATGAAAACATAGTTTTGTGTACTATATTCCTTTTCTGCTCATAGATTCCCCTTAATCTTTCACACTGCACCTTTAACGTGTGTTTCATGACTTGATTCTACCTGGATTCATTTTAAACATCTCACTGAAATGCTTCCCCATTGTGACCAGATGAGATCCGATTGTACTTTCCCATGTAAAAAGCGCATCAAATGTTGTGTCCATTCTTTTGTCCCGCATTATGACATGAGTCGACAAGCTTGGCTTGTACACTTTCATTGAGAGTACAAGAAGGTCTTGGTTTTGGGATAATGCTAGACTTGTGTATCCTCCATCATCTTAAATTTATCATGAAGTAGAGTGTTATCTGAAGGGAAACAGCAACAGCACTACTTTCTCACATGGTGAGATGAACTAGGAGAAAGACTCAGTGAGGGCTCTGAAACATCAACACGCACTCAAATGGCCATTTAGACCCACCACTGAGCCCGTTCCTCAGCCTAATCCCTCAATCCCTCGACCCTCCTCACAGCTCCAGTGCTACGGATCAGGACAGCAGCAGTGCAAACACAGCTTGAAGCGTGTCCATAATATCCCTGGGCTTAAGTGCTCTCTCCTAGGCAGTCTGGAGAGGAAGTTTAGCCCTGGGCCAGTGGAAGCTCTCTGCCCGCAGGCTTTCTCAGGAAAAATGCATGAGCTTCCGACAGAGGTGGCAAAAGGATGTGTGCATGAAGGTGCAGAGATGAAGTAGGTTAAACACTGTAGCATGTCAGAGGAGCTCGTCCCTTCAGGGGAGGAGATCTCCCCAGGGAAATATGTCGCAGCTCCAACAGCCTTACGCACTCGCACACTTGTGCACACATATATTCTAGTTTTTTAAATATTGTCAGGATGAGGGGTCATACATATGTCTCATATGAATCACATATATGTAGCTACCAATATGCACTAACAATTTTCTGGGCCTAAGGCTAAACCTAACCTCAGCCTTAGCCTTAAAGGAGAATTCCATATTTTTAATTTCTGCATAATTCAATGGATGAGATGTAAACAGTCATTCAGAGTGGTTTAATGTGAAATGGTGAAACTTACTGACTTGTACTGTGGTGGTAATAGTTGTGTTCATGTTTTCAGGGCATGTTAATGTAAAACATTTCTTTTTTTATTGTATGGAATTTATCAATCATGGATAAATGGTTACAAACTGAACATTTTCAGGTATTCTTTGCTGCTTATTATGTTGCGTAATTACACAGTCAAGTTGAATTCGATAGGCTACATCAGGGTCACCCAATCCTGGGCCTGGAGATCTACCACCTTGCAGAGTTCCGATCCATCACACCTGGCTATAATATCCAGACGCCTCTGAACACCTTCATTACCTCATTACCTAGATCAGGTGTGTTAGATTAGGGTTTGGGCTAAACTCTGCAGGGTGGTAGATCTCCAGCAACAGGACTGAACACCCTGGGCTACATTGTTTATCGTGTTTGTTTGCATTTTAAAAGATCATATTGGTTAAATCTTGTATCCTGCTGAAGCTTTTGTTGTTGGTTGTGTGGGCCGCAAGTCCCAAAACCTGGGAACCCCTGTTTTAGAGGAATCAAACAAACACTTTGGATATCTGGTGTCACCTAAACTGTTCTAAGTTTCTCTATAACAGAGCATTTCGAATCAAGCCACTCAGAAGGAGTCTGTTTACATCTTAGACTTAATTATGCAAAAAATTGGAAAATCTATGGAATTCCTTTTTGACATCAGAAACCAAAAAAGTAATGTTTTTGAACATTCAATTTAAAAACTGAATTTGGGCATTTTTGTCCTAAAAATGTACAAAAACAAGAGTGTACACACACACACACACACACACACACACACTCAACTGCTAAGAAGAATGCAAACATTAGCTGATTATGAAAAACAGCAAGACATCACAGAAAAAAGGTGCTTTATTTCAAAACAAACTGTATTCCAAAAGTTGTTTTTTACAAAATAATGCTCCGTACTCTCCACACAGTTCATTTCAGTATTTTTTTTCCTTTCAGTTTTCATTCATAACATTTATTTATACAGTAGCTTCTCTGTACAAAAAAAAAGGTGAACAAAATGCTCTGGAGAAGCATGAGTGACCAACGAAACTGAACAGATTTGAACACCTCTCATCACAAACAGTTATGTGGCAGGTGTGTTTAGTGTGATCTACTGTCAAATCTCTGCCTTTATACAGGAGAAAACAAACAAACAGACAAAAACAAGGCTTTCCCAACGGCCAACATATATACAGAACAACCACCTCTTAGTCTTCTGCTCAGTTACACGACCTCTACCCACTCCGACTATACACTTAATTTTAACGAAAATTCCTTTTTCTTGTGCATTGCAACTCAAGTGTCACAAATGTCATATTCTGTGAGCAAAATATGCTATTGTCTGACTATTTAAGCAAAAGCAATCATACAAGCAATGGCACGAAAAAGGCTTTCGAAAGTGAAAAAGGCAAAATGGAAGGACAGGAAAAGAACAGAACAGTTCAGGATGATGCCCAATGCACCTGAACTGGTCATTTTACTCACCACTCAATTACTCCTCCAAAAATGATACTCACATGTTCACAGACAAATGATCATAATCACTGATGCCTTTAGAATGCCACTGTAAAAGATCCGCACCTTCACAATAAGGCACTGCTGATCTCCCTGACCTAGACACAGCCGCTAGAAAACTCAGAATTATTACTCTTCTTTCGACCTGGTCAGCTAAACTCATTTCAGCCAAACTTAGACGAATATGGGACCGTAGATCGTCCACTACTCTCATGTGAGACTGCCTGAATTCTGAATCCAGAGAAATAGGAGACTATTGCACTACTGGACAGACAGCTGAGCCATCAAATATACTGTGGAGGTTAACACCAACTGTATTAGCACACAGACTGTATGAATATACACAGACACACACATACAGTACTGTGCAAAAGTCTGAGACCACCCTCAATTTATTTAACTTCCAAAGCGGCCATTAAGTATTTAGCATTTAGTGTGTCCACACTTTGCTTTCATAACAGTTTCCGTTCTTTTTGGGAGCCTTGCTTTCAGTTTTTCAAAGACATCTGCAGGAATATTTTTTTCATTCCTCCAAAGTTTAGTCTTAGAAGTTGGTTTCATTTTCTGCTTCTGACAAATCAAGTAATGTCAATTACGAATTTAGACTCCATTCAATAAAACCAATTTCAATTTCCTTTTCTCAGTAACAGCACAATTATTAATCAATTAATTTTTTGAACTCCAATTGCGGAAGCTCAGTTCTTCCCCTCCACTTATTTTCATTTGACTCTCCCCTTTCTTATGCAAGTGGATCATCTGACATCTAATCTCTTAATAAATATCCCCTGCAACATGAATAAACTGTACATAATGACCATTCTGACTTGAAATTAAATAAATGAAAGGAGGTCTCTGACTTTTGTACACTCATATAGGCAAGGAAAAAGGCACCAAAACTTGATTTCATAAGAACCAATGTATACTTAACCGAGGTTACATCAACAGCTGTTAGTCGATCTGGAACAATGTAATCAACATTAACACTGGGCAGTGTTAAAGAACGATACTGACTGCGACGGCTATAATTTCTGTTACATAATGAATGATTAACTCCGTATAAATCTGAACACTTGAGTGACGGAACACTCATATGCGCACACCTGAATAAAGCCTACCCTGTGCTGCAGTCGCTCTCTCTCTGTGTCTGGATCTCTGTGCTTCAGTGCACTCCAGTCCTGTCTGGCCCCGCCTCCTCCCTCTCACTACTCTGAATGCCTGGGGAAGGGAATTAAACATTGCCATGGAAACCGCCACCCTGTTGACAGGAGCTAATTTCTGTTTCCATTAGAATGATGAGATTACTGAAAGTTCATGCAACTGATGGGAACTCGTCCATCACGTTGGTGCCATTTGAAACACTCATCCTTCGGAATAGTTTTTTCTCCCCCTCCCCTTTCAAAAACTGAGAATTACAGGTTGACTGAAATATCTTATTCAGTGTAAGTCAACGAGGACATTTAGCTACGAAAAAATCCAACTTAAATCCCTATTGACATCACTGTTGAATACAGAAAGGGCCTCTTTTTTCTGCTTTTACATCTTGGTCCCCTGATATCCTTTAGATAAAACAACAAAGTGACAGGTCATGCCAAAATAACAAACAGGAGAGGGTGTAAACTATGGGGACAAAAAATAAAGAAGAAGGTGCAGAAGTACTTTTCTAGTTATTATGTTTACATATTCTAGTTCTACCCTCGTGTTCTTTTGCAGTTTGAAGTCTTTTTGCAGTCCCTTCCTGCTGCTGCTGTTTTGCCCTGGTTTTAAACATACCACTCCCTGCGGGAGATCATGGAACCATCCGTATGCGAGACATAGTCATTGTCATAGCAGTCCTCCGGCAGGTAGGGGGAGCCGTTGCCCATGGATTGAGGAGCAGGGTACCTGCGGTGCTCCGGCTGGAGGGAGCCCCTGTGGTTGTGCTGCCCAGGGTGGAAGCTGTGTGGGTGACTGGGGTGAGGGTGGTGGGGATTGGGGTGGTAGCTCTGTTGGTGGTTGTGGTGGTTATGGTAGTTGTGGTGGGCGTTGGCCTCTCGTATGACTCTGCTGCGGCCATTGGGGGACCTTTCTCGGTCGAAGTCGCCCCACTCCTCTCGATCTTTGTCAGGGTAGATGCTGCCGTTGCCATCGTGGCTGGGTTTGAGTTTGGAGTCAGGGCTGGCCCGGCCCCCCTCATTGCTGTAGACCTGCTGCAACTCATGGGGCTGTGGTGTTTTCTGCATGTCTGAGGGTCCGAGGTACTGCTTGGTGTAGTAGTCACCACGGAAGGTCCGCCGCTGGCGCTGGTAATAAATCCCGCCCAGCACCAGCAGCAGCAGCAGGAAGAGGGCTCCGCCCACCGCCCCGCCCACTATGGTGCCCAGGTTGCCCTCGTGCAGCGGCGCCAAGGTGGGAGAGGTGAAGAGCGCCCTCTGCTTATTGCCAGGCGCTGTTACAGAGATGCCGGCGTTTAGGAGGAGCACGGGGGTTGTGGGAGGCATAGCGGTGGTGGAAGGAGGATCTAATGGAAGAAGGAGGGAGGGAAGGAGGGAGGGAAGGAGGGAGAGAAGGAGGGAAGGAAGGGACATAGGAGGAGGAGGCATGGACAGACAAAGAAAAGTAGAGAATGTCAATGCCAAACTACATCTGAATATTATTAACATTTATCACGATATTGGTTTTAAAGCTCATCTACTGGCAATGAACTCTACATGAAAATTAAACTTCACTATTTCTTCTACAGCCATTAACACAGCAGTTCCAGGTTTTGCTTAAAATGAAAAGAAATGATAAAAATCATATAAAAGGTTTAACCCTAGGTTTATTATTCGCTTATGAACCTTAAAGGAACGGTTCAGTCAATAATGCCAATGTTGCTAACAATGAATGAAAGTTAATACACTGCCAATCAGAAGTATGTAAATGACATGCTACTTGATGACTACAACACCCATTCATTTATTAGCAACATTAACATGTACGGTGGTGCTATGCCCTAAAGAGTTATTCACTAACTACTATGAAGGTAATACGCAAGTTGTGTAGTTATGAGAGGGGAATTAACGTGTCGGCCATAAACAGGCCCTTAAGAGTGTAACTGATTAGCCATGTTTCTTCTGGCGTTTCTCAGAACAGCAAAATCTGGAACTGTTGTGCAAAGCAAATAGTCTACAACAAAAGTAACTACAACATAAAATATGAGGAAAGGGGTGAGAAAAGGGTTAGAGAATGTTTTCCTCTTCGAGGCTTTATGACGAGGCAATCATGAGGTTCTACATACTGGCTTCTCTCGCTAACTCCACACATTCCAGCACTAATGGAGGCAACAATGCGAAATGTTTTTTTTCCCCTGCAACAATGAAACCTAGTGTGGAACACTGTGTTAGCTGAGAGAGGGAGTACGGATGAGTAAACAGCTGATGAGGATAAACTGAGGGATTTTGTTGGAGGGAACATGGGTGGGGAAAGATTGTGGGCTACTAAGGGAAGGAAGAAGTACATTAGTCGGTCTATCAGGGTGACTATTTATCAAGTCCAAGGCTATCTAAGCAACAAGATTCTTGAAGGCCATTACCATGTACTGACCGCTTGATTGGGTTAGGGGGCTGGTGTGTTGCATTTGAGAGCATTCTGGGGCATGCATCTCCACTATGCAAGCAGCAGTCTCACTAGAGAAGGGCTGGAGTCAAGCTATCACATTACAGTGTCCCATTCCATAAGTAGTGAGAGCTTATTTGGCTGTCAGCGTCATGCGTGCACGCATAAACAGTAGAGAGTATATTCAGCGGCAGGGTATTTTCCACAGTTCCACAGTGAGAATGGTTGCAGACAAAGCTAAAAGAAGGCAGTTAGTCTGCTCGTCCTCTTGCAGTCCTGAGGTATAATGTAGCAAATTCTATGCATTCCTGTACACTGTTTTCAAAAGGCCAAGGACAATACACACAATGCAACAGACAGAAATGAGCGACACTGTTTATGAATGTGTGCCCATGCATGCAAGTCAAGGACTGGGCACGTCAAAGAATGGATGAAAAACACCTGAATTCCCGAACGTTTGAACACAGCCCTCCAAAATTTTGTCAGCACACAGTAATGCCTCTCTCAGCGCATGCTCTGTTATTAAAGGCATTAAATTACCTCTGATAAAATGCTGATTATCTCAGCTTAAATCACAAGGGCACGGATAATGACAATTTATTTTAATGTATTCGATTCAGCCCTGTGACGTAAAGAACGATTTGTCCCGATCAATACACACCAGAGCCCTCCAGCCTCAGTATGTCATGGAGAGAGAGCAAGGAAAAGTGGTGAGAAGAGGACAAAATGCTGAAGGTCAGAATATGTGTGTCTCTCTGTCTCTGTCTCTCTCTCCATCTATCCATCCATATCTTTTTCTCTCACATGCTTGATTTTATACCTTGTCACATGAGTGTATATATAGGGAGCAGATTTTAAAACCTCACAACAAATTTTAGGCACCATTTGAAAACATCAGCTGGAATTCCACAAGTTTTTTAAAATCTGCATAATAAAATGGTGAAGATGTAAAACCCATTTAGAGTTGTTTGATGAGAAATGCTCTGTTTTAGGGAAACTTACATACTCACAATTGTTCACAGTAGTGGTGAAAGGAACCAGACATCTGAAGCGTTTAATGCCTTTTAAAGCCACCTCACAGGCAGAAGTTAAAATGGTTACAAATATGCAGCCTAATGGCAGAGACAGTAGTTTTCCAGTAGTTTTGCTAATTTTGGTCTTAAGCATATACATTTTTTATATAGAGAAGTATACACAGAGTGTTGTAAGGCTAAATAATACCATAGCAAACTTTTTTTTCCAGATGTGCCACTATTTTATCTTTATTAACATTACATATAAAAAGTCAGAAGACACATAAACGTTAACTGGACATTTTGGAGAGTACATAAAATAGCTTTGTCTGTGTTGCTGACATCTCTGGTTCCATCGCAGTCTCTGGTTCACCACTGTTAAAAAATCATAAGTCAGTAAGTTTCTCTACAATGCCCTATTTTACATCAAACCACTCTGAATGGCTGTTTTCATCTCAAGGATTTAATTATGCAGAAATTTTGAAACACCATAATTCCCCTTTAACCTTATTAACAAGGAATGGTTCTGCTATTTCAACAAAAAAGGCAGCTTTGGTAAAAATCAGTACATCAGAATCATTTTGATGATCCTGAAAAGGTAGGAAGGATCCTCTTTGGTTTTCCTACATTGTCAGCATATCACACATATGCACACACTCTGACTCAAACAATTTGTATTGAGTCACTTTGAGATATGGATGTGCTTCACCCCACCTTCTCCCTCTATAATCTGTAGATTGACTTGACTAAGGGGTAATTTGTTGTTTGTAGGCGGGTGAGTGGGAGTGAGGGATAGTGACCAGACAGGTGGGGGAGGAGTGTGATTAACATGCAGGAGGGGCCTTGTCCTCAATTACTAATGCAGAAAGACTGGAGACATACAGACAAAGTAGCAGCACACATGCATGCGCGCACACACACACACACACACACACACATACACACACACTAAGTCTAATGTGTTATACTATAGCTTAAAAAATTCAATGAAAAGTATTTTGTTAGCACCTTGCTAGCAGCAGATGCTGAATATTGAGGTGCGAGATGTGCAGAGCAGAGAAGTTTTTGTTGCGTTTTAGTCTCAGATGCTCTGCTCACACATTTACAAAAACCATCTGATATAAATTGCACACTAAAACAGACAGGACTAATAAAGCTAATTACAACATGTGGCTAAAATAATTATTCAAAGGTCAATCATTAATCAAAATTATTATCTTCCACTATAAAGTTTCTAATCAAGTTCAGCAGTACTCATTTTCATGTGTAGTTGCACTACACTTTGTGTAGACCATTATGTCTGTGTATGATCATCCGTGTACCACGGATTTTGTAATTTATTTGGAAGTGTTTAAAAATATATACACAACCATACATTACTAACGTGATTAAAAGGCTTAGGGCTGGGCGATAAAACGATAAGGATAAGTATCGCGATATAACTTTTCCTCGATAGAGCGATAAGACAGGTTCGATAAATGTTCGATAAAATACACCATTCTCACACTTCCACGTTTTAGCGAAAGCCCTGGTGGCGTTTTCTACTGCAAGGAAAGCGACACTACTCTGCTTTCACCAGGAGAGGGCGCACTTCCGAATTTTTCGACTTGATTAGAGAGGGAGGGGGCCAGGAGTAAAAGGGTCGCCAAATATACTTTAGCAACGGCTGAAACGCGGAGTTATACAGTCCCTGTTTGAGTGGAGCGACCGGCGATCTGTTCTCCTGTGACCGAGTGTGAGTGACAAGGTCAGTGGTGTAACTGTACTGTCCTGCGGTGAACTCACCTTTTTCTGTGCCTCCTAACAACTTTAGCGGTGTTAAATCATGCCGTGTTACAGCGCCAAACCGTCATATTTTAGTATTAGTGCATTCTCGAGCAACGAAAGTGAAAGAAAGAAGTGGGTTAATGTTCGAAAGTAAACTGAGGAAGCTGTGAGGCATTGGGAAGCGGGAGAGCGCTATCTTTCCAGGCTAGCTGTTTTTAGCTGCTGGCTAATTACAGCAGCGCTCCGGCACAACACGGTGAATTGATGATACGGTAGATCAAACAAGACACAAAATCACCGCTTTCAGTTTAAACATACCTAAAAGGATTCACACTGCAGATAATGCTTTTACACAGCGAACGTCAGATATACTGCGGTTCACCCCTTAAACTACTACAAAAGCATAGAGAAACCCAGTCGTCGCTAAACTAAAGAGTTTAGCACTGTTGTTGGCCACTTGTTTAGCATTTGTAACGGGGTAGCCAAGTGCTCGTCACCAGACAGCTAAAAATAATCTGTTTTCTTTCTTAAATCATGACTATTACAAAAATTGCAGCTGTGCTTTTCCAGCTGATAAAAACAGCTCAGAAACTTTCTCCCACTCTTCCATGACAGATCTGTGAAATGTTCCTCTGTTTGCCGAGTGTTTGTCAAGATCCGACCATAAGTGATAGTTTAAAACCACAATTAACGACCCAGGAGCAAAATCAGCCTTCAAACGTGAAAGAAATCATGATTTGACATTTATCGCGATATGTATCGATATCGAACGATATGAATTTTGTTTATCATGATAACGTTTTTGGCCATATCGCCCAGCTCTAGGCTATGTTACCATTATCATTAGTTTTTGGTGTTCAGTAAAATGCCATTAAATTTGCTGAAAAATGCACACTGACTTGTTTAGGATGTTGGACTTGACTTGTCTATACTGACTTGGGACTCAAATCGAAACTTGACTGTACTGACTTGGGGGAAATCTCTACAGGTGGTGTAACTTCACCAGAAAAGTCATTCAAGAGCGATAAAGCTGACCGTCTAGCTCTATTCCTGAGGTGTGACTGAGCTTAGCTTCGATAAAATCTTGAAGAATAGCCATATAAAACAATTAATTTACAGGGCAACCAAGAGGGCACTTGCACAGTCTGAGAGGAAAAAGGATAAGGGATCAAGACCCCCTTATGGTCCATCTGTGCATGCACCTGACTAGTTAAATAGTCTATGCAACCCCTAACACACACACGCACACACACTCTCAGCTGTATCAAGTATTCTCAGAGATAGCAGATTCTTGTGATTCACGCCAGTGACGCAACACGCATATGAGAAAGAGTGAGAAGCACTACAACACACAGATCCTACATCAAACACATGCATATGCGCACACGCGTGAACACTCACAGAGGAAGAGCCTCATGCACGCCAACGTCAAATCTCTCTCAAGGGGAATGCACAAAAAGGGAAATAAATAATGAATAACAGTTGAAATGAGCTGGTGAATGTTTCATGAATCTAGGACATCATCTCTCAGTCAAGGTTGCTCTCTTTCTTCCTTTTTTTTTCCTCAAGCAGCGTGACAGGCAGAGGGAACAGTATGTGCATTAGAAAGAAAGAGAGATGTTCTGCAGATCTATCACAGAGACTAATTACACAGCACACAATCACTGCTGGCGGCTCAAACAATAAGGCTGATCGCAGAACAGGAGAGCACCAAGGCCAAAGGGGTCAACTTTTGACCTTAGACAGAGCTATCCTACTTTAAAAAGCTTTTACTGAGCTTGGATTAAGATGATCCATTAAGTCACCAGACCTACCCGCTAGTTTCCACAGCAGTCATGAGGTTCTGTGCACACAGGCACAGACGGAAAAGATCTCAGCGACGGCACCCTGGTGCCTGGCTATCGTGTTTTGTCTCATGGTTGTTATATGACTCAGTGGAAGAGAATAGCAAACTAACTTGAAACAATCTCTCACTGGACTTAAGGCGGGAGGACTGATTCCAATGTAGTTGTGCATGGTGTCCAGGTGATGCCAGCTCAAAATAGCAGGCCACCATTCCCTAGGCGGTGACCTCAGAAACATTCAGATGATTTGAGACTTACGTTGTTGTGTGAGACAGGGTGTAAACTGCAGGGAGAGTCTAGAGGCGGCGGAGGGGATTTCCCCACAGGAACATCTGGATGGCTAATGGCATGTGTATTTGACTAATGCCAACATGTTTGTAAGAATATCAGTTAATAAGTAGTTCAGTTAACTGTAGGGAAGGAAACAAAAAGGACTTTGGCCATTATTAGTGCATCATAAAAAATATCTGTCCCATTACCTTGCTGCAGGCCAAATGTGGTTCTTACACAGTGCACAAACATAACAAAAGTCAAAGAACATTAAACAGGACGGCTTACTTTTATTAGGTGGTAGCATTGGTGCTAGCAGGCCTCAGCAGCAACGTTTATCAACACACAGACAAGTACATTTGAAAAGAAAGTAAGTGTTTTAATATTCAAAAATAGGCAAAGGGAAAACGTTTTGCCCCTGCAGGTTAAACCCGTAGGTTGAGGAGGAGGCTGAAGTGATTGAGACTGCCCCTTCAGATGAGCCATCTAACTAACATTAAAGCTAACCAGTGCAACATTAGATGGTGAAGTGGACTTGTTTTTTCTCTTCAGGATGATGTGCAGACATGTTAGTTTGTTCATTTAACTTTGCTGGGGCTACAGTCACACTACCTTCTTAAGGAAATTAACATACATACTTCATCCCAACCATGAGTACACGTCACACTATTCAGCCCTATTAAAACATAAAATCAGTGTTGCACCGAATTGTTGGTCTGAATACCCCTTCCGCCCCAACTTGCCAGGATGAATAATAAATACCCAAAAAATGATTTCAGTATTGGCATACTAGTGCTCATGCACACCCCTAATCACTATACCAATCACACAACCCTCTGTATCAGTGGAACCACACTGAACTCATGGATCTGCCCCAGCGAGTGAATAGAGTGTGTTTGCATACAAGTATGCACTTGTATTTTTCATGTTCACATTCTAATAGACAACTTGTGTTTGCATGAGACAAAAATTTGATAGTAACCAAACGCAGTCTGTCATGGGACACTGAGAAACATAGCTCAGAGGCCCACCAGCTCCCACTCACCTTGAACACGTATCCTAATATCGCGGCTGCGTAGGCCGATGTCATTGCCCACTTCACACCTATAGACCCCAGAATCGTTCCTCTGCAGTGGCCTCAAGAAGATCAGAGAGTTGTTCACTGTCTCCACTCCATCTGGCATATCCCCATCCAGCCTGAACACACACACACAATAACAAACGGGTGACAAGGCAGACAGGTTAATCTTATATGTTTGGCAATAATGAGGAAATTTCATTATAGCTTATATGTACAGATAGTCTGTTTATGTTTGTATAGGTGAGCTCAAGGTTTCTACACTCACTTAAGAGCATTACAGTGGATTGTTCTTTAAAGATGGTAGGCTCCACAAGGAACCATTTTTGGTTCCACAACAAACTCATCTTAAAAAGGTTCTCAAAAAGATGTTTAAAGAAAAATTTAATTTTGCCATCACTGAAGCAAACCTATAGCTCTGCATTATTTAATCTTTGTGTGATCAAAAAAACCTTTTCCAAGTGTAAAGATACTCTTTTCTATCATAAATGAACCTTCCACATAATGTAAAGGTTCTATAACAAAGTTTTTCTAGGAAAAACTTTTTTTTTTCCCAATCCAAGAACTATTTACGAACTTTTATTTTTAGGAGTACAAGCTACAGCCAATATACTGGAATAATGAGAGGCATTTTGATTGTTATGACTGCTAAGGACTGATGAGCGGCTTGTGTAATGAGAAGGAAAAAGTCTATTTAAGTGGAGATCAGACAGTTATAGAGGGAGTGATTAGTGGTGTGTGTTCAGCCTCAGGTAGAGCGAGCATCTGCAGTCACAGTAGGCGAACTGGAAGCATGCCTGACCAGCGCTGTTCAGCTGAACCTGTTCCAGAAACCTTAAACGATGAGCACAGCAGTGAGTGTATCATTGCTCTCTGTGTGTACACACCTGATCCATCTGAAGTGGTGAGCTGGTGGGTTGGCCTTGGCTCGACACTTCAGCTGGACATTCTCTCTCCCTACATACCAGTCACCATCATAGCCCAGCACCAGGATGTCTGGAGCAACTGTGGACACACAGCACAAAGAGTTCATTCAATTCAGGTACAGGAAGGCAAGACAGCCACACCTAGTCAAACTGATGAGAGTTTTAAAGCAACCACGAGACAAAAAAATCCTGAAATGTGAAATTCATCAAGAACACAACATTTGAAGGTTTCACCAAGTACAACCAAAGCACCTGGAGATCACCATATGCATATTTTACTGCACTAACAGCATTAGTGAGAGAAAGGAGACAGCAAGTGAGTGAGCAAGAGTGAGAGTGAGAGTGAAAGAAAAGAATAAGGAAAACAACTGAGAGGGAGAGAGAAATAGACAGGGAGAGACAAAATAGAGAAATAGAGAAAGAAAGACAGAGAAAGAGAAAGTGAGACTGAGCAACTGAGAAGATGAGAGAAATAAAGTGAGACAGTGAAACAGAAAGAGAGAAAAGTGCTAGAGAGAATGAAAGCTAGAGAGAACGAGTGATAGAGAGAGAAACCAAAAGAGCATGCAAGAAAGAGAAAAAGAAAAAAAAATAATATATATATACACATGAGACACACAGAGCAAGCAGCAGAGAAAAAGTCTGAGAGAGAGAGAGAGAGAGAGAGAGAGAGAGAAAGAGAGAGAGAGACTGAAATTTGAGAAACAGAAAAGGAGTGAGCGACAGGAAAAGAGAGGCAGAAAGAGATAAAGAACAAGTGAGAAACAGTCAGACAGACAGACAGACAGAGAGAGCAAAATAGTGCGCGAGAGGTAGACCCTGCGTGACTGACTCGTGCTCTCCTCACACTGCCTGCTTCCTGTGCGTTCCATCTATATTTCATACAGTTCTAACATACACACCGCTACCACAGACCCCACCATACACACATATCTTACACTCTACCTCCTGCTTTATAATAAGGGACTGTGTGTGTGAGATGGAACGGAAGGAAGACCAGTGAGATCAAACTTTCATTTTATATCTGAATAATCTCTCTGCACTGAGGACTGAACATAAACAGAAACAAAACTTTGGGAAATCCATGGGAATGGCTGAGAGAGAGTTCCCTGAAGACAAGCTGATTCTTTATTAAAAGCATACTACACACTGATCAACAGCAGCATCATGTCATGACGATGACAGTTACCACACTGCAGTAATATGAAAAACAGATGTGCTGAAAGAATAAAAGCACACACATCTCAGACCGCAAGAAGAACCTCAGATGAAAGAGGAGCAGTTTGCACTGTGCAGTTTGAAATGAAAGTGTTGAGTCATCATCAAACTTTAGAAAATGTTTATATACTGGCACATGCACAAACACAGGGATTGAAAGAGTCTCGTTTGCTGTTACTATCAGTGATCGACACTAGGCATCTGGGTGCATCCTATAAGGGGTAAAGTGAGTGGGGCTTATGTTGTGGACACACCCACACTCAAATGAGTCTTTCTCTGAAGTCAGTTTATTCCTGGGGTTGTGAATTTTGGACTTTTACAATTTATTACCATACAAATAATAGCAATTAACATTTTAACTGGCTCTTTTTAGTAATTAAATGCAGCTATTAAAGTATAAGCCTGAACTAGCTATATTGCTTCCTAGCTGTCGATACTTAGTAGCTCCTAATTGACAAAACCCACAATACTGACTACTGTCTTCTGAAGGTGTTAAGTCAGAAGTTCAAACTTTTGTTGATGAAAACAAACATACATTCTGACACATTCACATTCTGTTCGTTGCAACATGTGCTTGCAAAAATGAACTGTGGAAAATAATTCTGATCCGCTCAAATAAATGTGATATGGTGATTATGCAATAATTGTGACGTGTCTAACACATGCACATCCACAAAAACACACACACACACACACGCACACACATTCTCTCAGCCACAAACTAACATAAACACACCCTCATGCACACACACTCTTGTGTGTACATTCAAAGAAAGACCCACTTACACTGGACATTGATGATGTAGGGTATTCTGAAGTCGCTCTGCAGTGCAGGGTGTCTGACTACACAGGTGAGCGTGTGTCCTTGGGCGTGGCGGGTGGGCTGCCAGTTGTAGTGCACCTGAGTGGTGGTGGTGCCATTAGCGTCGTCAGCCATGTGGGCCTCAGACGTGCCGTACAGATCCGTCTCCCAAGAAACATCGGCTGGGGGTCGGGCGCGCTCAGCGATGCAGGTTGCAACTGTGGTGTCATTACCACCGTCCATCAGAGCTGAGGAACCGGCCGATACATACACCTTCGGCTCCACTGAGAAAGTGATTGAGGGAGAGAAAGGGACAGTTAGGGAGACTTTATTGATACTAAAGTAGATCAATATCAGATATAAATATAGTCGCAACAAAACTATTTGTGAACCCTAAGGAACTGTCTAGACATCTATATTCAACTGTTCTTAAATTAGTCTTGATTGTAATACACTAAATGTCTTTCAACTCAACACACAATGTTACATATCTTTCCTGAATAAATGGTTTAAACCATTAAGGTCACTGATAGAAAAAGTATGTGAACTGCCAGGATTATGAGCTCTTCAACAGAGGTAACTGGAGTCAGATGTTCCACTTCAATTCAAGTGTGGGGTTGCTCTGCCTACTAGTAAAAAAAGAAAAAAACATTACCAGCTCTCCTACTTTTTATAATGGAAATTATATTTAAGTGCAATCAAGTGTGATTTCAGACAACTACAGAAAGTATCCTGAAGCTCTTAAGACTTGAAAAAACTGGAAGAGAGTCAATTAAAGAAGCTTTGGGCATCAGTCCAGAAGCCAAATAGTTTACATACAGAAGAAATGCAGCATAATTGCTACTTTCTCTGTTTATGGGAGGTTAACTCCAGATGAAGAGGTTACTCTAAAGGGAAATATTTTCTCATTTCTCATTTCTTTTTTTTATACAGGTAAAACTGTGACTGTGAAGTAGACAAATTCAAAAATTATATATATTATAACATTCAAAAATATTGAAGCAGTTTAAGTAACACTCAAAACTCCATCTTGTGGATAAAGACAGAAATGCATTTTGGCAATTGAATGGTCTCACAAGTAAACAATAAATCAATAAAATACTGACACTTCACAGTATTGGTGTATTAATACTATTTTTAAACCCCAAATATCACAATATTATATTGCATCAATACCTCCTCCATCCCTACCATATCAATACCAAAACCTCATCTCATCTGTGAAGCATGGAGGAGGGAGTATATTGTGTTAGGCTGCTTTACGGCCTCAGGGCCTGGATGAATTGCAATTATGGAGGGACCAGTAATGTCTGCCATATAACTTGGTGGGTCGTGCAACAATAATGGTCCAAAATACTGGAGCAAATCAACAACAAAGTGGTAGAGTCTTGACCCCAATTACAATGAAATGTTGTGGCATGATGTGAGGCCACTCAAGCAACGAATCAGCAGCTACAGAACATTTTTAGTCGATGTTATTACCATTATAAGAAAGTCCCATGCATTACTAAATACGAATGTTCACACACTTTTTGCTCCCATTAATGACAGTAAATGTGTAAACATTAGTTTGGATATGATGCTGTAAAAACATGTGTGTGCTTTAAATAAGACACTTTATTCGGTTCACAAACCCTTTCTTATGACTGTATACTGCACCACACCTAAACTGATCACACAAAAAGAGGGGACATGTTCCCCATGGAAAAGCAGAACAAAGAGTGGAGAGATGATTAACTGAACAAGAGAAGACATCTCAGTCCAGCACAAATAAAGAAATTATCCCAGTCCTATGAATCACTCTCATGCACTGCCAATAGTGAACTGATAAGCAGGAATGAGAAAAATAAAGGTTCTTTGAGAGGAGGGAAAAAAAACAAAAGGCATCAGCTTGAAAAACAGTCATGGTCACTACCAGCTGCAAGCAAGCTCCGTTTCTCATCAGTCTCACTGAACGCTTTTCCAGAGGAGCTGAAATGATCTGTTCGAATGGCTCGTCCAGTGGAAAGGGCAGTGTGCATCAGAGCTGCATGATATGGACAAAACACCATACTGCAAATGATACTGCTGCACATTGTGAGTGCAACAGATCTCGCAATATATTAAAAACATTGATTTAAAATGGTTAAACATTGGCCTGCATTATTTTGACCAAAACTATGCACAATTGCAGGACCTTGATTTAGGGCTGTACAATATAGATGAAATACTAGTATCGTGAACATACTGCTACACACTGTGACTGTAATACGCCATGCATTAAATTAAAAACACAATGATGAAATAAATTGACTTGGTTCAAGACTGGCTAGTATTTTTTTGTCTGGAACCGTGATTTTTGGCATAAATTTAAAACGCCTGTTGCTCTTTACATTGTGTGTAAATTTCATGAAGAATAGACCAAAAAAATAGCCCAAAATGACTTGGAAAAAAGTCTGGTTCCATTGACTTTAAAATTTACTTTACATTAAAAGTAAAGTAGGTTTTTTCCTTTTCCTGTGAAGTTGTCATTTTGCAGATACAAGTTTTTTTTTCCAACAACAGCAATATTTAAAAAAGGTTATGAACTGGTGATTGGTTAGAGGGCTTATTTGCACATTGCAGCCCTCTGCAATGTCAGTACTGCAAACTATCATGATAATGATTAATAAGTGATATATTGTGCAGCCCTTCCTTGATTCATTAGAACACCCATAACATTCATCTTGAATGCTCACAGCACACAATAACAGCGATTTTGTTAAAGCTCACACAACCGCCGACATCTGGTGTTGACGTTGCTCAAGGACTTTCAGCACTGCTTAATTTCCCTACACACCGCAGCATGACACTCAGCATTTTACTATTACTGTATAAACCTAGAACCAGACAAAAATCGAAAGTAGATGATGTGGCTTGAAAGTTACACCAAGAAAAGAAGTCAAGCTAAAACCTTAAAGATAAACAGTGCTATTTTTTTGTACCTCAGCTAACCCTAGTCAGCCTAACCCAGCTTAGCCTTGTCATTTTCATCCTTTATATTTAGCTAGAAAACAGCAACTTACTGAATGGTTAATTAACTGATACCAAGCAGGACAAGCTCACAAAATTATGTTGAAACTTTTATTCCATTAAAAACTGTGTAAAATGAACTTGAGCTTGATGTTCATTATCTCCTTCAAAATAAGTGTTCCTGTGATATATATCTGCTAGGGGATGCTACATGATGCTGCATGGCACTTCACAGCTACACGGCACGTGTTTTGGCCTTTCTGTGATATCAGTAAAGCAAAGACCAATACTGTGATCAACAAAGGAAATATTCTACAGTTGTAGTGTGCATCAGCTTGGTCTGGGGAACGCAGGGGAGTACAATGAATCTTACAGTGTTCAGGCTGACCTGCACGTCAGGATGGTGGGGCACACTCCCTTCCTACTTCCACACGAACTACAGTCCACCTTCACTCCTTCACTCAGCATCGTTTCTCTTTTTCCATCCACCACCCCCCTCCCCCCACCTCTACCTCTCATGGAATCTTTCCATTCCCGTCTGACCTTGTAGCTGAGCTCTTCTCGTTACCGTTCTAGACCCACTGAATGTGTATGTGCATGTGACATGTCATACATACTTGTGACTGTACATGTGTACTGTAGATGGGTTCTATGTACAGGGTATGAGTGTGCACATTTGGCATAGTTTGACCAAGTATGCTAATGTGGCTAGTTATGAACACAAGCTAGTTAGCACCAGTAAGCATTGCGTCATTACTGGAGGCTTATATATTGGCAATCTTTTAAAATACATGCAAAAGTTTAACTGTGCCGTTTTTTAAATATTTAAAGATATATCAAAATATTTGTCAAGATAATGAAAAACAAGCACATATGTAGATGTAAGAATATCAATTTTTACATTTACAATGCCTTCTGCCCAATGACAGCTGAGATAGGCTCCAGCTCCCACCCAGAAAAAGAAGCGGTTTAGATGGTGTGGGTGTGTGTGTGTGTGTGTGTGTGTGTGTACACATTTACAATTTACATATGACATGTGTCTGAAAATATATTACAAATTTGGCACACTTTGAAAATTCTATGGAAAGATATTTCCTTTACATATGGGGGAAAACTCTTAAATCTTTTTGGATTATTGTTATGCTCAGAAAATGACTAAATTGGTATAGGAGCATCCCTAACTCTCAACACTCATTAGACAAGATTTATAAATATGCACATTATGCAAACTGCTTTGCCATCTAGTTCCAAACCCCACACCTCTTACCCCCACTGTCTCCATTACATAAACTACTGAGATTTTCATCACCCAATAAATGTAAAACCATAAACTAAACAAATACTAAGTTTTGAACAGTGCAAAACAGAGCACAGTGGAGCTGAAATCAAACGTGTTGTGACGAGTGAAGATATTTTAGACTGCTTGCTAAGCTAGCACTAGACTCTAGTGCTAATGAGGGAAGTACAGGGAGATTCACTCGAAAGAGCCCCCGAATATTCTGTAATAACTCTCGTAAGAATGAAGCAATCTGAACGAAACAACGTGCAATGCGCTCCTCAGTATACGGAGCTTCGAACAAGCTGGGATGCCCCTGCGTCGGAGTGATGAGGTAGGCGCCGGACAGCCGTCGAGACGTTCAGACTCCGTTTGCAACTTCCGGGTGCTTACCCCTGTACCCGTTCGTGTGTCTGGCAGAAAATGGAGATCACTTCCAGCATCACATATAATGCAATCGATTACACATACGTCAAGGTATGTAGCATATTTTTTGGTTCAGATTGCTTCATCCCAATGGGAGTTACAACAGAATATTCAGGGCCTCTTTCGAGTAAACCTTCCTATATAAATGTTAGCTTAACTACAGGCTCCAGATATAAAATCACAGTTTCGTCCCATGAGATTTATGTTTTTGGTCTCTAAATTTGTAAAAAGCATCAGTGAGCTGAAATTAAACCTGTTGTAGTTTAAAGCTGTTTTAGTCTGTTCGCTAGCCTCTATGTTGTCCTTGTTAGTGACAGAGGAGTAAAGCTTCAGGCAGCTCCACACACACACACACACACACACACACACAAACACACACACACACACACACACACACACACACACACACAACATAGGTTCATTGCCTTAGACTTGTGACTTTATCCTGTAAACTTATGTTAAACCTGTACTGTGGTATGTGCAGCTGCAGCATGCTAAGCTACTGCTACCCTCTACTTTGACAGCTCTACGTACCATATTTGACTGCTTAGTACATTAAATGTGCAACATAAATTTGACATTGTTGTCATTTTAAAAACTACCATTTAACTCTTTTAGGTATCTGCTTACTAAACAGTCCAAACCTTTCAAACAAGTTAGCCACATTAGCATAGTCATTTTTTAGTAGCTATAAGTTTCCTGGCAGCATGTCGTATTTGGTATGTAGTATCTAGGCCTAGTGCTCAACAAATTGTCTTTTTTTCCCCCGGAGGTTTTAAAAAGCCCATGTTTTTAATGAAAATTGTGAACTCTGCACTATGATAATAAATTCAACATAAACTGTTTTATGTACAAATTTACAGTCGAATAAGCCATCCAAGAAGAGTTAACCATTTAAAAACGTTTTAAGTGGAGGGTCTTAGCTTTAAATTACAATATGGCTAACAATGAATGCAAGTTAACAGTCGTTAGTTAGCATGATGTCATCTTAGCAACTTTAGCGCTTAACTAATCTATCCTTTATACCCGTCATTCATGCTTATGACCGTACTGTCTGTAGGCCCTGCATATTTGTGTGTGTGTGTGGGTGTGCGTGCGTGTGTGGGTGTGTACACCTGGTACATCTAGTGTACAACTACACAAGGAAGAGCTTGGCTAACATGGCTAAGTATGAATCAAAGTTAGTCTGCTCCAGTTAGCACGATGTCATTTCCATAATGCTAACAGGTAGCTATTCGCTTTCACTGCTAGCAACATACAGTAACTGTGTCTAACATATGTATGCACTATGTATAAGTACATGGACATTTGTCAAGTGTGACACGTCTTAGTACTTTAAATGAATAGCATGTACCAAATACACTAAAGTTACTAACTATAAATACAAGCTAGTAGTCACTAGATGATGCGATGCACTTACCATAATGCTAAATGATTAGCTATAGCTATTCAAATAATCTGCTCTTTGGATTATCATATCAAGAGATCGTATGTGACAAAAATTAAGAAAATGCATTTAGACCCCAGACAGTTGAGCACATCACACAAGCTTCTATAGATATATACTGTAGACCCTATGTATGAGTGTGTATATGCTCATTTGCCATCAGGAACAGCTTGACCAAATGACAGCATGGCTAACAATAAATACAAGCTAGTAGCCACCAGTTAGCATGATGTCATTTCCATTATGCTAATTGGTAGTTATCTATTTCATTCACTGGTAACACCATTGGCATTCTTGCCCAAACAACTTCTTTAAGTAACTCTTTATGACCCTTACACCAACATCCTTGACCCAAAGTCACAGAAGAACCCTAAAAATAGAGGGGCATCTTTTCCTCTCTTATACCCCTGTACCTACAACACTTGCACACTAAGCCTCTACATTCCTCCTGCTCTAATTATAGCTCTTGTGCGGGCCCCCCCTCCCTCATTCTCTCTTCGCTCACTTCTGTTCTCTCCTGCATCACTCCCTTCTTGCTTTCTCTGTTCTCTTTTCTTTTATTATATCATTTTTTGTTACGCCCATCCATCTCCATCACGCACTCTCTCATTTAGGTTCAGCTTTGGTGCCTCAGTCGCTTAATCATTTCTAGTGATTCATCTCTGGCTTGTCTTTCTTACTTCTCTGAGCTTTGCTTTCCCTTCTTTTCTCGTCTTTATTGCTCACGCGCTCTTTTCTAGCCCACCGAGGGCAGAATGGCTCTCTCTCACGCACACGCCTCCACAACATTATAATGCATTATTAATCAAGTTAACTCAAGGCACTCTCTTTCTTTCTCCCTCACACATATAACACACGCACTCGCGGAGCTCCATTCAGCTCTCTGTGCATTTCTGTGAGCAGCTCCAGCTGAGCAGATGGGCTGCAGGAGAGAGGCTGACGTCATATCATTCTGAGGAAGCGCTCGCCCATCTCCCCAAACACCGCTCCCAACCCTGCCCTGCAGTCACTTGCTCTCCTACTGACGCGCACACACACACACACACGCACACACACACACACACACAGCAGCAGTGCTCCGAATGCAAGCTGTGATACGAATGCACACGCCAACATCCTATTTTCCGTTTACAGTGGATACACACGCAAAAACTTTGTCACGGCACTTTAGCCCTAATATGTGCAAGTCACGGTCTGACAGCCGGACCACATTATCGTTTTTCATGCGGACTAACGAGACAGAGTCTTGCACACGCTGAAGGAGCGAAGGGATTACCTCCAGACTAGTCTCAGAAGCACAGATCTTCACAGACTGTCTGATGCTATTGTATGTGTTTTGATGGATGCAAACTTTCAAACTGAATTTCTGAGTTTACCACAAGGAAGTTGCACTTACAACTGTTAAACTTCCATGCTTTTTTCCCTACGTGTTTTTATGAAAGCTTTCTCCCCAATTTAGTTTTGGCTAATTCCACCCGGTAGCTAGGTCCTTCCCATCAGAGGATGCTACCAAGCTGAGAGGGTGAAGATTAGTAAGTGGTTCCTCTGAATCATAGGAAGCACCACCAAATCTATTCAAACTACCAGCATGGAGTCTAATCATACATCCCCATCCTGAACTAACTTCTCTATACAATTCAGAGCAATCAATCTACAACTCTGGGAGGAACCTCAAAAGGAAAAGGTCTTTATGTGAACTTAAATATATGCATAAATAAATTCACATGATAATATACATCATTGGACAGCTCAACATGCATAGAGAACAACACTACCTGCCAATTCTGTTACATCAACTAAGACACCTGCACTGGCTAGCATCATGTTGAGTGAAGAGAGGGGGAGGGCCACTCAGAGAGAATGCGGCCAATTATGCTCTGGCATGGCTGTGGCATCGCAGGGGATTGAACCCACAATCTCCCGACAACAGGGCCAATGCTTAGACAGTTGTGCCAGTCAGCCACTACGCTTCCTTATTTAACCAATTTCACGAGTTATGACAGGAACGTTTTGATTTTAAATACTCCATTTTCAAAAAAAGTTGTGACTCTGTGCAAAATGTAAATAAAAACAGAATGCAATGATGTGCAAATCATTTAAATCCTATATTTAATTGAGAACAGTTCACAGGCAACATAAATGTTGAAACAGAATCTAAATATATGCCCATTTTGAATTTGATGTCAGCAACATGTTTAAAAAAAGTTGGGACAGGGGAACGTTTACCACTGCACTGCATCACCTCTTCTTCTAACAACACTCTGCAAGAGTTTGGGAACTGAGAACACACACTGCTATAGTTTTGAAAGTGAAATATTTTCCAATTCTCGCTGAGGTAAGATTTCAGCTGCTCAAGAGTTCAGAGTCTCTTCTGTCATATTTCAAAATGCACAGTCAGTGTTCACAGACAGTGGTTTTCGGAAGTGTTCCTGAGCCCTTGCACTGATTTCCACTACAGAATTGTGTCTGTTTCTAATGCAGTGCCGCCTGAGGGCCCGAAGATCTCAGCCATCCAGTACTGGTTTTCAGCCTTGTCCCTTACATACAGAGATTTCTCCGGACTCCCTGAATCTTTCAATGATATTATATACTTTAGATGAAGAAATCCTCAAGTTCTTTGCTATTTTATGTTGAGAAACTTTATTCTTGAATTGTTGCACTATTAGTCCATGCAGTCTTTCACAGAGTGGTGAACCCCTCCCCACCTTTACTTCTGAAAGACTCAGCTTTTTATACTAACTCAATCCTGTTACTGTCCTGTTGCCAATTAATCTAACTAGTTGTGAGATATTCCACCAGGTGTTTTTTTTTTTAGTGTTACACAACTTTACCAGCCTTTTGTTGCCCCTGTCCCAACTTTTTTGAAACATGTTGCCAGCATCAAACTCAAAATATGCATATATTTTTCAAAAAACAATAAAATTACTCAGTTTCAACATTTGATACGATGTCTTTGTATTATTGTCACTTAAATAAAGGGTTTAAATGATTTGGATATCATTGCATTGTTTTTATTTAAATAAATGATAGAAAAGTTGAATTATCTTAACATGTGTAAATGACTAACACTTAGCCATTACATAAATGTTAAATAAAAATGCACTGAACACTGGTGCATTCTAGTGGATATATGTATAGTTCATGCGATAAAATTTACCAGTTGCCAATGACCAACCAAACGCAAAGTGGTAGTCACAACTTGCGCCCTCCTTGGCTAACTGCACTTCTGTGGGTATGCATGTCCGTGCAATGATTTTTATCAAATTTTAACAGGAAACAAATTTTGGTTTATCAAGCTAAATGCTACTTAGTCAGCAGTAACAAGCAGGTTGCCTGCTTTGCTCACTGTGATAACACCAAGCATTCTCTAGTAAGGCATAGCCAGTAGATTTAAAAAACAGATGTTTGTAAAAGTTTGCAGCACCCAGTTTTGTTTAAAGCAGTTAGAAGGCTGCAGGTGCTACTGTATTTCACGCAGGCCCGCTGTCCTACACATCACGTTAAAACAGCAGTTTGTGATTGGTCATGTTGGTCAAGTGGTCCATAAACACTTCCCACAAAAGCCATGTTGAGTGCTGAAACCCAACAGACCCTCCGGCAACAGCTAGACAGACAGAAATACACACTTACCAAGTACGCTGACAGTGGTGGAGGCCTGCGTGTTGCCCAAGGGAAATGTGGCCACCTTGCAGGTGTATACACCGATGTCGGCAAAGCCCACGTCCTCCAGAACGATGGTGGCATCGTGGGCGGAAGGTGAGCGGAAGGACAGGCGCCGCTCGTACTCAGGCGGGATGGAGATGCCAAACATGGGGTTATAAACAGCCAGAGTGACTGAACCAGTGGGCAGCCTCCTCTCCCATGAGCTCTGAGTCAGACTCAGGTTAGAGTCCACTTGGATCCTGCAGCCTAGAGTTACATTCTTCCCCAACACGGCACTGACCTTCGGAGGGACCACCACCTGACTGCCCCACACACCTGAGAGAGAGAGAGAGAGAGAGAGAGAGAGAGAGAGAGAGAGAGAGAGAGAGAGAGAGAGAGAGAGCGCGCAAGTAAGACATGAATCAGCACACCTCATCATGAAGGTCACATGTTAGTTTGCATTGAAACCCCTGAATTTGCACACCGTCCCAGCTGACAAATCCTGCTTTATCCCATTAAAGCTGTGATCAATTGGACGTCAGGTCTGTCAGCAGTGCTTCTAATTCCTCTCTAGAAAAGTCCATTCTGCTTAGCCTACATATCAGGAGAAAAGAGGCTTTTTTGTTACACAGGAAAGCACACCAGCCGGTGGTTGCAATTTGTTGAGTGGTAAAAAGCAGAAAATAAAGCCAGAGTCACAGGGGCCTCATAAAGAGCTCGAGAGGAGCCTAAAATTAGTGCTCACCTAAAACTCAGAAAAAGGCAGAAAAACCCTCATGCAAGGCTTTTTTAAAATAGCGGTCTGAAGACACGGCAGGAACAATATGGTAACAGTAGGCAAATGTGTCAAAGAATGCAAAGAGGGCAAAAATGATTAGGATGCACGCCAAGTATTGGCTGCACAACGGGTGTGCTGTCTTGGAGGCTCATGGGGCACCATAGTTAGAAAAAAAATTAACAAGGGAATTTACCACAAACCTTTCCCTGTTCAGCCCATCCCTCCTTTCCTCTCTCTCTCCATCTTTTTAACCACTCGCTTCCTCTCCATCTGCTACCTTCCAGCACTCATTCCCTCTCCATCACTTTTTCCTCTTTCCATTCGTTGAACAAAAGCCTAATTATGTCTGTGAGAGGGTGTGCGTGAAGGAGAAAAAAAAAAAAAAACAAGAGCACGCGAGAAAGAATGAAAAAAGTAGCAAGACAAGACAGAAAGGAGAGAAGGAAAGACAAAAGCTGCAACATGCCAAGCAGACAACAGGGGCCATGCGAGGACAGTCTGTGTGTCTTGTTATGCTCAGGCAGCTGTGCTCACGCCAGCCAAACCGTCCATACACACACACACGCAATACCTCTCGCACACACATGCACACGTTCTGCGTCACGCACAGACATTCTCTTTATGTGGTGGCGAGGGGGGGGATGAATAGTCTCTGTGGGGAGATGGATGGAATTTGAAGCCGTGTTTAAATCTGCAAGGCATTTTCACATCTTTTATGGATCAGGCATTTAAAGGAGGTTCCAGTCAAACACAAACATACTTATATGCTGTCTGAAGAGCTGGGTAGTCCATGCTCTTGCTCCTCTAGGCCTTCAATAACAAAACCTTCTAACCTGCATTTTGGATCTACTGTTGGCATTCATTAGTATAGGCCAATTAGCGACACCAGTCACAAACCATTTAGACTTAATGTGTTGTTCTTCATCATCAGAGCTGGATATGATCACTGTACTCTTACCCTGTGTACACACCGTCAGCATTAAAAACGTTCAGCATTGCTTGGGCAGCCTTCGACTGGTTGCTGCTGGACATTTCGAATGAGAGCAGGCAGGCAGCAAGTTCAACTGGATTGCATGGTCATGCAAACTACATTGTTCAAAAGCATGGGGGCCAGTATTACCCAGTGCTTAGCCAACATCAGTTATATTTATTAACTATAACAGTGCATGAGACAAAAATATTTGAGTTCGGATATCAAAATTAAAATAAATGATTTCACTTCCTCCAATTTATTCTCCAAAAGACCAGAAGTGCTTAGTAGGCTAAACAGTTTTGCTCACTTTGTTAACCGTTGATCATGAGTGACCTGCATCTGTCTCAGGAAAGCATCTGACCCACCACTTTTCAAAGTAGTGGGGTACTGCTGGGACTGCTGATTGAGTTCAAGATGTTTACCTCAAAAATATTCTAAACTCTCTCTAAACTGCATGGACTGCTGACCTATAGGCACAAACACTTGTGAAGAGTTAATCTCAACAGCAACCTCAACTAAACAAAATCTCTATTTCAGCAGGGGGGCAGGACTTTTCCATACAGTAAAGTGTTCATGAGTTCATGTTTAAGGAGATGAACTGCAGTTCACAAACCAGGTAAAATGTTTCTGTGACACACAAGCTAAAGCACTTGGTCACAGTTTATGTGAAGTTTGCTAAATGTCAGTTTCTTACTGCTACCATGCCAAACTAAAACTTAATATTCTTCAGAGGTGCTGGCTAGTAAAGTCTGCTATCTGACAAGACCAGAGACATTATAAAAGAGGGCTAAGTCGGGTGTAGTGCCTAGCTCAGTTCACAATGAGGCTATGTTAACCTATCACTTCACTACTCACTATAAAGTTAGATGTTTTCTTCTACCACACTTCGCTCCCGGTATATAAACACAGAAACCCTACAGCATGGTAATATCACACACTGGTGTAATCAGTGTTCCCTTTATTTCCACATAAGCGCAATGGAAATATTTGGCGGGAACCAACGTCAGTGCAGGGTGTCTCACTGGATACGAGGACATCTTTTCTGATTGGTTATTGATGCCCTGCACCATTGCTCACTTGCATAAAGTTGAGCAGAGTTGAACTTTCGCGCTTCACTCAAATCACTTGCTTCATGTCGCCAGCATTTTCATTTACAAAAATGGTTCTTTGAAAAGTCCATGTAACCATTCAAAAAAAAACATTTTAAATGCACTGAAAGTTCATCGTTCATCTGAAATAGATTTCCATTTTCTATTTCATAAAATGGTCATTCTATAGCACTGTCTCAAAGAACCCTTTCTGACACCTTTATTTTTAAGATTGTATGTGAACTCCGAGCCCTCAAAAATACCCATGCGTGCTTTCTTTACACAAAAATATTCATGCATAATAGCTGGCCGATAGTTGACCTGAATTGGAGAATTAAAACCAGCCCTTCGTGGAACCACTGTGTTGTGGTCCAGTCAGTGCAACACTTCAAAGTCTCTGGATTCAATCGCTCATTTTCTCCAATTCACTGTAAGACAATCCACATCATGTTCCGATCAGCAGTCCCCCTGAGCGGTACAGCGAGGAAGAGACCCTGGAGAGACGTGAGAGACACTGGAAAGACGACGAGGAGACTGATGAGAACAGAAAGAAAAAGAGACAGAACCATAACTGCCCTGCGCGAAGATCAGGAGAGGAAATGTAATCGGTACAACTCTTGAACGCAAAATGCTGCCTGGAACAAAGTCAGACAAATAAACGGAGATGCAGTACACATACACACATACACCCCTCACCCTCCTCAAAGGACAGCACTAATTGCAACAAGCTGCCGGTCAGAAGACGTAATCGTAAATCAGAACCCGCCACATTGCTTGGCAACAGCCTCCAAACACTCTGCGTGTCCGTTTGCTCCTGCCAACAACAACCCCCAATCTAAGCGGAGAAAGGGAAAGAATGAGACGGCAAAATGTGTCAGGAAAGCGGAAGAAAAGAGGAAAGAGGGAAGCGTGCGGGAACACAGAAATGATGGGGACGTCCTCATTAGGAGCTTAAGCTGAGCATAGCATAGAAATGACTTCAGAGAAGAGGTGGTGAAATAGTTGGCCTGGCACCAGCGGCCAATAAACAAAAGAGAAAAATGACCAAACATGGGCACGGACACACCCACAAACTACCAGCTCTTTCCAATTGCTGTCCGTTTTCCAACAAGGAGATGCTGAACACAATAGGCTTTCCCCACAATAAGGCCACATTCACATTACAAGCCTTACTGCTCAAGTCCGACTTTTCGCTCAAGCCCAATCTTTCTGCCTTGATAGTTCACAGTTGTGTTTGAAGATATACCCATATAGGTCATAACTGAACAGACCTTTGCCATAAAAAGAGAAACGTGCATGTTTTTGACTTTTTTTTATTTTTGCCCATGTTATGGTGCATTCAGAAGGTCCTCATAAACTTTGTGAATTCTGGGTTTACCGCAAGGAAGCTGAACTCGAATGGCGGATAAAGCAGTAAATGCAAGTGGTAAACTCAGGCAAGTTCCATGTGAGTTTCACGTGGTTCTCAGATACCATGTGAACACCATGGACCAAGCTGGCCCATCCGAGTGGAAATACTGTTCATGTAAAAAAAAAAAAAATTACTAGTTGCCGATGACAGTCCAAATGCAAACAACTGACACTTACGACATAATAATTTTCTGATTTTA